>NW_027480489.1:1948713-2273498 GCF_051401765.1 Calliopsis andreniformis | reverse complement strand
TGGACTGAGTGTTGAGGGTTGAGTGATGGGAATTGATGTTTGTGGATTGAGGTTTCAAGACTGAAGAATGGGGATTGAGTATTGAAAACTGTGAATTGAGGATATTCTATTGAGGATTGAGGATTGACAATTGATTGTTGAGGACTGAGGGCTGATGATTGTGGATTCAGGATTGAGGATTCGGGATTGAGGTTTGAGGACTGAGGATAGAGGATTGAGTATTGAGGATTGAGGATTGAGGCTTGAGGATTGAGGGTTGAGGATGGAGGATTGAAGAGAGAGGACTGAGTGTTGGGGATTGAGTGTTGAGAATATACGTTTGAGGATTGAGGTTTGAATATTGAATATTGTGGGTTGAGTATTGAACCATGAGAATTCTGGGTATTCTTTTGAGTATTGAGAATTGAGGATTGATGGTTGAGTATTGAGCATTGACGGTTGAGGGTTGAGGATTGAGGGTTGTGGATTGAGGGCGAGGACTGAGGGTTGAGTATTGATGTTTGAGGTCTGAGGATTGAAGATTGACGGTTGAGGATTGAGGATTGAGGATTGAGGATTGAGGATTGATGATTGAGGATTGAGAATTGAGAGTTGAGGTTTGAAGATTGAGGATTGGGGACTGAGTATTGAGGGTTGAGTGATGAGAATTGATGCTTGTGGATAGAGATCTGATGATTGCAGATTGAGTATTGAGTATTGAAAACTGCGATTTGAGGATATTCTATTGAGGATTGAGGATTGACAACTGATCGTTGAGGACTCAGGGTTGAAGTTTGAGGATTCAGGATTGAGGATTCAGGATTGAGGTTTGAGGACTGAGGATTGATGATTGAGGATTGAGGATTGAGGATTGAGGATTGAAGATTGAGGATTGGGTATTGAGGATTGAACATTGAGGATTGAGGGATGAGGATTGAGGATTGAGGATTGAGGATTGAAGATTGAGGATTCGGTATTGAGGATTGAAGAATGAGGATTGAGGATTGAGGATTGAGGATTGAAGATTGACTATTGAGAATTGAGGATTGAGGATTGAGGATTGAAGATTGAGGATTGGGTATTGAGGATTGAAGAATGAGCGTTGAGGATTGAGTATTGAGGATTGAGGATTGAGGATTGATTATTGAGGATTGAGAATTGAGGGTTGAGGTTTGAAGATTGAGGATTGGGGACTGAGTATTGAGGGTTGAGTTATGAGAATTGATGCTTGTGGATAGAGATCTGAAGATTGCAGATACAGTATTGAGTATTGAACACTGCGAATTGAGGATATTCTATTGAGGATTGAGGATTGACAACTGATCGTTGAGGACTCAGGGATGAAGTTTGAGGATTCAGGATTGAGGATTCAGGATTGAGGTTTGAGGACTGAGGATTGAGGATTGAGGATTGAGGATTGAGGATTGAGGATTGAGGATTGAGGATTGAGGATTGAGGATTGAGGATTGAAGATTGAGGATTGGGTATTGAGGATTGAACATTGAGGATTGAGGGATGAGGATTGAGGATTGAGGATTGAGGATTGAAGATTGAGGATTCGGTATTGAGGATTGAAGAATGAGGATTGAAGATTGAGTATTGAGGATTGAGGATTGAGGATTGAGGATTGAGGATTGAGGATTGAGGATTGAAGATTGAGTATTGAGGATTGATGATTGGGGATTGAGGATTGAGGATTGAGGATTGAAGATTGAGTATTGAGGATTGAAGACTGACGATTGAGGATTGAGGATTGAGGATTGAGGATTGAGTATTGAGGATCGAGGATTGAGGACTGAGTATTGAGGATTGAAGCATGAGGATTGAGGTTTGGGGACTGAGGATTGAGGATTGGGGGTTGAGGATTGAGGATTGAGGATTGAGGATTGAGGATTGAGGATTGAGGATTGAGGATTGGGTATCGCGGATTGAACATTGAGGATTGAGGATTGAGGATTGAGTATTGAGGATTGAGGACTGAATATTGTATATTGATGATTGAAGATTGAGGATTGAGGATTGAGTGTTGTGGATTGAGGACGAGGTCTGAGGGTTGAGTATTGATGTTTGAGATCTGAGGATCGAGGATTGAGGATTGAGAATTGAGGATTGAGGACTGAGGATTGAAGATTGAGAATTGGGGATTGAGGAATGACGGTTGAGGATTGAGTATTGAGGATTGAGAATTGAGGATTGAGGATTGAAGGTTGAGTATTGAGGATTGAAGATTGAGGATTGAGGATTGAGGACTGATGATTGAGGACTGAGTGTTGAGGGTTGAGTGATGGGAAATGATGTTTGTGGATTGAGGTTTGAAGACTGAAGAATGGGGATTGAGTATTGAAAACTGTGAATTGAGGATATTCTATTGGGGATTGAGGATTGACAATTGATTGTTGAGGGCTGAGGGCTGAAGATTGAGGATTCAGGATTGAGGATTCGGGATTGAGGTTTCAGGACTGAGGATTGAGGGTTGAGTATTGAGGATTGAGGATTGAGGATTGAAGATTGAGGATTGAGGATGGAGGATGAGGAATGACGGTTGAGGATAGAGGTTTGAGGACTGAGGACTGAGGATTGAGGATTGAGAATTGAGGATTGAGGATTGAGGATTGAGGATTCAAGATTGAGTATTGGGTATTGAGGATTGAAGAATGAGGATTGAAAATTGAGGATTGAGGGTTGAGAATTAAGGATTGAGGAATGAGTATTGAAGATTGAGGATTGGGTATTGAGGATTGAAGAATGAGGATTGGGGATTGAGAATTGAGGATTGAGGATTGAAGATTGAGTATTGAGGGTTGAAGATTGACGATTGAGGATTGAGGATTGAGGATTGAGGATTGAACATTGAGGACTGAGTGTTGAGGGTTGAGTGATGAGAATTGACGCTTGTGGATAGAGGTTTGAAGATTGCAGATTGAGTATTGAGTATTGAAAACTGTGAATTGAGGATATTCTATTGAGGATTGAGGATTGACACCTGATTGTTGAGGACTGAGGGCCGAGGATTAAGGATTCAGGATTGAGGATTCAGAATTGTGGTTTGAGGACTGAGGATTGAGGATTGAAGATTGACTATTGAGAGTTGAGGATTGAGGATTGAGGATTAAAGATTGAGGATTGGGTATTGAGGATTGAAGAATGAGGGTTGAGGATTGAGGATTGAAGATTGAGTATTGAGGATTGATGATTGAGGATTGAGGATTGAAGATTGAGGGTTGAGGATTGAAGATTCAGGATTGGGGATTGAGGATTGAGGATTGGAGATTGAGTATTGAGGATTGAAGACTGACGATTGAGGATTGAGGATTGAGGATTGAGGATTGAGGATTGAGGATTGACGATTGAGAATTGAGGATTGAGTGTTGAAGATTGAGTATTGAGGATTCAGAATTGAGGATTGAATATTGAGGATTGAGGGTTGAGGATGAGGGATGAGGGTTGAGGATTGAGGTTTGAGGACTGAGGACTGTGGATTGAGGATTGAGAATTGGGGATTGAGGATTGAGGATTAAAGATTGAGGATTGAGGATTGGGTATTGAGGATTGAAGAATGAGGATTGAGGATTGAGGATTGAGGATTGAGGATTGAGTATTGAGGATCGATGATTGAAGACTGCGTATTGGGGATTGAAAATTGAGGATTGAGGTTTGGGGACTGAGGATTGAGGATTGAGGATTGAGGATTGAGGATTGAGGATTGAGGATTGAGGACTGAACATTGAGGATTGGGTATCGCGGATTGAACATGGAGGATTGAGGTTTGAGGATTGAGTATTGAGGATGCAGGACTGAAGATTGTATATTGATGATTGAAGATTGAGGATTGAGGATTGAAGATTGAGTATTGAGGATTGAAGATTGAGGATTGAGGATTGAGGATTGAGGATTGAGGATTGAGGATTGAGGATTGAGGATTGAAGATTGAGTATTGAGGATTGAAGATTGAGGATTGAGGATTGAGGATTGAGGATTGAGGATTGAAGATTGAGGATTGCGGATTGAGGATTGAGGATTGAAGATTGAGTATTGAAGATTGAGGGTTGAGGATTCAGGATTGAGGATTGAGGATTGAGGATTGAGGATTGAAGATTGAGTATTGAGGATTGAAGGTTGAGGATTGAGGATTGAGGATTGAGGATTGCAGATTGAGTATTGAGGATTGAAGATTGAGGATTGAGGATTCAGGATTGAGGATTGAGGATTGAGGATTGAGGATTGAAGATTGAGTATTGAGGATTGAAGATTGAGGATTGAGGATTGAGGATTGAGGATAGAGGATTGAAGATTGAGGATTGCGGATTGAGGATTGAGGATTGAAGATTGAGTATTGAAGATTGAGGATTGAGGATTCAGGATTGAGGATTGAGGAATGAGGATTGAGGATTGAAGATTGAGTATTGAGGATTGAGGATTGAGGATTGAAGAATGAGGATTGAGGATTTAGGATGAGGGATGAGGGTTGAGGATTGATGTTTGAGGACTGAGGACTGAGGGTTGAGGGTTGAGGTTTGAGGACTGAGGACTGAGAATGGAGAATTGAGAATTGAGGGTTGAGGATTGAGGATTGAAGATTGAGGATTGGGTATTGAGGATTGAAGAATGAGGATTGAGGGTTGAGGATTGAGGAATGAGGATTGAAGATTGAGCATTGAGGATTGAAGATTGAGGATTGAGGATTGAGGATTGAGGATTGAGAATTGAGGATTGAGGATTGAGGATTGAAGATTGAGTATTGAGGATTGATGATTGAGTATTGAGGATTGAGGATTGAGGGTTGAGGATTGAAGATTGAGGATTGACGATTGAGAATTGAGGATTGAGGGTTGACGATTGAGTATTGAGGATTCAGAATTGAGGATTGAAGATTGAGGATTGAGGATTGAGGATGAGGGATGAGGGTTGAGGATTGAGGTTTGAGGACTGTGGACTGAGGATTGAGGATTGAAGATTAAGTATTGAGGATTGAAGATTGAGGGTTGAGTATTGAGGATTGATGATTGAGGATTTGGGACTGAGGATTGAAGTTTGAACATTGAGGATTGAGGGATGAGGATTGAGGATTGAGGATTGAGGATTGAAGATTGAGGATTGCGGATTGAGGATTGAGGATTGAAGATTGAGTATTGAAGATTGAGGATTGAGGATTCAGGATTGAGGATTGAGGATTGAGGATTGAGGATTGAAGATTGAGTATTGAGGATTGAAGATTGAGGATTGAGGATTGAGGATTGAGGATTGAGGATTGAGGATTGAGGATTGAAGATAGAGTATTGAGGATTGAAGATTGAGGATTGAGGATTGAGGATTGAGGATTGAGGATTGAAGATTGAGGATTGCGGATTGAGGATTGAGGATTGAAGATTGAGTATTGAAGATTGAGGGTTGAGGATTCAGGATTGAGGATTGATGATTGAGGATTGAGGATTGAAGATTGAGTATTGAGGATTGAAGATTGAGGATTGAGGATTGAGGATTGAGGATTGCAGATTGAGTATTGAGGATTGAAGATTGAGGATTGAGGATTCAGGATTGAGGATTGAGGATTGAGGATTGAGGATTGAAGATTGAGTATTGAGGATTGAAGATTGAGGATTGAGGATTGAGGATTGAGGATTGAGGATTGAAGATTGAGGATTGCGGATTGAGGATTGAGGATTGAAGATTGAGTATTGAAGATTGAGGATTGAGGATTCAGGATTGAGGATTGAGGAATGAGGATTGAGGATTGAAGATTGAGTATTGAGGATTGAAGATTGAGGATTGAGGATTGAGGATTGAGGATTGAGGATTGAAGATTGAGTATTGAGGATTGAAGACTGACGATTGAGAATTGAGGATTGAGGATTGAGTATTGAGGATTGAAGTTTGAGTATTGAGGATTGAGGATTGAGGATTGAAGAATGAGGATTGAGGATTTACGATGAGGGATGAGGGTTGAGGATTGATGTTTGAGGACTGAGGACTGAGGGTTCAGGGTTGAGGTATGAGGACTGAGGACTGAGAATGGAGAATTGAGAATTGAGGGTTGAGGATTGAGGATTGAAGATTGAGGATTGGGTATTGAGGATTGAAGAATGAGGATTGAGGATTGAGGATTGAGGATTGAGGATTGAGGATTGAAGATTGAGTATTGAGGATTGAAGACTGACGATTGAGGATTGAGGATTGAGGATTGAGGATTGAGTATTGAGGATCGAGGATTGAGGACTGAGTATTGAGGATTGAAGCATGAGGATTGAGGTTTGGGGACTGAGGATTGAGGATTGGGGGTTGAGGATTGAGGATTGAGGATTGAGGATTGAGGATTGAGGATTGAGGATTGAGGATTGGGTATCGCGGATTGAACATTGAGGATTGAGGATTGAGGATTGAGTATTGAGGATTGAGGACTGAATATTGTATATTGATGATTGAAGATTGAGGATTGAGGATTGAGTGTTGTGGATTGAGGACGAGGTCTGAGGGTTGAGTATTGATGTTTGAGGTCTGAGGATCGAGGATTGAGGATTGAGAATTGAGGATTGAGGACTGAGGATTGAAGATTGAGGATTTGGTATTGAGGATTGAAGAATGAGGATTGAGGATTGAGGATTGAGGCTTGAGGATTGAAGATTGAGTATTGAGGATTGAAGATTGAGGATTGAGGATTGAGGATTGAGGATTGAGGATTGAGGGTTGAGGATTGAGTATTGAAGATTGAGTATTGAGGATTGAAGATTGAGGATTGAGGATTGAGGATTGAGGATTGAGGATTGAGTATTGAGGATCGAGGATTGAGGACTGAGTATTGAGGAATGAAGCATGAGGATTGAGGTTTGGGGACTGAGGATTGAGGATTGAGGGTTGAGGATTGAGGATTGAGGATTGAGGATTGAGGTTTGATGATTGAGGATTGGGGATTGGGTATCGCGGATTGAACATTGAGGATTGAGGATTGAGGATTGAGTATTGAGGATTGAGGACTGAATATTGTATATTGATGATTGAAGATTGAGGATTGAGGATTGAGTGTTGTGGATTGAGGACGAGGTCTGAGGGTTGAGTATTGATGTTTGAGGTCTGAGGATCGAGGATTGAGGATTGAGAATTGAGGATTGAGGACTGAGGATTGAAGATTGAGGGTTTGGTATTGAGGATTGAAGAATGAGGATTGAGGATTGAGGATTGAGGCTTGAGGACTGAAGATTGAGTATTGAGGATTGAAGATTGAGGATTGAGGATTGAGGATTGAGGATTGAGGATTGAGGATTGAGGATTGAGGATTGAAGATTGAGTATTGAGTATTGAAGATTGAGGATTGAGGATTGAGGATTGAGGTTTGAGTATTGAAGATTGAGAATTGGGGATTGAGGAATGACAGTTGAGGATTGAGTATTGAGGATTGAGAATTGAGGATTGAGGATTGAAGGTTGAGTATTGTGGACTGAGTGTTGAGGGTTGAGTGATGGGAATTGATGTTTGTGGATTGAGGTTTCAAGACTGAAGAATGGGGATTGAGTATTGAAAACTGTGAATTGAGGATATTCTATTGAGGATTGAGGATTGACAATTGATTGTTGAGGACTGAGGGCTGATGATTGTGGATTCAGGATTGAGGATTCGGGATTGAGGTTTGAGGACTGAGGATAGAGGATTGAGTATTGAGGATTGAGGATTGAGGCTTGAGGATTGAGGGTTGAGGATGGAGGATTGAAGAGAGAGGACTGAGTGTTGGGGATTGAGTGTTGAGAATATACGTTTGAGGATTGAGGTTTGAATATTGAATATTGTGGGTTGAGTATTGAACCATGAGAATTCTGGGTATTCTTTTGAGTATTGAGAATTGAGGATTGATGGTTGAGTATTGAGCATTGACGGTTGAGGGTTGAGGATTGAGGGTTGTGGATTGAGGGCGAGGACTGAGGGTTGAGTATTGATGTTTGAGGTCTGAGGATTGAAGATTGACGGTTGAGGATTGAGGATTGAGGATTGAGGATTGAGGATTGATGATTGAGGATTGAGAATTGAGAGTTGAGGTTTGAAGATTGAGGATTGGGGACTGAGTATTGAGGGTTGAGTGATGAGAATTGATGCTTGTGGATAGAGATCTGATGATTGCAGATTGAGTATTGAGTATTGAAAACTGCGATTTGAGGATATTCTATTGAGGATTGAGGATTGACAACTGATCGTTGAGGACTCAGGGTTGAAGTTTGAGGATTCAGGATTGAGGATTCAGGATTGAGGTTTGAGGACTGAGGATTGATGATTGAGGATTGAGGATTGAGGATTGAGGATTGAAGATTGAGGATTGGGTATTGAGGATTGAACATTGAGGATTGAGGGATGAGGATTGAGGATTGAGGATTGAGGATTGAAGATTGAGGATTCGGTATTGAGGATTGAAGAATGAGGATTGAGGATTGAGGATTGAGGATTGAAGATTGACTATTGAGAATTGAGGATTGAGGATTGAGGATTGAAGATTGAGGATTGGGTATTGAGGATTGAAGAATGAGCGTTGAGGATTGAGTATTGAGGATTGAGGATTGAGGATTGATTATTGAGGATTGAGAATTGAGGGTTGAGGTTTGAAGATTGAGGATTGGGGACTGAGTATTGAGGGTTGAGTTATGAGAATTGATGCTTGTGGATAGAGATCTGAAGATTGCAGATACAGTATTGAGTATTGAACACTGCGAATTGAGGATATTCTATTGAGGATTGAGGATTGACAACTGATCGTTGAGGACTCAGGGATGAAGTTTGAGGATTCAGGATTGAGGATTCAGGATTGAGGTTTGAGGACTGAGGATTGAGGATTGAGGATTGAGGATTGAGGATTGAGGATTGAGGATTGAGGATTGAGGATTGAGGATTGAGGATTGAAGATTGAGGATTGGGTATTGAGGATTGAACATTGAGGATTGAGGGATGAGGATTGAGGATTGAGGATTGAGGATTGAAGATTGAGGATTCGGTATTGAGGATTGAAGAATGAGGATTGAAGATTGAGTATTGAGGATTGAGGATTGAGGATTGAGGATTGAGGATTGAGGATTGAGGATTGAAGATTGAGTATTGAGGATTGATGATTGGGGATTGAGGATTGAGGATTGAGGATTGAAGATTGAGTATTGAGGATTGAAGACTGACGATTGAGGATTGAGGATTGAGGATTGAGGATTGAGTATTGAGGATCGAGGATTGAGGACTGAGTATTGAGGATTGAAGCATGAGGATTGAGGTTTGGGGACTGAGGATTGAGGATTGGGGGTTGAGGATTGAGGATTGAGGATTGAGGATTGAGGATTGAGGATTGAGGATTGAGGATTGGGTATCGCGGATTGAACATTGAGGATTGAGGATTGAGGATTGAGTATTGAGGATTGAGGACTGAATATTGTATATTGATGATTGAAGATTGAGGATTGAGGATTGAGTGTTGTGGATTGAGGACGAGGTCTGAGGGTTGAGTATTGATGTTTGAGGTCTGAGGATCGAGGATTGAGGATTGAGAATTGTGGATTGAGGACTGAGGATTGAAGATTGAGGATTTGGTATTGAGGATTGAAGAATGAGGATTGAGGATTGAGGATTGAGGCTTGAGGATTGAAGATTGAGTATTGAGGATTGAAGATTGAGGATTGAGGATTGAGGATTGAGGATTGAGGATTGAGGGTTGAGGATTGAGGATTGAAGATTGAGTATTGAGGATTGAAGATTGAGGATTGAGGATTGAGGATTGAGGATTGAGGATTGAGTATTGAGGATCGAGGATTGAGGACTGAGTATTGAGGATTGAAGCATGAGGATTGAGGTTTGGGGACTGAGGATTGAGGATTGAGGGTTGAGGATTGAGGATTGAGGATTGAGGATTGAGGATTGAGGATTGAGGATTGGGGATTGGGTATCGCGGATTGAACATTGAGGATTGAGGATTGAGGATTGAGTATTGAGGATTGAGGACTGAATATTGTATATTGATGATTGAAGATTGAGGATTGAGGATTGAGTGTTGTGGATTGAGGACGAGGTCTGAGGGTTGAGTATTGATGTTTGAGGTCTGAGGATCGAGGATTGAGGATTGAGAATTGAGGATTGAGGACTGAGGATTGAAGATTGAGGGTTTGGTATTGAGGATTGAAGAATGAGGATTGAGGATTGAGGATTGAGGCTTGAGGACTGAAGATTGAGTATTGAGGATTGAAGATTGAGGATTGAGGATTGAGGATTGAGGATTGAGGATTGAGGATTGAGGATTGAGGATTGAAGATTGAGTATTGAGGATTGAAGATTGAGGATTGAGGATTGAGGATTGAGGTTTGAGTATTGAAGAATGAGAATTGGGGATTGAGGAATGACAGTTGAGGATTGAGTATTGAGGATTGAGAATTGAGGACTGAGGATTGAATGTTGAGTATTGTGGACTGAGTGTTGAGGGTTGAGTGATGGGAATTGATGTTTGTGGATTGAGGTTTCAAGACTGAAGAATGGGGATTGAGTATTGAAAACTGTGAATTGAGGATATTCTATTGAGGATTGAGGATTGACAATTGATTGTTGAGGACTGAGGGCTGATGATTGTGGATTCAGGATTGAGGATTCGGGATTGAGGTTTGAGGACTGAGGATAGAGGATTGAGTATTGAGGATTGAGGATTGAGGCTTGAGGATTGAGGGTTGAGGATGGAGGATTGAAGAGAGAGGACTGAGTGTTGGGGATTGAGTGTTGAGAATAGATGTTTGAGGATTGAGGTTTGAATATTGAATATTGTGGGTTGAGTATTGAACCATGAGAATTCTGGGTATTCTTTTGAGTATTGAGAATTGAGGATTGATGGTTGAGTATTGAGCATTGACGGTTGAGGGTTGAGGATTGAGGGTTGTGGATTGAGGGCGAGGACTGAGGGTTGAGTATTGATGTTTGAGGTCTGAGGATTGAAGATTGACGGTTGAGGATTGAGGATTGAGGATTGAGGATTGAGGATTGATGATTGAGGATTGAGAATTGAGAGTTGAGGTTTGAAGATTGAGGATTGGGGACTGAGTATTGAGGGTTGAGTGATGAGAATTGATGCTTGTGGATAGAGATCTGAAGATTGCAGATTGAGTATTGAGTATTGAAAACTGCGATTTGAGGATATTCTATTGATGATTGAGGATTGACAACTGATCGTTGAGGACTCAGGGTTGAAGTTTGAGGATTCAGGATTGAGGATTCAGGATTGAGGTTTGAGGACTGAGGATTGATGATTGAGGATTGAGGATTGAGGATTGAGGATTGAAGATTGAGGATTGGGTATTGAGGATTGAACATTGAGGATTGAGGGATGAGGATTGAGGATTGAGGATTGAGGATTGAAGATTGAGGATTCGGTATTGAGGATTGAAGAATGAGGATTGAGGATTGAGGATTGAGGATTGAAGATTGACTATTGAGAATTGAGGATTGAGGATTGAGGATTGAAGATTGAGGATTGGGTATTGAGGATTGAAGAATGAGCGTTGAGGATTGAGTATTGAGGATTGAGGATTGAGGATTGATTATTGAGGATTGAGAATTGAGGGTTGAGGTTTGAAGATTGAGGATTGGGGACTGAGTATTGAGGGTTGAGTGATGAGAATTGATGCTTGTGGATAGAGATCTGAAGATTGCAGATACAGTATTGAGTATTGAACACTGCGTATTGAGGATATTCTATTGAGGATTGAGGATTGACAACTGATCGTTGAGGACTCAGGGATGAAGTTTGAGGATTCAGGATTGAGGATTCAGGATTGAGGTTTGAGGACTGAGGATTGAGGATTGAGGATTGAGGATTGAGGATTGAGGATTGAGGATTGAAGATTGAGGATTGGGTATTGAGGATTGAACATTGAGGATTGAGGGATGAGGATTGAGGATTGAGGATTGAGGATTGAAGATTGAGGATTCGGTATTGAGGATTGAAGAATGAGGATTGAGGATTGAGGATTGAGGATTGAGGATTGAGGATTGAGGATTGAGGATTGAGGATTGAAGATTGAGGATTGCGGATTGAGGATTGAGGATTGAAGATTGAGTATTGAATATTGAGGGTTGAGGATTCAGGATTGAGGATTGAGGATTGAGGATTGAGGATTGAAGATTGAGTATTGAGGATTGAAGGTTGAGGATTGAGGATTGAGGATTGAGGATTGCAGATTGAGTATTGAGGATTGAAGATTGAGGATTGAGGATTCAGGATTGAGGATTGAAGAATGAGGATTGAGGGTTGAGGATTGAGGAATGAGGATTGAAGATTGAGCATTGAGGATTGAAGATTGAGGATTGAGGATTGAGGATTGAGGATTGAGGATTGAGAATTGAGGATTGTCGATTGAGGATTGAAGATTGAGAATTGAGGATTGATGATTGAGTATTGAGGATTGAGGATTGAGGGTTGAGGATTGAAGATTGAGGATTGACGATTGAGAATTGAGGATTGAGGGTTGACGATTGAGTATTGAGGATTCAGAATTGAGGATTGAAGATTGAGGATTGAGGATTGAGGATGAGGGATGAGGGTTGAGGATTGAGGTTTGAGGACTGTGGACTGAGGATTGAGGATTGAAGATTGAGTATTGAGGATTGAAGATTGAGGGTTGAGTATTGAGGATTGAAGATTGAGGATTTGGGACTGAGGATTGAAGTTTGAACATTGAGGATTGAGGGATGAGGATTGAGGATTGAGGATTGAGGATTGAAGATTGAGGATTGCGGATTGAGGATTGAGGATTGAAGATTGAGTATTGAAGATTGAGGATTGAGGATTCAGGATTGAGGATTGAGGATTGAGGATTGAGGATTGAAGATTGAGTATTGAGGATTGAAGATTGAGGATTGAGGATTGAGGATTGAGGATTGAGGATTGAGGATTGAGGATTGAGGATTGAAGATTGAGTATTGAGGATTGAAGATTGAGGATTGACGATTGAGGATTGAGGATTGAGGATTGAAGATTGAGGATTGCGGATTGAGGATTGAGGATTGAAGATTGAGTATTGAAGATTGAGGGTTGAGGATTCAGGATTGAGGATTGAGGATTGAGGATTGAGGATTGAAGATTGAGTATTGAGGATTGAAGGTTGAGGATTGAGGATTGAGGATTGAGGATTGCAGATTGAGTATTGAGGATTGAGGATTGAGGATTGCAGATTGAGTATTGAGGATTGAAGATTGAGGATTGAGGATTCAGGATTGAGGATTGAGGATTGAGGATTGAGGATTGAGGATTGAAGATTGAGTATTGAGGATTGAAGATTGAGGATTGAGGATTGAGGATTGAGGATTGAGGATTGAAGATTGAGGATTGCGGATTGAGGATTGAGGATTGAAGATTGAGTATTGAAGATTGAGGATTGAGGATTCAGGATTGAGGATTGAGGAATGAGGATTGAGGATTGAAGATTGAGTATTGAGGATTGAGGATTGAGGATTGAAGAATGAGGATTGAGGATTTAGGATGAGGGATGAGGGTTGAGGATTGATGTTTGAGGACTGAGGACTGAGGGTTGAGGGTTGAGGTTTGAGGACTGAGGACTGAGAATGGAGAATTGAGAATTGAGGGTTGAGGATTGAGGATTGAAGATTGAGGATTGGGTATTGAGGATTGAAGAATGAGGATTGAGGGTTGAGGATTGAGGAATGAGGATTGAAGATTGAGCATTGAGGGTTGAAGATTGAGTATTGAGGATTGATGATTGAGTATTGAGGATTGAGGATTGAGGATTGAGGATTGAGGATTGAGGATTGAAGATTGAGGATTGCGGATTGAGGATTGAGGATTGAAGATTGAGTATTGAATATTGAGGGTTGAGGATTCAGGATTGAGGATTGAGGATTAAGGATTGAGGATTGAAGATTGAGTATTGAGGATTGAAGGTTGAGGATTGAGGATTGAGGATTGAGGATTGCAGATTGAGTATTGAGGATTGAAGATTGAGGATTGAGGATTCAGGATTGAGGATTGAAGAATGAGGATTGAGGGTTGAGGATTGAGGAATGAGGATTGAAGATTGAGCATTGAGGATTGAAGATTGAGGATTGAGGATTGAGGATTGAGGATTGAGAATTGAGGATTGTGGATTGAGGATTGAAGATTGAGTATTGAGGATTGATGATTGAGTATTGAGGATTGAGGATTGAGGGTTGAGGATTGAAGATTGAGGATTGACGATTGAGAATTGAGGATTGAGGGTTGAGTATTGAAGATTGAGGGTTGAGGATTCAGGATTGAGGATTGAGGATTGAGGATTGAGGATTGAAGATTGAGTATTGAGGATTGAAGGTTGAGGATTGAGGATTGAGGATTGAAGATTGCAGATTGAGTATTGAGGATTGAAGATTGAGGATTGAGGATTCAGGATTGAGGATTGAGGAATGAGGATTGAGGATTGAAGATTGAGTATTGAGGATTGAGGATTGAGGATTGAAGAATGAGGATTGAGGATTTAGGATGAGGGATGAGGGTTGAGGATTGATGTTTGAGGACTGAGGACTGAGGGTTGAGGGTTGAGGTTTGAGGACTGAGGACTGAGAATGGAGAATTGAGAATTGAGGGTTGAGGATTGAGGATTGAAGATTGAGGATTGGGTATTGAGGATTGAAGAATGAGGATTGAGGGTTGAGGATTGAGGAATGAGGATTGAAGATTGAGCATTGAGGATTGAAGATTGAGGATTGAGGATTGAGGATTGAGGATTGAGAATTGAGGATTGAGGATTGAGGGTTGAAGATTGAGTATTGAGGATTGATGATTGAGTATTGAGGATTGAGGATCGAGGGTTGAGGATTGAAGATTGAGGATTGACGATTGAGAATTGAGGATTGAGGGTTGACGATTGAGTATTGAGGATTCAGAATTGAGGATTGAAGATTGAGGATTGAGGATTGAGGATGAGGGATGAGGGTTGAGGATTGAGGTTTGAGGACTGTGGACTGAGGATTGAGGATTGAAGATTAAGTATTGAGGATTGAAGATTGAGGGTTGAGTATTGAGGATTGATGATTGAGGATTTGGGACTGAGGATTGAAGTTTGAACATTGAGGATTGAGGGATGAGGATTCAGGATTGAGGATTGAGGATTGAAGGTTGAGGATTGAGGATTGAGGATTGAGGATTGCAGATTGAGTATTGAGGATTGAAGATTGAGGATTGAGGATTCAGGATTGAGGATTGAAGAATGAGGATTGAGGGTTGAGGATTGAGGAATGAGGATTGAAGATTGAGCATTGAGGATTGAAGATTGAGGATTGAGGATTGAGGATTGAGGATTGAGAATTGAGGATTGTGGATTGAGGATTGAAGATTGAGTATTGAGGATTGATGATTGAGTATTGAGGATTGAGGATTGAGGGTTGAGGATTGAAGATTGAGGATTGACGATTGAGAATTGAGGATTGAGGGTTGACGATTGAGTATTGAGGATTCAGAATTGAGGATTGAAGATTGAGGATTGAGGATTGAGGATGAGGGATGAGGGTTGAGGATTGAGGTTTGAGGACTGTGGACTGAGGATTGAGGATTGAAGATTGAGTATTGAGGATTGAAGATTGAGGGTTGAGTATTGAGGATTGAAGATTGAGGATTTGGGACTGAGGATTGAAGTTTGAACATTGAGGATTGAGGTATGAGGATTGAGGATTGAGGATTGAGGATTGAATATTGAGGATTGCGGATTGAGAATTGAGGATTGAAGATTGAGTATTGAAGATTGAGGATTGAGGATTCAGGATTGAGGATTGAGGATTGAGGATTGAGGATTGAAGATTGAGTATTGAGGATTGAAGATTGAGGATTGAGGATTGAGGATTGAGGATTGAGGATTGAGGATTGAGGATTGAGGATTGAAGATTGAGTATTGAGGATTGAAGATTGAGGATTGAGGATTGAGGATTGAGGATTGAGGATTGAAGATTGAGGATTGCGGATTGAGGATTGAGGATTGAAGATTGAGTATTGAAGATTGAGGGTTGAGGATTCAGGATTGAGGATTGAGGATTGAGGATTGAGGATTGAAGATTGAGTATTGAGGATTGAAGGTTGAGGATTGAGGATTGAGGATTGAGGATTGCAGATTGAGTATTGAGGATTGAGTGTTGTGGATTGAGGACGAGGTCTGAGGGTTGAGTATTGATGTTTGAGGTCTGAGGATCGAGGATTGAGGATTGAGAATTGAGGATTGAGGACTGAGGATTGAAGATTGAGGGTTTGGTATTGAGGATTGAAGAATGAGGATTGAGGATTGAGGGTTGAGGATGGAGGATTGAAGAGAGAGGACTGAGTGTTGGGGATTGAGTGTTGAGAATAGACGTTTGAGGATTGAGGTTTGAATATTGAATATTGTGGGTTGAGTATTGAACCATGAGAATTCTGGGTATTCTTTTGAGTATTGAGAATTGAGGATTGATGGTTGAGTATTGAGCATTGACGGTTGAGGGTTGAGGATTGAGGGTTGTGGATTGAGGGCGAGGACTGAGGGTTGAGTATTGATGTTTGAGGTCTGAGGATTGAAGATTGACGGTTGAGGATTGAGGATTGAGGATTGAGGATTGAGGATTGATGATTGAGGATTGAGAATTGAGAGTTGAGGTTTGAAGATTGAGGATTGGGGACTGAGTATTGAGGGTTGAGTGATGAGAATTGATGCTTGTGGATAGAGATCTGATGATTGCAGATTGAGTATTGAGTATTGAAAACTGCGATTTGAGGATATTCTATTGAGGATTGAGGATTGACAACTGATCGTTGAGGACTCAGGTTTGAAGTTTGAGGATTCAGGATTGAGGATTCAGGATTGAGGTTTGAGGACTGAGGATTGATGATTGAGGATTGAGGATTGAGGATTGAGGATTGAAGATTGAGGATTGGGTATTGAGGATTGAACATTGAGGATTGAGGGATGAGGATTGAGGATTGAGGATTGAGGATTGAAGATTGAGGATTCGGTATTGAGGATTGAAGAATGAGGATTGAGGATTGAGGATTGAGGATTGAAGATTGACTATTGAGAATTGAGGATTGAGGATTGAGGATTGAAGATTGAGGATTGGGTATTGAGGATTGAAGAATGAGCGTTGAGGATTGAGTATTGAGGATTGAGGATTGAGGATTGATTATTGAGGATTGAGAATTGAGGGTTGAGGTTTGAAGATTGAGGATTGGGGACTGAGTATTGAGGGTTGAGTTATGAGAATTGATGCTTGTGGATAGAGATCTGAAGATTGCAGATACAGTATTGAGTATTGAACACTGCGAATTGAGGATATTCTATTGAGGATTGAGGATTGACAACTGATCGTTGAGGACTCAGGGATGAAGTTTGAGGATTCAGGATTGAGGATTCAGGATTGAGGTTTGAGGACTGAGGATTGAGGATTGAGGATTGAGGATTGAGGATTGAGGATTGAGGATTGAGGATTGAGGATTGAGGATTGAGGATTGAAGATTGAGGATTGGGTATTGAGGATTGAACATTGAGGATTGAGGGATGAGGATTGAGGATTGAGGATTGAGGATTGAAGATTGAGGATTCGGTATTGAGGATTGAAGAATGAGGATTGAAGATTGAGTATTGAGGATTGAGGATTGAGGATTGAGGATTGAGGATTGAGGATTGAGGATTGAAGATTGAGTATTGAGGATTGATGATTGGGGATTGAGGATTGAGGATTGAGGATTGAAGATTGAGTATTGAGGATTGAAGACTGACGATTGAGGATTGAGGATTGAGGATTGAGGATTGAGTATTGAGGATCGAGGATTGAGGACTGAGTATTGAGGATTGAAGCATGAGGATTGAGGTTTGGGGACTGAGGATTGAGGATTGGGGGTTGAGGATTGAGGATTGAGGATTGAGGATTGAGGATTGAGGATTGAGGATTGAGGATTGGGTATCGCGGATTGAACATTGAGGATTGAGGATTGAGGATTGAGTATTGAGGATTGAGGACTGAATATTGTATATTGATGATTGAAGATTGAGGATTGAGGATTGAGTGTTGTGGATTGAGGACGAGGTCTGAGGGTTGAGTATTGATGTTTGAGGTCTGAGGATCGAGGATTGAGGATTGAGAATTGAGGATTGAGGACTGAGGATTGAAGATTGAGGATTTGGTATTGAGGATTGAAGAATGAGGATTGAGGATTGAGGATTGAGGCTTGAGGATTGAAGATTGAGTATTGAGGATTGAAGATTGAGGATTGAGGATTGAGGATTGAGGATTGAGGATTGAGGGTTGAGGATTGAGGATTGAAGATTGAGTATTGAGGATTGAAGATTGAGGATTGAGGATTGAGGATTGAGGATTGAGGATTGAGTATTGAGGATCGAGGATTGAGGACTGAGTATTGAGGATTGAAGCATGAGGATTGAGGTTTGGGGACTGAGGATTGAGGATTGAGGGTTGAGGATTGAGGATTGAGGATTGAGGATTGAGGATTGAGGATTGAGGATTGGGGATTGGGTATCGCGGATTGAACATTGAGGATTGAGGATTGAGGATTGAGTATTGAGGATTGAGGACTGAATATTGTATATTGATGATTGAAGATTGAGGATTGAGGATTGAGTGTTGTGGATTGAGGACGAGGTCTGAGGGTTGAGTATTGATGTTTGAGGTCTGAGGATCGAGGATTGAGGATTGAGAATTGAGGATTGAGGACTGAGGATTGAAGATTGAGGGTTTGGTATTGAGGATTGAAGAATGAGGATTGAGGATTGAGGATTGAGGCTTGAGGACTGAAGATTGAGTATTGAGGATTGAAGATTGAGGATTGAGGATTGAGGATTGAGGATTGAGGATTGAGGATTGAGGATTGAGGATTGAAGATTGAGTATTGAGGATTGAAGATTGAGGATTGAGGATTGAGGATTGAGGTTTGAGTATTGAAGAATGAGAATTGGGGATTGAGGAATGACAGTTGAGGATTGAGTATTGAGGATTGAGAATTGAGGATTGAGGATTGAATGTTGAGTATTGTGGACTGAGTGTTGAGGGTTGAGTGATGGGAATTGATGTTTGTGGATTGAGGTTTCAAGACTGAAGAATGGGGATTGAGTATTGAAAACTGTGAATTGAGGATATTCTATTGAGGATTGAGGATTGACAATTGATTGTTGAGGACTGAGGGCTGATGATTGTGGATTCAGGATTGAGGATTCGGGATTGAGGTTTGAGGACTGAGGATAGAGGATTGAGTATTGAGGATTGAGGATTGAGGCTTGAGGATTGAGGGTTGAGGATGGAGGATTGAAGAGAGAGGACTGAGTGTTGGGGATTGAGTGTTGAGAATAGATGTTTGAGGATTGAGGTTTGAATATTGAATATTGTGGGTTGAGTATTGAACCATGAGAATTCTGGGTATTCTTTTGAGTATTGAGAATTGAGGATTGATGGTTGAGTATTGAGCATTGACGGTTGAGGGTTGAGGATTGAGGGTTGTGGATTGAGGGCGAGGACTGAGGGTTGAGTATTGATGTTTGAGGTCTGAGGATTGAAGATTGACGGTTGAGGATTGAGGATTGAGGATTGAGGATTGAGGATTGATGATTGAGGATTGAGAATTGAGAGTTGAGGTTTGAAGATTGAGGATTGGGGACTGAGTATTGAGGGTTGAGTGATGAGAATTGATGCTTGTGGATAGAGATCTGAAGATTGCAGATTGAGTATTGAGTATTGAAAACTGCGATTTGAGGATATTCTATTGAGGATTGAGGATTGACAACTGATCGTTGAGGACTCAGGGTTGAAGTTTGAGGATTCAGGATTGAGGATTCAGGATTGAGGTTTGAGGACTGAGGATTGATGATTGAGGATTGAGGATTGAGGATTGAGGATTGAAGATTGAGGATTGGGTATTGAGGATTGAACATTGAGGATTGAGGGATGAGGATTGAGGATTGAGGATTGAGGATTGAAGATTGAGGATTCGGTATTGAGGATTGAAGAATGAGGATTGAGGATTGAGGATTGAGGATTGAAGATTGACTATTGAGAATTGAGGATTGAGGATTGAGGATTGAAGATTGAGGATTGGGTATTGAGGATTGAAGAATGAGCGTTGAGGATTGAGTATTGAGGATTGAGGATTGAGGATTGATTATTGAGGATTGAGAATTGAGGGTTGAGGTTTGAAGATTGAGGATTGGGGACTGAGTATTGAGGGTTGAGTGATGAGAATTGATGCTTGTGGATAGAGATCTGAAGATTGCAGATACAGTATTGAGTATTGAACACTGCGTATTGAGGATATTCTATTGAGGATTGAGGATTGACAACTGATCGTTGAGGACTCAGGGATGAAGTTTGAGGATTCAGGATTGAGGATTCAGGATTGAGGTTTGAGGACTGAGGATTGAGGATTGAGGATTGAGGATTGAGGATTGAGGATTGAGGATTGAAGATTGAGGATTGGGTATTGAGGATTGAACATTGAGGATTGAGGGATGAGGATTGAGGATTGAGGATTGAGGATTGAAGATTGAGGATTCGGTATTGAGGATTGAAGAATGAGGATTGAGGATTGAGGATTGAGGATTGAGGATTGAGGATTGAGGATTGAGGATTGAAGATTGAGGATTGCGGATTGAGGATTGAGGATTGAAGATTGAGTATTGAATATTGAGGGTTGAGGATTCAGGATTGAGGATTGAGGATTGAGGATTGAGGATTGAAGATTGAGTATTGAGGATTGAAGGTTGAGGATTGAGGATTGAGGATTGAGGATTGCAGATTGAGTATTGAGGATTGAAGATTGAGGATTGAGGATTCAGGATTGAGGATTGAAGAATGAGGATTGAGGGTTGAGGATTGAGGAATGAGGATTGAAGATTGAGCATTGAGGATTGAAGATTGAGGATTGAGGATTGAGGATTGAGGATTGAGGATTGAGAATTGAGGATTGTCGATTGAGGATTGAAGATTGAGTATTGAGGATTGATGATTGAGTATTGAGGATTGAGGATTGAGGGTTGAGGATTGAAGATTGAGGATTGACGATTGAGAATTGAGGATTGAGGGTTGACGATTGAGTATTGAGGATTCAGAATTGAGGATTGAAGATTGAGGATTGAGGATTGAGGATGAGGGATGAGGGTTGAGGATTGAGGTTTGAGGACTGTGGACTGAGGATTGAGGATTGAAGATTGAGTATTGAGGATTGAAGATTGAGGGTTGAGTATTGAGGATTGAAGATTGAGGATTTGGGACTGAGGATTGAAGTTTGAACATTGAGGATTGAGGGATGAGGATTGAGGATTGAGGATTGAGGATTGAAGATTGAGGATTGCGGATTGAGGATTGAGGATTGAAGATTGAGTATTGAAGATTGAGGATTGAGGATTCAGGATTGAGGATTGAGGATTGAGGATTGAGGATTGAAGATTGAGTATTGAGGATTGAAGATTGAGGATTGAGGATTGAGGATTGAGGATTGAGGATTGAGGATTGAGGATTGAGGATTGAAGATTGAGTATTGAGGATTGAAGATTGAGGATTGACGATTGAGGATTGAGGATTGAGGATTGAAGATTGAGGATTGCGGATTGAGGATTGAGGATTGAAGATTGAGTATTGAAGATTGAGGGTTGAGGATTCAGGATTGAGGATTGAGGATTGAGGATTGAGGATTGAAGATTGAGTATTGAGGATTGAAGGTTGAGGATTGAGGATTGAGGATTGAGGATTGCAGATTGAGTATTGAGGATTGAGGATTGAGGATTGCAGATTGAGTATTGAGGATTGAAGATTGAGGATTGAGGATTCAGGATTGAGGATTGAGGATTGAGGATTGAGGATTGAGGATTGAAGATTGAGTATTGAGGATTGAAGATTGAGGATTGAGGATTGAGGATTGAGGATTGAGGATTGAAGATTGAGGATTGCGGATTGAGGATTGAGGATTGAAGATTGAGTATTGAAGATTGAGGATTGAGGATTCAGGATTGAGGATTGAGGAATGAGGATTGAGGATTGAAGATTGAGTATTGAGGATTGAGGATTGAGGATTGAAGAATGAGGATTGAGGATTTAGGATGAGGGATGAGGGTTGAGGATTGATGTTTGAGGACTGAGGACTGAGGGTTGAGGGTTGAGGTTTGAGGACTGAGGACTGAGAATGGAGAATTGAGAATTGAGGGTTGAGGATTGAGGATTGAAGATTGAGGATTGGGTATTGAGGATTGAAGAATGAGGATTGAGGGTTGAGGATTGAGGAATGAGGATTGAAGATTGAGCATTGAGGGTTGAAGATTGAGTATTGAGGATTGATGATTGAGTATTGAGGATTGAGGATTGAGGATTGAGGATTGAGGATTGAGGATTGAAGATTGAGGATTGCGGATTGAGGATTGAGGATTGAAGATTGAGTATTGAATATTGAGGGTTGAGGATTCAGGATTGAGGATTGAGGATTAAGGATTGAGGATTGAAGATTGAGTATTGAGGATTGAAGGTTGAGGATTGAGGATTGAGGATTGAGGATTGCAGATTGAGTATTGAGGATTGAAGATTGAGGATTGAGGATTCAGGATTGAGGATTGAAGAATGAGGATTGAGGGTTGAGGATTGAGGAATGAGGATTGAAGATTGAGCATTGAGGATTGAAGATTGAGGATTGAGGATTGAGGATTGAGGATTGAGAATTGAGGATTGTGGATTGAGGATTGAAGATTGAGTATTGAGGATTGATGATTGAGTATTGAGGATTGAGGATTGAGGGTTGAGGATTGAAGATTGAGGATTGACGATTGAGAATTGAGGATTGAGGGTTGAGTATTGAAGATTGAGGGTTGAGGATTCAGGATTGAGGATTGAGGATTGAGGATTGAGGATTGAAGATTGAGTATTGAGGATTGAAGGTTGAGGATTGAGGATTGAGGATTGAAGATTGCAGATTGAGTATTGAGGATTGAAGATTGAGGATTGAGGATTCAGGATTGAGGATTGAGGAATGAGGATTGAGGATTGAAGATTGAGTATTGAGGATTGAGGATTGAGGATTGAAGAATGAGGATTGAGGATTTAGGATGAGGGATGAGGGTTGAGGATTGATGTTTGAGGACTGAGGACTGAGGGTTGAGGGTTGAGGTTTGAGGACTGAGGACTGAGAATGGAGAATTGAGAATTGAGGGTTGAGGATTGAGGATTGAAGATTGAGGATTGGGTATTGAGGATTGAAGAATGAGGATTGAGGGTTGAGGATTGAGGAATGAGGATTGAAGATTGAGCATTGAGGATTGAAGATTGAGGATTGAGGATTGAGGATTGAGGATTGAGAATTGAGGATTGAGGATTGAGGGTTGAAGATTGAGTATTGAGGATTGATGATTGAGTATTGAGGATTGAGGATCGAGGGTTGAGGATTGAAGATTGAGGATTGACGATTGAGAATTGAGGATTGAGGGTTGACGATTGAGTATTGAGGATTCAGAATTGAGGATTGAAGATTGAGGATTGAGGATTGAGGATGAGGGATGAGGGTTGAGGATTGAGGTTTGAGGACTGTGGACTGAGGATTGAGGATTGAAGATTAAGTATTGAGGATTGAAGATTGAGGGTTGAGTATTGAGGATTGATGATTGAGGATTTGGGACTGAGGATTGAAGTTTGAACATTGAGGATTGAGGGATGAGGATTCAGGATTGAGGATTGAGGATTGAAGGTTGAGGATTGAGGATTGAGGATTGAGGATTGCAGATTGAGTATTGAGGATTGAAGATTGAGGATTGAGGATTCAGGATTGAGGATTGAAGAATGAGGATTGAGGGTTGAGGATTGAGGAATGAGGATTGAAGATTGAGCATTGAGGATTGAAGATTGAGGATTGAGGATTGAGGATTGAGGATTGAGAATTGAGGATTGTGGATTGAGGATTGAAGATTGAGTATTGAGGATTGATGATTGAGTATTGAGGATTGAGGATTGAGGGTTGAGGATTGAAGATTGAGGATTGACGATTGAGAATTGAAGATTGAGGGTTGACGATTGAGTATTGAGGATTCAGAATTGAGGATTGAAGATTGAGGATTGAGGATTGAGGATGAGGGATGAGGGTTGAGGATTGAGGTTTGAGGACTGTGGACTGAGGATTGAGGATTGAAGATTGAGTATTGAGGATTGAAGATTGAGGGTTGAGTATTGAGGATTGAAGATTGAGGATTTGGGACTGAGGATTGAAGTTTGAACATTGAGGATTGAGGTATGAGGATTGAGGATTGAGGATTGAGGATTGAAGATTGAGGATTGCGGATTGAGAATTGAGGATTGAAGATTGAGTATTGAAGATTGAGGATTGAGGATTCAGGATTGAGGATTGAGGATTGAGGATTGAGGATTGAAGATTGAGTATTGAGGATTGAAGATTGAGGATTGAGGATTGAGGATTGAGGATTGAGGATTGAGGATTGAGGATTGAGGATTGAAGATTGAGTATTGAGGATTGAAGATTGAGGATTGAGGATTGAGGATTGAGGATTGAGGATTGAAGATTGAGGATTGCGGATTGAGGATTGAGGATTGAAGATTGAGTATTGAAGATTGAGGGTTGAGGATTCAGGATTGAGGATTGAGGATTGAGGATTGAGGATTGAAGATTGAGTATTGAGGATTGAAGGTTGAGGATTGAGGATTGAGGATTGAGGATTGCAGATTGAGTATTGAGGATTGAGTGTTGTGGATTGAGGACGAGGTCTGAGGGTTGAGTATTGATGTTTGAGGTCTGAGGATCGAGGATTGAGGATTGAGAATTGAGGATTGAGGACTGAGGATTGAAGATTGAGGGTTTGGTATTGAGGATTGAAGAATGAGGATTGAGGATTGAGGGTTGAGGATGGAGGATTGAAGAGAGAGGACTGAGTGTTGGGGATTGAGTGTTGAGAATAGACGTTTGAGGATTGAGGTTTGAATATTGAATATTGTGGGTTGAGTATTGAACCATGAGAATTCTGGGTATTCTTTTGAGTATTGAGAATTGAGGATTGATGGTTGAGTATTGAGCATTGACGGTTGAGGGTTGAGGATTGAGGGTTGTGGATTGAGGGCGAGGACTGAGGGTTGAGTATTGATGTTTGAGGTCTGAGGATTGAAGATTGACGGTTGAGGATTGAGGATTGAGGATTGAGGATTGAGGATTGATGATTGAGGATTGAGAATTGAGAGTTGAGGTTTGAAGATTGAGGATTGGGGACTGAGTATTGAGGGTTGAGTGATGAGAATTGATGCTTGTGGATAGAGATCTGATGATTGCAGATTGAGTATTGAGTATTGAAAACTGCGATTTGAGGATATTCTATTGAGGATTGAGGATTGACAACTGATCGTTGAGGACTCAGGTTTGAAGTTTGAGGATTCAGGATTGAGGATTCAGGATTGAGGTTTGAGGACTGAGGATTGATGATTGAGGATTGAGGATTGAGGATTGAGGATTGAAGATTGAGGATTGGGTATTGAGGATTGAACATTGAGGATTGAGGGATGAGGATTGAGGATTGAGGATTGAGGATTGAAGATTGAGGATTCGGTATTGAGGATTGAAGAATGAGGATTGAGGATTGAGGATTGAGGATTGAAGATTGACTATTGAGAATTGAGGATTGAGGATTGAGGATTGAAGATTGAGGATTGGGTATTGAGGATTGAAGAATGAGCGTTGAGGATTGAGTATTGAGGATTGAGGATTGAGGATTGATTATTGAGGATTGAGAATTGAGGGTTGAGGTTTGAAGATTGAGGATTGGGGACTGAGTATTGAGGGTTGAGTTATGAGAATTGATGCTTGTGGATAGAGATCTGAAGATTGCAGATACAGTATTGAGTATTGAACACTGCGAATTGAGGATATTCTATTGAGGATTGAGGATTGACAACTGATCGTTGAGGACTCAGGGATGAAGTTTGAGGATTCAGGATTGAGGATTCAGGATTGAGGTTTGAGGACTGAGGATTGAGGATTGAGGATTGAGGATTGAGGATTGAGGATTGAGGATTGAGGATTGAGGATTGAGGATTGAGGATTGAAGATTGAGGATTGGGTATTGAGGATTGAACATTGAGGATTGAGGGATGAGGATTGAGGATTGAGGATTGAGGATTGAAGATTGAGGATTCGGTATTGAGGATTGAAGAATGAGGATTGAAGATTGAGTATTGAGGATTGAGGATTGAGGATTGAGGATTGAGGATTGAGGATTGAGGATTGAAGATTGAGTATTGAGGATTGATGATTGGGGATTGAGGATTGAGGATTGAGGATTGAAGATTGAGTATTGAGGATTGAAGACTGACGATTGAGGATTGAGGATTGAGGATTGAGGATTGAGTATTGAGGATCGAGGATTGAGGACTGAGTATTGAGGATTGAAGCATGAGGATTGAGGTTTGGGGACTGAGGATTGAGGATTGGGGGTTGAGGATTGAGGATTGAGGATTGAGGATTGAGGATTGAGGATTGAGGATTGAGGATTGGGTATCGCGGATTGAACATTGAGGATTGAGGATTGAGGATTGAGTATTGAGGATTGAGGACTGAATATTGTATATTGATGATTGAAGATTGAGGATTGAGGATTGAGTGTTGTGGATTGAGGACGAGGTCTGAGGGTTGAGTATTGCTGTTTGAGGTCTGAGGATCGAGGATTGAGGATTGAGAATTGAGGATTGAGGACTGAGGATTGAAGATTGAGGATTTGGTATTGAGGATTGAAGAATGAGGATTGAGGATTGAGGATTGAGGCTTGAGGATTGAAGATTGAGTATTGAGGATTGAAGATTGAGGATTGAGGATTGAGGATTGAGGATTGAGGATTGAGGGTTGAGGATTGAGGATTGAAGATTGAGTATTGAGGATTGAAGATTGAGGATTGAGGATTGAGGATTGAGGATTGAGGATTGAGTATTGAGGATCGAGGATTGAGGACTGAGTATTGAGGATTGAAGCATGAGGATTGAGGTTTGGGGACTGAGGATTGAGGATTGAGGGTTGAGGATTGAGGATTGAGGATTGAGGATTGAGGATTGAGGATTGAGGATTGGGGATTGGGTATCGCGGATTGAACATTGAGGATTGAGGATTGAGGATTGAGTATTGAGGATTGAGGACTGAATATTGTATATTGATGATTGAAGATTGAGGATTGAGGATTGAGTGTTGTGGATTGAGGACGAGGTCTGAGGGTTGAGTATTGATGTTTGAGGTCTGAGGATCGAGGATTGAGGATTGAGAATTGAGGATTGAGGACTGAGGATTGAAGATTGAGGGTTTGGTATTGAGGATTGAAGAATGAGGATTGAGGATTGAGGATTGAGGCTTGAGGACTGAAGATTGAGTATTGAGGATTGAAGATTGAGGATTGAGGATTGAGGATTGAGGATTGAGGATTGAGGATTGAGGATTGAGGATTGAAGATTGAGTATTGAGGATTGAAGATTGAGGATTGAGGATTGAGGATTGAGGTTTGAGTATTGAAGAATGAGAATTGGGGATTGAGGAATGACAGTTGAGGATTGAGTATTGAGGATTGAGAATTGAGGATTGAGGATTGAATGTTGAGTATTGTGGACTGAGTGTTGAGGGTTGAGTGATGGGAATTGATGTTTGTGGATTGAGGTTTCAAGACTGAAGAATGGGGATTGAGTATTGAAAACTGTGAATTGAGGATATTCTATTGAGGATTGAGGATTGACAATTGATTGTTGAGGACTGAGGGCTGATGATTGTGGATTCAGGATTGAGGATTCGGGATTGAGGTTTGAGGACTGAGGATAGAGGATTGAGTATTGAGGATTGAGGATTGAGGCTTGAGGATTGAGGGTTGAGGATGGAGGATTGAAGAGAGAGGACTGAGTGTTGGGGATTGAGTGTTGAGAATAGATGTTTGAGGATTGAGGTTTGAATATTGAATATTGTGGGTTGAGTATTGAACCATGAGAATTCTGGGTATTCTTTTGAGTATTGAGAATTGAGGATTGATGGTTGAGTATTGAGCATTGACGGTTGAGGGTTGAGGATTGAGGGTTGTGGATTGAGGGCGAGGACTGAGGGTTGAGTATTGATGTTTGAGGTCTGAGGATTGAAGATTGACGGTTGAGGATTGAGGATTGAGGATTGAGGATTGAGGATTGATGATTGAGGATTGAGAATTGAGAGTTGAGGTTTGAAGATTGAGGATTGGGGACTGAGTATTGAGGGTTGAGTGATGAGAATTGATGCTTGTGGATAGAGATCTGAAGATTGCAGATTGAGTATTGAGTATTGAAAACTGCGATTTGAGGATATTCTATTGAGGATTGAGGATTGACAACTGATCGTTGAGGACTCAGGGTTGAAGTTTGAGGATTCAGGATTGAGGATTCAGAATTGAGGTTTGAGGACTGAGGATTGAGGATTGAGGATTGAGGATTGAGGATTGAGGATTGAGGATTGAGGATTGAGGATTGAGGATTGAGGATTGAAGATTGAGGATTGGGTATTGAGGATTGAACATTGAGGATTGAGGGATGAGGATTGAGGATTGAGGATTGAGGATTGAAGATTGAGGATTCGGTATTGAGGATTGAAGAATGAGGATTGAAGATTGAGTATTGAGGATTGAGGATTGAGGATTGAGGATTGAGGATTGAGGATTGAGGATTGAAGATTGAGTATTGAGGATTGATGATTGGGGATTGAGGATTGAGGATTGAGGATTGAAGATTGAGTATTGAGGATTGAAGACTGACGATTGAGGATTGAGGATTGAGGATTGAGGATTGAGTATTGAGGATCGAGGATTGAGGACTGAGTATTGAGGATTGAAGCATGAGGATTGAGGTTTGGGGACTGAGGATTGAGGATTGGGGGTTGAGGATTGAGGATTGAGGATTGAGGATTGAGGATTGAGGATTGAGGATTGAGGATTGGGTATCGCGGATTGAACATTGAGGATTGAGGATTGAGGATTGAGTATTGAGGATTGAGGACTGAATATTGTATATTGATGATTGAAGATTGAGGATTGAGGATTGAGTGTTGTGGATTGAGGACGAGGTCTGAGGGTTGAGTATTGATGTTTGAGGTCTGAGGATCGAGGATTGAGGATTGAGAATTGAGGATTGAGGACTGAGGATTGAAGATTGAGGATTTGGTATTGAGGATTGAAGAATGAGGATTGAGGATTGAGGATTGAGGCTTGAGGATTGAAGATTGAGTATTGAGGATTGAAGATTGAGGATTGAGGATTGAGGATTGAGGATTGAGGATTGAGGGTTGAGGATTGAGGATTGAAGATTGAGTATTGAGGATTGAAGATTGAGGATTGAGGATTGAGGATTGAGGATTGAGGATTGAGTATTGAGGATCGAGGATTGAGGACTGAGTATTGAGGATTGAAGCATGAGGATTGAGGTTTGGGGACTGAGGATTGAGGATTGAGGGTTGAGGATTGAGGATTGAGGATTGAGGATTGAGGATTGAGGATTGAGGATTGGGGATTGGGTATCGCGGATTGAACATTGAGGATTGAGGATTGAGGATTGAGTATTGAGGATTGAGGACTGAATATTGTATATTGATGATTGAAGATTGAGGATTGAGGATTGAGTGTTGTGGATTGAGGACGAGGTCTGAGGGTTGAGTATTGATGTTTGAGGTCTGAGGATCGAGGATTGAGGATTGAGAATTGAGGATTGAGGACTGAGGATTGAAGATTGAGGGTTTGGTATTGAGGATTGAAGAATGAGGATTGAGGATTGAGGATTGAGGCTTGAGGACTGAAGATTGAGTATTGAGGATTGAAGATTGAGGATTGAGGATTGAGGATTGAGGATTGAGGATTGAGGATTGAGGATTGAGGATTGAAGATTGAGTATTGAGGATTGAAGATTGAGGATTGAGGATTGAGGATTGAGGTTTGAGTATTGAAGAATGAGAATTGGGGATTGAGGAATGACAGTTGAGGATTGAGTATTGAGGATTGAGAATTGAGGATTGAGGATTGAATGTTGAGTATTGTGGACTGAGTGTTGAGGGTTGAGTGATGGGAATTGATGTTTGTGGATTGAGGTTTCAAGACTGAAGAATGGGGATTGAGTATTGAAAACTGTGAATTGAGGATATTCTATTGAGGATTGAGGATTGACAATTGATTGTTGAGGACTGAGGGCTGATGATTGTGGATTCAGGATTGAGGATTCGGGATTGAGGTTTGAGGACTGAGGATAGAGGATTGAGTATTGAGGATTGAGGATTGAGGCTTGAGGATTGAGGGTTGAGGATGGAGGATTGAAGAGAGAGGACTGAGTGTTGGGGATTGAGTGTTGAGAATAGATGTTTGAGGATTGAGGTTTGAATATTGAATATTGTGGGTTGAGTATTGAACCATGAGAATTCTGGGTATTCTTTTGAGTATTGAGAATTGAGGATTGATGGTTGAGTATTGAGCATTGACGGTTGAGGGTTGAGGATTGAGGGTTGTGGATTGAGGGCGAGGACTGAGGGTTGAGTATTGATGTTTGAGGTCTGAGGATTGAAGATTGACGGTTGAGGATTGAGGATTGAGGATTGAGGATTGAGGATTGATGATTGAGGATTGAGAATTGAGAGTTGAGGTTTGAAGATTGAGGATTGGGGACTGAGTATTGAGGGTTGAGTGATGAGAATTGATGCTTGTGGATAGAGATCTGAAGATTGCAGATTGAGTATTGAGTATTGAAAACTGCGATTTGAGGATATTCTATTGAGGATTGAGGATTGACAACTGATCGTTGAGGACTCAGGGTTGAAGTTTGAGGATTCAGGATTGAGGATTCAGGATTGAGGTTTGAGGACTGAGGATTGATGATTGAGGATTGAGGATTGAGGATTGAGGATTGAAGATTGAGGATTGGGTATTGAGGATTGAACATTGAGGATTGAGGGATGAGGATTGAGGATTGAGGATTGAGGATTGAAGATTGAGGATTCGGTATTGAGGATTGAAGAATGAGGATTGAGGATTGAGGATTGAGGATTGAAGATTGACTATTGAGAATTGAGGATTGAGGATTGAGGATTGAAGATTGAGGATTGGGTATTGAGGATTGAAGAATGAGCGTTGAGGATTGAGTATTGAGGATTGAGGATTGAGGATTGATTATTGAGGATTGAGAATTGAGGATTGAGGTTTGAAGATTGAGGATTGGGGACTGAGTATTGAGGGTTGAGTGATGAGAATTGATGCTTGTGGATAGAGATCTGAAGATTGCAGATACAGTATTGAGTATTGAACACTGCGTATTGAGGATATTCTATTGAGGATTGAGGATTGACAACTGATCGTTGAGGACTCAGGGATGAAGTTTGAGGATTCAGGATTGAGGATTCAGGATTGAGGTTTGAGGACTGAGGATTGAGGATTGAGGATTGAGGATTGAGGATTGAGGATTGAGGATTGAAGATTGAGGATTGGGTATTGAGGATTGAACATTGAGGATTGAGGGATGAGGATTGAGGATTGAGGATTGAGGATTGAAGATTGAGGATTCGGTATTGAGGATTGAAGAATGAGGATTGAGGATTGAGGATTGAGGATTGAGGATTGAGGATTGAGGATTGAGGATTGAAGATTGAGGATTGCGGATTGAGGATTGAGGATTGAAGATTGAGTATTGAATATTGAGGGTTGAGGATTCAGGATTGAGGATTGAGGATTGAGGATTGAGGATTGAAGATTGAGTATTGAGGATTGAAGGTTGAGGATTGAGGATTGAGGATTGAGGATTGCAGATTGAGTATTGAGGATTGAAGATTGAGGATTGAGGATTCAGGATTGAGGATTGAAGAATGAGGATTGAGGGTTGAGGATTGAGGAATGAGGATTGAAGATTGAGCATTGAGGATTGAAGATTGAGGATTGAGGATTGAGGATTGAGGATTGAGGATTGAGAATTGAGGATTGTCGATTGAGGATTGAAGATTGAGTATTGAGGATTGATGATTGAGTATTGAGGATTGAGGATTGAGGGTTGAGGATTGAAGATTGAGGATTGACGATTGAGAATTGAGGATTGAGGGTTGACGATTGAGTATTGAGGATTCAGAATTGAGGATTGAAGATTGAGGATTGAGGATTGAGGATGAGGGATGAGGGTTGAGGATTGAGGTTTGAGGACTGTGGACTGAGGATTGAGGATTGAAGATTGAGTATTGAGGATTGAAGATTGAGGGTTGAGTATTGAGGATTGAAGATTGAGGATTTGGGACTGAGGATTGAAGTTTGAACATTGAGGATTGAGGGATGAGGATTGAGGATTGAGGATTGAGGATTGAAGATTGAGGATTGCGGATTGAGGATTGAGGATTGAAGATTGAGTATTGAAGATTGAGGATTGAGGATTCAGGATTGAGGATTGAGGATTGAGGATTGAGGATTGAAGATTGAGTATTGAGGATTGAAGATTGAGGATTGAGGATTGAGGATTGAGGATTGAGGATTGAGGATTGAGGATTGAGGATTGAAGATTGAGTATTGAGGATTGAAGATTGAGGATTGACGATTGAGGATTGAGGATTGAGGATTGAAGATTGAGGATTGCGGATTGAGGATTGAGGATTGAAGATTGAGTATTGAAGATTGAGGGTTGAGGATTCAGGATTGAGGATTGAGGATTGAGGATTGAGGATTGAAGATTGAGTATTGAGGATTGAAGGTTGAGGATTGAGGATTGAGGATTGAGGATTGCAGATTGAGTATTGAGGATTGAGGATTGAGGATTGCAGATTGAGTATTGAGGATTGAAGATTGAGGATTGAGGATTCAGGATTGAGGATTGAGGATTGAGGATTGAGGATTGAAGATTGAGTATTGAGGATTGAAGATTGAGGATTGAGGATTGAGGATTGAGGATTGAGGATTGAAGATTGAGGATTGCGGATTGAGGATTGAGGATTGAAGATTGAGTATTGAAGATTGAGGATTGAGGATTCAGGATTGAGGATTGAGGAATGAGGATTGAGGATTGAAGATTGAGTATTGAGGATTGAGGATTGAGGATTGAAGAATGAGGATTGAGGATTTAGGATGAGGGATGAGGGTTGAGGATTGATGTTTGAGGACTGAGGACTGAGGGTTGAGGGTTGAGGTTTGAGGACTGAGGACTGAGAATGGAGAATTGAGAATTGAGGGTTGAGGATTGAGGATTGAAGATTGAGGATTGGGTATTGAGGATTGAAGAATGAGGATTGAGGGTTGAGGATTGAGGAATGAGGATTGAAGATTGAGCATTGAGGGTTGAAGATTGAGTATTGAGGATTGATGATTGAGTATTGAGGATTGAGGATTGAGGATTGAGGATTGAGGATTGAGGATTGAAGATTGAGGATTGCGGATTGAGGATTGAGGATTGAAGATTGAGTATTGAATATTGAGGGTTGAGGATTCAGGATTGAGGATTGAGGATTAAGGATTGAGGATTGAAGATTGAGTATTGAGGATTGAAGGTTGAGGATTGAGGATTGAGGATTGAGGATTGCAGATTGAGTATTGAGGATTGAAGATTGAGGATTGAGGATTCAGGATTGAGGATTGAAGAATGAGGATTGAGGGTTGAGGATTGAGGAATGAGGATTGAAGATTGAGCATTGAGGATTGAAGATTGAGGATTGAGGATTGAGGATTGAGGATTGAGAATTGAGGATTGTGGATTGAGGATTGAAGATTGAGTATTGAGGATTGATGATTGAGTATTGAGGATTGAGGATTGAGGGTTGAGGATTGAAGATTGAGGATTGACGATTGAGAATTGAGGATTGAGGGTTGAGTATTGAAGATTGAGGGTTGAGGATTCAGGATTGAGGATTGAGGATTGAGGATTGAGGATTGAAGATTGAGTATTGAGGATTGAAGGTTGAGGATTGAGGATTGAGGATTGAAGATTGCAGATTGAGTATTGAGGATTGAAGATTGAGGATTGAGGATTCAGGATTGAGGATTGAGGAATGAGGATTGAGGATTGAAGATTGAGTATTGAGGATTGAGGATTGAGGATTGAAGAATGAGGATTGAGGATTTAGGATGAGGGATGAGGGTTGAGGATTGATGTTTGAGGACTGAGGACTGAGGGTTGAGGGTTGAGGTTTGAGGACTGAGGACTGAGAATGGAGAATTGAGAATTGAGGGTTGAGGATTGAGGATTGAAGATTGAGGATTGGGTATTGAGGATTGAAGAATGAGGATTGAGGGTTGAGGATTGAGGAATGAGGATTGAAGATTGAGCATTGAGGATTGAAGATTGAGGATTGAGGATTGAGGATTGAGGATTGAGAATTGAGGATTGAGGATTGAGGGTTGAAGATTGAGTATTGAGGATTGATGATTGAGTATTGAGGATTGAGGATCGAGGGTTGAGGATTGAAGATTGAGGATTGACGATTGAGAATTGAGGATTGAGGGTTGACGATTGAGTATTGAGGATTCAGAATTGAGGATTGAAGATTGAGGATTGAGGATTGAGGATGAGGGATGAGGGTTGAGGATTGAGGTTTGAGGACTGTGGACTGAGGATTGAGGATTGAAGATTAAGTATTGAGGATTGAAGATTGAGGGTTGAGTATTGAGGATTGATGATTGAGGATTTGGGACTGAGGATTGAAGTTTGAACATTGAGGATTGAGGGATGAGGATTCAGGATTGAGGATTGAGGATTGAAGGTTGAGGATTGAGGATTGAGGATTGAGGATTGCAGATTGAGTATTGAGGATTGAAGATTGAGGATTGAGGATTCAGGATTGAGGATTGAAGAATGAGGATTGAGGGTTGAGGATTGAGGAATGAGGATTGAAGATTGAGCATTGAGGATTGAAGATTGAGGATTGAGGATTGAGGATTGAGGATTGAGAATTGAGGATTGTGGATTGAGGATTGAAGATTGAGTATTGAGGATTGATGATTGAGTATTGAGGATTGAGGATTGAGGGTTGAGGATTGAAGATTGAGGATTGACGATTGAGAATTGAGGATTGAGGGTTGACGATTGAGTATTGAGGATTCAGAATTGAGGATTGAAGATTGAGGATTGAGGATTGAGGATGAGGGATGAGGGTTGAGGATTGAGGATTGAGGATTGAGGATTGAAGATTGAGTATTGAGGATTGAAGATTGAGGATTGAGGATTGAGGATTGAGGTTTGAGTATTGAAGATTGAGAATTGGGGATTGAGGAATGACAGTTGAGGATTGAGTATTGAGGATTGAGAATTGAGGATTGAGGATTGAAGGTTGAGTATTGTGGACTGAGTGTTGAGGGTTGAGTGATGGGAATTGATGTTTGTGGATTGAGGTTTCAAGACTGAAGAATGGGGATTGAGTATTGAAAACTGTGAATTGAGGATATTCTATTGAGGATTGAGGATTGACAATTGATTGTTGAGGACTGAGGGCTGATGATTGTGGATTCAGGATTGAGGATTCGGGATTGAGGTTTGAGGACTGAGGATAGAGGATTGAGTATTGAGGATTGAGGATTGAGGCTTGAGGATTGAGGGTTGAGGATGGAGGATTGAAGAGAGAGGACTGAGTGTTGGGGATTGAGTGTTGAGATTAGATGTTTGAGGATTGAGGTTTGAATATTGAATATTGTGGGTTGAGTATTGAACCATGAGAATTCTGCGTATTCTTTTGAGTATTGAGAATTGAGGATTGATGGTTGAGTATTGAGCATTGACGGTTGAGGGTTGAGGATTGAGGGTTGTGGATTGAGGGCGAGGACTGAGGGTTGAGTATTGATGTTTGAGGTCTGAGGATTGAAGATTGACGGTTGAGGATTGAGGATTGAGGATTGAGGATTGAGGATTGATGATTGAGGATTGAGAATTGAGAGTTGAGGTTTGAAGATTGAGGATTGGGGACTGAGTATTGAGGGTTGAGTGATGAGAATTGATGCTTGTGGATAGAGATCTGAAGATTGCAGATTGAGTATTGAGTATTGAAAACTGCGATTTGAGGATATTCTATTGAGGATTGAGGATTGACAACTGATCGTTGATGACTCAGGGTTGAAGTTTGAGGATTCAGGATTGAGGATTCAGGTTTGAGGTTTGAGGACTGAGGATTGATGATTGAGGATTGAGGATTGAGGATTGAGGATTGAAGATTGAGGATTGGGTATTGAGGATTGAACATTGAGGATTGAGGGATGAGGATTGAGGATTGAGGATTGAGGATTGAAGATTGAGGATTCGGTATTGAGGATTGAAGAATGAGGATTGAGGATTGAGGATTGAGGATTGAAGATTGACTATTGAGAATTGAGGATTGAGGATTGAGGATTGAAGATTGAGGATTGGGTATTGAGGATTGAAGAATGAGCGTTGAGGATTGAGTATTGAGGATTGAGGATTGAGGATTGATTATTGAGGATTGAGAATTGAGGGTTGAGGTTTGAAGATTGAGGATTGGGGACTGAGTATTGAGGGTTGAGTGATGAGAATTGATGCTTGTGGATAGAGATCTGAAGATTGCAGATACAGTATTGAGTATTGAACACTGCGAATTGAGGATATTCTATTGAGGATTGAGGATTGACAACTGATCGTTGAGGACTCAGGGATGAAGTTTGAGGATTCAGGATTGAGGATTCAGGATTGAGGTTTGAGGACTGAGGATTGAGGATTGAGGATTGAGGATTGAGGATTGAGGATTGAGGATTGAGGATTGAGGATTGAGGATTGAAGATTGAGGATTGGGTATTGAGGATTGAACATTGAGGATTGAGGGATGAGGATTGAGGATTGAGGATTGAGGATTGAAGATTGAGGATTCGGTATTGAGGATTGAAGAATGAGGATTGAAGATTGAGGATTGAGGATTGACGATTGAGGATTGAGGATTGAGGATTGAGGATTGAGGATTGAAGATTGAGTATTGAGGATTGATGATTGGGGATTGAGGATTGAGGATTGAGGATTGAGGATTGAAGATTGAGGATTGGGGATTGAGGATTGAGGATTGGAGATTGAGTATTGAGGATTGAAGACTGACGATTGAGGATTGACGATTGAGAATTGAGGATTGAGGGTTCAAGATTGAGTATTGAGGATTGAGTATTGAGGATTGAAGATTGAGGATTGAGGATTGAGGATTGAGGATGAGGGATGAGGGTTGAGGGTTGAGGTTTGAGGACTGAGGACTGAGGATTGAGGATTGAGAATTGAGGATTGAGGATTGAGGATTAAAGATTGAGGATTGAGGATTGGGTATTGAGGATTGAAGAATGAGGATTGAGGATTCAGGATTGAGGATTGAGGATTGAAGATTGAGTATTGAGGATTGATGACTGACGATTGAGGTTTGAGGACTGAGGATTGAGGATTGAGGATTGTGGATTGAGGCTTGAGAATTGAGGATTGAGGATTGAAGATTGTGTATTGAGCATTGAAGATTGAGGATTGAGGATTGAAGATTGAGGATTGACGATGATGGTTGAGGGTTGAGTATTGAGGATTGAAGAATGAGGATTGAAAATTGAGGATTGAGGATTGAGAATTGAGGATTGAGGATTGAGGATTGAAGATTGTGTATTGAGGATTGAAGATTGAGGATTGAGGATTGAGGATTGAGGATTGAGGATTGAAGATTGAGGATTGCGGATTGAGGATTGAGGATTGAAGATTGAGTATTGAAGATTGAGGGTTGAGGATTCAGGATTGAGGATTGAGGATTGAGGATTGAGGATTGAAGATTGAGTATTGAGGATTGAAGATTGAGGATTGAGGATTGAGGATTGAGGATTGCAGATTGAGTATTGAGGATTGAAGATTGAGGATTGAGGATTCAGGATTGAGGATTGAGGATTGAGAATTGAGGATTGAAGATTGAGTATTGAGGATTGAAGATTGAGGATTGAGGATTGAGGATTGAGGATTGAGGATTGAAGATTGAGGATTGCGGATTGAGGATTGAGGATTGAAGATTGAGTATTGAAGATTGAGGATTGAGGATTCAGGATTGAGGATTGAGGAATGAGGATTGGGGATTGAAGATTGAGTATTGAGGATTGAAGATTGAGGATTGAGGATTGAGGATTGAGGATTGAGGATTGAAGATTGAGGATTGCGGATTGAGGATTGAGGATTGAAGATTGAGTATTGAGGATTGAAGACTGACGATTGAGAATTGAGGATTGAGGATTGAGTATTGAGGATTGAAGTTTGAGTATTGAGGATTGAGGATTGAGGATTGAAGAATGAGGATTGAGGATTTAGGATGAGGGATGAGGGTTGAGGATTGATGTTTGAGGACTGAGGACTGAGGGTTCAGGGTTGAGGTTTGAGGACTGAGGACTGAGAATGGAGAATTGAGAATTGAGGGTTGAGGATTGAGGATTGAAGATTGAGGATTGGGTATTGAGGATTGAAGAATGAGGATTGAGGATTGAGGATTGAGGATTGAGGATTGAGGATTGAAGATTGAGTATTGAGGATTGAAGACTGACGATTGAGGATTGAGGATTGAGGATTGAGGATTGAGTACTGAGGATCGAGGATTGAGGACTGAGTATTGAGGATTGAAGCATGAGGATTGAGGTTTGAGGACTGAGGATTGAGGATTGGGGGTTGAGGAATGAGGATTGAGGATTGAGGATTGAGGATTGAGGATTGAGGATTGAGGATTGGTTATCGCGGATTGAACATTGAGGATTGAGGATTGAGGATTGAGTATTGAGGATTGAGGACTGAATATTGTATATTGATGATTGAAGATTGAGGATTGAGGATTGAGTGTTGTGGATTGAGGACGAGGTCTGAGGGTTGAGTATTGATGTTTGAGGTCTGAGGATCGAGGATTGAGGATTGAGAATTGAGGATTGAGGACTGAGGATTGAAGATTGAGGATTTGGTATTGAGGATTGAAGAATGAGGATTGAGGATTGAGGATTGAGGCTTGAGGATTGAAGATTGAGTATTGAGGATTGAAGATTGAGGATTGAGGATTGAGGATTGAGGATTGAGGATTGAGGGTTGAGGATTGAGGATTGAAGATTGAGTATTGAGGATTGAAGATTGAGGATTGAGGATTGAGGATTGAGGATTGAGGATTGAGTATTGAGGATCGAGGATTGAGGACTGAGTATTGAGGATTGAAGCATGAGGATTGAGGTTTGGGGACTGAGGATTGAGGATTGAGGGTTGAGGATTGAGGATTGAGGATTGAGGATTGAGGATTGAGGATTGAGGATTGGGGATTGGGTATCGCGGATTGAACATTGAGGATTGAGGATTGAGGATTGAGTATTGAGGATTGAGGACTGAATATTGTATATTGATGATTGAAGATTGAGGATTGAGGATTGAGTGTTGTGGATTGAGGACGAGGTCTGAGGGTGAGTATTGATGTTTGAGGTCTGAGGATCGAGGATTGAGGATTGAGAATTGAGGATTGAGGACTGAGGATTGAAGATTGAGGGTTTGGTATTGAGGATTGAAGAATGAGGATTGAGGATTGAGGATTGAGGCTTGAGGACTGAAGATTGAGTATTGAGGATTGAAGATTGAGGATTGAGGATTGAGGATTGAGGATTGAGGATTGAGGATTGAGGATTGAGGATTGAAGATTGAGTATTGAGGATTGAAGATTGAGGATTGAGGATTGAGGATTGAGGTTTGAGTATTGAAGATTGAGAATTGGGGATTGAGGAATGACAGTTGAGGATTGAGTATTGAGGATTGAGAATTGAGGATTGAGGATTGAAGGTTGAGTATTGTGGACTGAGTGTTGAGGGTTGAGTGATGGGAATTGATGTTTGTGGATTGAGGTTTCAAGACTGAAGAATGGGGATTGAGTATTGAAAACTGTGAATTGAGGATATTCTATTGAGGATTGAGGATTGACAATTGATTGTTGAGGACTGAGGGCTGATGATTGTGGATTCAGGATTGAGGATTCGGGATTGAGGTTTGAGGACTGAGGATAGAGGATTGAGTATTGAGGATTGAGGATTGAGGCTTGAGGATTGAGGGTTGAGGATGGAGGATTGAAGAGAGAGGACTGAGTGTTGGGGATTGAGTGTTGAGAATAGATGTTTGAGGATTGAGGTTTGAATATTGAATATTGTGGGTTGAGTATTGAACCATGAGAATTCTGGGTATTCTTTTGAGTATTGAGAATTGAGGATTGATGGTTGAGTATTGAGCATTGACGGTTGAGGGTTGAGGATTGAGGGTTGTGGATTGAGGGCGAGGACTGAGGGTTGAGTATTGATGTTTGAGGTCTGAGGATTGAAGATTGACGGTTGAGGATTGAGGATTGAGGATTGAGGATTGAGGATTGATGATTGAGGATTGAGAATTGAGAGTTGAGGTTTGAAGATTGAGGATTGGGGACTGAGTATTGAGGGTTGAGTGATGAGAATTGATGCTTGTGGATAGAGATCTGAAGATTGCAGATTGAGTATTGAGTATTGAAAACTGCGATTTGAGGATATTCTATTGAGGATTGAGGATTGACAACTGATCGTTGAGGACTCAGGGTTGAAGTTTGAGGATTCAGGATTGAGGATTCAGGATTGAGGTTTGAGGACTGAGGATTGATGATTGAGGATTGAGGATTGAGGATTGAGGATTGAAGATTGAGGATTGGATATTGAGGATTGAACATTGAGGATTGAGGGATGAGGATTGAGGATTGAGGATTGAGGATTGAAGATTGAGGATTCGGTATTGAGGATTGAAGAATGAGGATTGAGGATTGAGGATTGAGGATTGAAGATTGACTATTGAGAATTGAGGATTGAGGATTGAGGATTGAAGATTGAGGATTGGGTATTGAGGATTGAAGAATGAGCGTTGAGGATTGAGTATTGAGGATTGAGGATTGAGGATTGATTATTGAGGATTGAGAATTGAGGGTTGAGGTTTGAAGATTGAGGATTGGGGACTGAGTATTGAGGGTTGAGTGATGAGAATTGATGCTTGTGGATAGAGATCTGAAGATTGCAGATACAGTATTGAGTATTGAACACTGCGAATTGAGGATATTCTATTGAGGATTGAGGATTGACAACTGATCGTTGAGGACTCAGGAATGAAGTTTGAGGATTCAGGATTGAGGATTCAGGATTGAGGTTTGAGGACTGAGGATTGAGGATTGAGGATTGAGGATTGAGGATTGAGGATTGAGGATTGAGGATTGAGGATTGAGGATTGAAGATTGAGGATTGGGTATTGCGGATTGAACATTGAGGATTGAGGGATGAGGATTGAGGATTGAGGATTGAGGATTGAGGATTGAGGATTGAGGATTGAGGATTGAGGATTGAAGATTGAGGATTGGGTATTGAGGATTGAACATTGAGGATTGAGGGATGAGGATTGAGGATTGAGGATTGAGGATTGAAGATTGAGGATTCGGTATTGAGGATTGAAGAATGAGGATTGAAGATTGAGGATTGAGGATTGAGGATTGAGGATTGAGGATTGAGGATTGAGGATTGAAGATTGAGTATTGAGGATTGATGATTGGGGATTGAGGATTGAGGATTGAGGATTGAGGATTGAAGATTGAGGATTGGGGATTGAGGATTGAGGATTGGAGATTGAGTATTGAGGATTGAAGACTGACGATTGAGGATTGACGATTGAGAATTGAGGATTGAGGGTTCAAGATTGAGTATTGAGGATTGAGTATTGAGGATTGAAGATTGAGGATTGAGGATTGAGGATTGAGGATGAGGGATGAGGGTTGAGGGTTGAGGTTTGAGGACTGAGGACTGAGGATTGAGGATTGAGAATTGAGGATTGAGGATTGAGGATTATAGATTGAGGATTGAGGATTGGGTATTGAGGATTGAAGAATGAGGATTGAGGATTCAGGATTGAGGATTGAGGATTGAAGATTGAGTATTGAGGATTGATGACTGACGATTGAGGTTTGAGGACTGAGGATTGAAGACTGACAATTGAGGATTGAGGATTGAGGATTAAGGATTGAGGATTGAGGATTGAGGATTGAGAATTGAGGATTGAGGATTGAAGATTAAGTATTGAGGATTGAGGATTGAAGATTGAGGATTGAGGATTGAGGATGAGGAATGAGGGTTGAGGATTGAGGTTTGAGGACTGAGGACTGAGGACTGAGGACTGGGGATTGAGAATTGAGGATTGAGCATTGAGGATTATAGATTGAGGATTGAGGATTGGGTATTGAGGATTGAAGAATGAGGATTGAGGATTGAGGATAGAGGATTGAAGATTGAGTATTGAGGATTGAAGACTGACGATTGAGGATTGAGGATTGAGGATTGAGGATTGAGGATTCAAGATTGAGTATTGGGTACTGAGGATTGAAGAATGAGTATTGAAAATTGAGGATTGAGGATTGAGAATTGAGGATTGAGGATTGAGGATTGAGGATTGAGGATTGGGTATTGAGGATTGAAGAATGAGGATTGAGGATTAAGGATTGAGTATTGAGGATTGAAGATTGAGTATTTAGGGTTGAAGATTGACGATTGAGGATTGAGGATTGAGGATTGAGGATTGAACATTGAGGACTGAGTGTAGAGGGTTGAGTGATGAGAATTGACGTTTGTGGATAAAGGTTTCAAGATTGCAGATTGAGTATTGAGTATTGAAAACTGTGAATTGAGGATATTCTATTGAGGATTGTGGATTGACAACTGACTGTTGAGGACTGAGGGCCGAGGATTAAGGGTTCAGGATTGAGGATTCAGAATTGAGGTTTGAGGACTGAGGATTGAGGATTGAAGATTGAGTATTGAGGATTGAAGACTGAGGATTGAGGATTGAGGATTGAGGATTGAAGATAGACTATTGAGAATTGAGGATTGAGGATTAAAGGATTGAAGAGTGAGGATTGGGTATTGAGGATTGAAGAATGAGGGCTGAGGATTGAGGATTGAGGATTGAGGATTGAAGATTGAGTATTAAGGATTGAAGACTGACGATTGAGGATTGAGGCCTGAGGATTGAGGATTGAGGATTGAGGATTGAGGATTGAGAATTGAGGATTGAGGATTGAAGATTGAGTATTGAGGATTGAAGATTGATGATTGAGGATTGAGGATTGAGGATTGAACATTGAGGATTGGGTATCGCGGATTGAACATTGAGAATTGAGGGTTGAGGATTGAGTATTGAGGATTGTGGACTGATGATTGTATATTGATGATTGAAGATTGAGGATTGACGATTCAGTGTTGTGGATTGAGGACGAGGACTGAGGGTCGAGTATTGATGTTTGAGGTCTGAGGATCGAGGATTGAGGATTGAGAATTGAGGATTGAGAATTGAGGATTGAAGATTGAGGATTTGGTATTGAGGATTGAAGAATGAGGATTGAGGATTGAGAATTGAGGATTGAGGATTGAGGATTGAAGATTGAGTATTGAGGATTGAAGATTGAGGATTGAGGATTGAGGATTGAGGATTGAGGATTGAGGATGAGGATTGTGGATTGAGGATTGAAGATTGAGTATTGAGGATTCAAGATTGAGGATTGAGGATTGAGGATTGAGGTTTGACTATTGAAGACTGAGAATTGGGGATTGAGGATTGACGGTTGAGGATTGAGTATTGAGGATTGAGAATTGAGGATTGAGGATTGAAGATTGAGTATTGAGGACTGAAGATTGAGGATTGAGGATTGAGGATTGAAGATTGAGGACTGAGTGTTGAGGGTCGAGTGATGGGAATTGATGTTTGTGGATTGAGGTTTGAAGATTGAAGAATGGGGATTGAGTATTGAAAACTGTGAATTGAGGATATTCTATTGAGGATTGAGGATTGACAATTGATTGTTGAGGACTGAGGGCTGAAGATTGAGGATTCAGGATTGAGGATTCGGGATTGAGGTTTGAGGACTGAGGATTGAGGGTTGAGTGTTGAGGATTGAGGATTGAGGATTGAAGATTGAGGATTGAGGATGGAGGATGAGGAATGAGGGTTGAGGATTGAGGTTTGAGGACTGAGGACTGAGGATTGAGGATTGAGAATTGAGGATTGAGGTTTGAGGATTATAGATTGAGGATTGAGGATTGGGTATTGAGGATTGAAGAATAAGGATTGAGGATTGAGGATTGAGGATTGACGATTGATGATTGAGTATTGAGGATTGAAGACTGACGATTGAGGATTGAGTATTGAGGATTGAGGATTGAGGACTGAGGATTGAGGATTGAGAATTGAGTATTGAGGATTGAAGATTGTGTATTGAGCATTGAAGATTGGGGATTGAGGATTGAAGATCGAGGATTGACGATGAGTGCTGAGGGTTGAGGGTTGAGGTTTGAGGACTGAGGACTGAGGATTGAGGATTGAGAGTTGAGGATTGAGGATTGAGGATTGAGGATTCAAGATTGAGTATTGGGTATTGAGGATTGAAGAAAGAGGATTGAAAATTGAGGATTGAGGATTGAGAATTGAGGATTGAGGATTGAGGATTGAAGATTGAGGATTGGGTATTGAGGATTGAAAAATGAGGATTGGGGATTGAGGATTGAGGATTGAGGATTGAAGATTGAGTATTGAGGGTTGAAGATTGACGATTGAGGATTGAGGATTGAGGATTGAGGATTGAACATTGAGGACTGAGTGTTGAGGGTTGAGTGATGAGAATTGACGTTTGTGGATAGAGGTTTGAAGATTGCAGATTGAGTATTGAGTATTGAAAACTGTGAATTGAGGATATTCTATTGAGGATTGAGGATTGACACCTGATTGTTGAGGACTGAGGGCCGAGGATTAAGGATTCAGGATTGAGGATTCAGAATTGAGGTTTGAGGACTGAGGATTGAGGATTGAAATTGAGTATTGATGACTGAAGACTGAGGACTGAGGATTGAGGATTGAGGATTGAAGATTGACTATTGAGAGCTGAGGATTGAGGATTGAGGATTGAAGATTGAGGATTGGGTATTGAGGATTGAAGAATGAGGGTTGAGGATTGAGGATTGAGGATTGAGGATTGAAGATTGAGTATTGAGGATTGAAGACTGACGATTGAGGATTGAGGACTGAGGATTGAAGATTGAGGATTGCGGATTGAGGATTGAGGATTGAAGATTGAGTATTGAAGATTGAGGATTGAGGATTCAGGATTGAGGATTGAGGATTGAGGATTGAGGATTGAAGATTGAGTATTGAGGATTGAAGATTGAGGATTGAGGATTGAGGATTGAGGATTGAGGATTGAGGATTGAGGATTGAAGATTGAGTATTGAGGATTGAAGATTGAGGATTGAGGATTGAGGATTGAGGATTGAGGATTGAAGATTGAGGATTGCGGATTGAGGATTGAGGATTGAAGATTGAGTATTGAGGATTGAGGATTGAGGATTGAAGAATGAGGATTGAGGATTTAGGATGAGGGATGAGGGTTGAGGATTGATGTTTGAGGACTGAGGACTGAGAGTTGAGGATTGAGGTTTGAGGACTGAGGACTGAGAATGGAGAATTGAGAATTGAGGGTTGAGGATTGAGGATTGAAGATTGAGGATTGGGTATTGAGGATTGAAGAATGAGGATTGAGGATTGAGGATTGAGGATTGAGGATTGAGGATTGAGGATTGAGGATTGAAGATTGAGTATTGAGGATTGAAGACTGACGATTGAGGATTGAGGATTGAGGATTGAGGATTGAGTATTGAGGATCGAGGATTGAGGACTGAGTATTGAGGATTGAAGCATGAGGATTGAGGTTTGGGGACTGAGGATTGAGGATTGAGGGTTGAGGATTGAGGATTGAGGATTGAGGATTGAGGATTGAGGATTGAGGATTGAGGATTGGATATCGCGGATTGAACATTGAGGATTGAGGATTGAGGATTGAGTATTGAGGATTGAGGACTGAATATTGTATATTGATGATTGAAGATTGAGGATTGAGGATTGAGTGTTGTGGATTGAGGACGAGGTCTGAGGGTTGAGTATTGATGTTTGAGGTCTGAGGATCGAGGATTGAGGATTGAGAATTGAGGATTGAGGACTGAGGATTGAAGATTGAGGATTTGGTATTGAGGATTGAAGAATGAGGATTGAGGATTGAGGATTGAGGCTTGAGGATTGAAGATTGAGTATTGAGGATTGAAGATTGAGGGTTGAGGATTGAGGATTGAGGATTGAGGATTGAGGATTGAGGATTGAGGATTGAAGATTCAGTATTGAGGATTGAAGATTGAGGATTGAGGATTGAGGATTGAGGATTGAGGATTGAGTATTGAGGATCGAGGATTGAGGACTGAGTATTGAGGATTGAAGCATGAGGATTGAGGTTTGGGGACTGAGGATTGAGGATTGAGGGTTGAGGATTGAGGATTGAGGATTGAGGATTGAGGATTGAGGATTGAGGATTGAGGATTGGGTATCGCGGATTGAACATTGAGGATTGAGGATTGAGGATTGAGTATTGAGGATTGAGGACTGAATATTGTATATTGATGGTTGAAGATTGAGGATTGAGGATTGAGTGTTGTGGATTGAGGACGAGGTCTGAGGGTTGAGTATTGATGTTTGAGGTCTGAGGATCGAGGATTGAGGATTGAGAATTGAGGATTGAGGACTGAGGATTGAAGATTGAGGATTTGGTATTGAGGATTGAAGAATGAGGATTGAGGATTGAGGATTGAGGCTTGAGGATTGAAGATTGAGTATTGAGGATTGAAGATTGAGGATTGAGGATTGAGGATTGAAGGTTGAGGATTGAGGATTGAGGATTGAGGATTGCAGATTGAGTATTGAGGATTGAAGATTGAGGATTGAGGATTCAGGATTGAGGATTGAAGAATGAGGATTGAGGGTTGAGGATTGAGGAATGAGGATTGAAGATTGAGCATTGAGGATTGAAGATTGAGGATTGAGGATTGAGGATTGAGGATTGAGAATTGAGGATTGTGGATTGAGGATTGAAGATTGAGTATTGAGGATTGATGATTGAGTATTGAGGATTGAGGATTGAGGGTTGAGGATTGAAGATTGAGGATTGACGATTGAGAATTGAGGATTGAGGGTTGACGATTGAGTATTGAGGATTCAGAATTGAGGATTGAAGATTGAGGATTGAGGATTGAGGATGAGGGATGAGGGTTGAGGATTGAGGTTTGAGGACTGTGGACTGAGGATTGAGGATTGAAGATTGAGTATTGAGGATTGAAGATTGAGGGTTGAGTATTGAGGATTGAAGATTGAGGATTTGGGACTGAGGATTGAAGTTTGAACATTGAGGATTGAGGTATGAGGATTGAGGATTGAGGATTGAGGATTGAAGATTGAGGATTGCGGATTGAGGATTGAGGATTGAAGATTGAGTATTGAAGATTGAGGATTGAGGATTCAGGATTGAGGATTGAGGATTGAGGATTGAGGATTGAAGATTGAGTATTGAGGATTGAAGATTGAGGATTGAGGATTGAGGATTGAGGATTGAGGATTGAGGATTGAGGATTGAGGATTGAAGATTGAGTATTGAGGATTGAAGATTGAGGATTGAGGATTGAGGATTGAGGATTGAGGATTGAAGATTGAGGATTGCGGATTGGGGATTGAGGATTGAAGATTGAGTATTGAAGATTGAGGGTTGAGGATTCAGGATTGAGGATTGAGGATTGAGGATTGAGGATTGAAGATTGAGTATTGAGGATTGAAGGTTGAGGATTGAGGATTGAGGATTGAAGATTGCAGATTGAGTATTGAGGATTGAAGATTGAGGATTGAGGATTCAGGATTGAGGATTGAGGATTGAGGATTGAGGATTGAAGATTGAGTATTGAGGATTGAAGATTGAGGATTGAGGATTGAGGATTGAGGATTGAGGATTGAAGATTGAGGATTGCGGATTGAGGATTGAGGATTGAAGATTGAGTATTGAAGATTGAGGATTGAGGATTGAGGATTGAGGATTGAGGATTGAAGAATGAGGATTGTGGATTTAGGATGAGGGATGAGGGTTGAGGATTGATGTTTGAGGACTGAGGACTGAGGGTTCAGGGTTGAGGTATGAGGACTGAGGACTGAGAATGGAGAATTGAGAATTGAGGGTTGAGGATTGAGGATTGAAGATTGAGGATTGGGTATTGAGGATTGAAGAATGAGGATTGAGGATTGAGGATTGAGGATTGAGGATTGAGGATTGAAGATTGAGTATTGAGGATTGAAGACTGACGATTGAGGATTGAGGATTGAGGATTGAGGATTGAGTATTGAGGATCGAGGATTGAGGACTGAGTATTGAGGATTGAAGCATGAGGATTGAGGTTTGGGGACTGAGGATTGAGGATTGGGGGTTGAGGATTGAGGATTGAGGATTGAGGATTGAGGATTGAGGATTGAGGATTGAGGATTGGGTATCGCGGATTGAACATTGAGGATTGAGGATTGAGGATTGAGTATTGAGGATTGAGGACTGAATATTGTATATTGATGATTGAAGATTGAGGATTGAGGATTGAGTGTTGTGGATTGAGGACGAGGTCTGAGGGTTGAGTATTGATGTTTGAGGTCTGAGGATCGAGGATTGAGGATTGAGAATTGAGGATTGAGGACTGAGGATTGAAGATTGAGGATTTGGTATTGAGGATTGAAGAATGAGGATTGAGGACTGAGGATTGAGGCTTGAGGATTGAAGATTGAGTATTGAGGATTGAAGATTGAGGATTGAGGATTGAGGATTGAGGATTGAGGATTGAGGGTTGAGGATTGAGGATTGAAGATTGAGTATTGAGGATTGAAGATTGAGGATTGAGGATTGAGGATTGAGGATTGAGGATTGAGTATTGAGGATCGAGGATTGAGGACTGAGTATTGAGGATTGAAGCATGAGGATTGAGGTTTGGGGACTGAGGATTGAGGATTGAGGGTTGAGGATTGAGGATTGAGGATTGAGGATTGAGGATTGAGGATTGAGGATTGGGGATTGGGTATCGCGGATTGAACATTGAGGATTGAGGATTGAGGATTGAGTATTGAGGATTGAGGACTGAATATTGTATATTGATGATTGAAGATTGAGGATTGAGGATTGAGTGTTGTGGATTGAGGACGAGGTCTGAGGGTTGAGTATTGATGTTTGAGGTCTGAGGATCGAGGATTGAGGATTGAGAATTGAGGATTGAGGACTGAGGATTGAAGATTGAGGGTTTGGTATTGAGGATTGAAGAATGAGGATTGAGGATTGAGGATTGAGGCTTGAGGACTGAAGATTGAGTATTGAGGATTGAAGATTGAGGATTGAGGATTGAGGATTGAGGATTGAGGATTGAGGATTGAGGATTGAGGATTGAAGATTGAGTATTGAGGATTGAAGATTGAGGATTGAGGATTGAGGATTGAGGTTTGAGTATTGAAGATTGAGAATTGGGGATTGAGGAATGACAGTTGAGGATTGAGTATTGAGGATTGAGAATTGAGGATTGAGGATTGAAGGTTGAGTATTGTGGACTGAGTGTTGAGGGTTGAGTGATGGGAATTGATGTTTGTGGATTGAGGTTTCAAGACTGAAGAATGGGGATTGAGTATTGAAAACTGTGAATTGAGGATATTCTATTGAGGATTGAGGATTGACAATTGATTGTTGAGGACTGAGGGCTGATGATTGTGGATTCAGGATTGAGGATTCGGGATTGAGGTTTGAGGACTGAGGATAGAGGATTGAGTATTGAGGATTGAGGATTGAGGCTTGAGGATTGAGGGTTGAGGATGGAGGATTGAAGAGAGAGGACTGAGTGTTGGGGATTGAGTGTTGAGAATAGATGTTTGAGGATTGAGGTTTGAATATTGAATATTGTGGGTTGAGTATTGAACCATGAGAATTCTGGGTATTCTTTTGAGTATTGAGAATTGAGGATTGATGGTTGAGTATTGAGCATTGACGGTTGAGGGTTGAGGATTGAGGGTTGTGGATTGAGGGCGAGGACTGAGGGTTGAGTATTGATGTTTGAGGTCTGAGGATTGAAGATTGACGGTTGAGGATTGAGGATTGAGGATTGAGGATTGAGGATTGATGATTGAGGATTGAGAATTGAGAGTTGAGGTTTGAAGATTGAGGATTGGGGACTGAGTATTGAGGGTTGAGTGATGAGAATTGATGCTTGTGGATAGAGATCTGAAGATTGCAGATTGAGTATTGAGTATTGAAAACTGCGATTTGAGGATATTCTATTGAGGATTGAGGATTGACAACTGATCGTTGAGGACTCAGGGTTGAAGTTTGAGGATTCAGGATTGAGGATTCAGGATTGAGGTTTGAGGACTGAGGATTGATGATTGAGGATTGAGGATTGAGGATTGAGGATTGAAGATTGAGGATTGGGTATTGAGGATTGAACATTGAGGATTGAGGGATGAGGATTGAGGATTGAGGATTGAGAATTGAAGATTGAGGATTCGGTATTGAGGATTGAAGAATGAGGATTGAGGATTGAGGATTGAGGATTGAAGATTGACTATTGAGAATTGAGGATTGAGGATTGAGGATTGAAGATTGAGGATTGGGTATTGAGGATTGAAGAATGAGCGTTGAGGATTGAGTATTGAGGATTGAGGATTGAGGATTGATTATTGAGGATTGAGAATTGAGGGTTGAGGTTTGAAGATTGAGGATTGGGGACTGAGTATTGAGGGTTGAGTGATGAGAATTGATGCTTGTGGATAGAGATCTGAAGATTGCAGATACAGTATTGAGTATTGAACACTGCGAATTGAGGATATTCTATTGAGGATTGAGGATTGACAACTGATCGTTGAGGACTCAGGGATGAAGTTTGAGGATTCAGGATTGAGGATTCAGGATTGAGGTTTGAGGACTGAGGATTGAGGATTGAGGATTGAGGATTGAGGATTGAGGATTGAGGATTGAGGATTGAGGATTGAGGATTGAAGATTGAGGATTGGGTATTGAGGATTGAACATTGAGGATTGAGGGATGAGGATTGAGGATTGAGGATTGAGGATTGAAGATTGAGGATTCGGTATTGAGGATTGAAGAATGAGGATTGAAGATTGAGGATTGAGGATTGAGGATTGAGGATTGAGGATTGAGGATTGAGGATTGAGGATTGAAGATTGAGTATTGAGGATTGATGATTGGGGATTGAGGATTGAGGATTGAGGATTGAGGATTGAATATTGAGGATTGGGGATTGAGGATTGAGGATTGGAGATTGAGTATTGAGGATTGAAGACTGACGATTGAGGATTGACGATTGAGAATTGAGGATTGAGGGATCCAGATTGAGTATTGAGGATTGAGTATTGAGGATTGAAGATTGAGGATTGAGGATTGAGGATTGAGGATGAGGGATGAGGGTTGAGGGTTGAGGTTTGAGGACTGAGGACTGAGGATTGAGGATTGAGAATTGAGGATTGAGGATTGAGGATTAAAGATTGAGGATTGAGGATTGGGTATTGAGGATTGAAGAATGAGGATTGAGGATTCAGGATTGAGGATTGAGGATTGAAGATTGAGTATTGAGGATTGAAGACTGACGATTGAGGATTGAGGATTGAGGATTGAGGATTGAGTATTGAGGATCGAGGATTGAGGACTGAGTATTGAGGATTGAAGCATGAGGATTGAGGTTTGGGGACTGAGGATTGAGGATTGGGGGTTGAGGATTGAGGATTGAGGATTGAGGATTGAGGATTGAGGATTGAGGATTGAGGATTGGGTATCGCGGATTGAACATTGAGGATTGAGGATTGAGGATTGAGTATTGAGGATTGAGGACTGAATATTGTATATTGATGATTGAAGATTGAGGATTGAGGATTGAGTGTTGTGGATTGAGGACGAGGTCTGAGGGTTGAGTATTGATGTTTGAGGTCTGAGGATCGAGGATTGAGGATTGAGAATTGAGGATTGAGGACTGAGGATTGAAGATTGAGGATTTGGTATTGAGGATTGAAGAATGAGGATTGAGGATTGAGGATTGAGGCTTGAGGATTGAAGATTGAGTATTGAGGATTGAAGATTGAGGATTGAGGATTGAGGATTGAGGATTGAGGATTGAGGGTTGAGGATTGAGGATTGAAGATTGAGTATTGAGGATTGAAGATTGAGGATTGAGGATTGAGGATTGAGGATTGAGGATTGAGTATTGAGGATCGAGGATTGAGGACTGAGTATTGAGGATTGAAGCATGAGGATTGAGGTTTGGGGACTGAGGATTGAGGATTGAGGGTTGAGGATTGAGGATTGAGGATTGAGGATTGAGGATTGAGGATTGAGGATTGGGGATTGGGTATCGCGGATTGAACATTGAGGATTGAGGATTGAGGATTGAGTATTGAGGATTGAGGACTGAATATTGTATATTGATGATTGAAGATTGAGGATTGAGGATTGAGTGTTGTGGATTGAGGACGTGGTCTGAGGGTTGAGTATTGATGTTTGAGGTCTGAGGATCGAGGATTGAGGATTGAGAATTGAGGATTGAGGACTGAGGATTGAAGATTGAGGGTTTGGTATTGAGGATTGAAGAATGAGGATTGAGGATTGAGGATTGAGGCTTGAGGACTGAAGATTGAGTATTGAGGATTGAAGATTGAGGATTGAGGATTGAGGATTGAGGATTGAGGATTGAGGATTGAGGATTGAAGATTGAGTATTGAGGATTGAAGATTGAGGATTGAGGGTTGAGGATTGAGGTTTGAGTATTGAAGATTGAGAATTGGGGATTGAGGAATGACAGTTGAGGATTGAGTATTGAGGATTGAGAATTGAGGATTGAGGATTGAAGGTTGAGTATTGTGGACTGAGTGTTGAGGGTTGAGTGATGGGAATTGATGTTTGTGGATTGAGGTTTCAAGACTGAACAATGGGGATTGAGTATTGAAAACTGTGAATTGAGGATATTCTATTGAGGATTGAGGATTGACAATTGATTGTTGAGGACTGAGGGCTGATGATTGTGGATTCAGGATTGAGGATTCGGGATTGAGGTTTGAGGACTGAGGATAGAGGATTGAGTATTGAGGATTGAGGATTGAGGATTGAGGATTGAGGGTTGAGGATGGAGGATTGAAGAGAGAGGACTGAGTGTTGGGGATTGAGTGTTGAGAATAGATGTTTGAGGATTGAGGTTTGAATATTGAATATTGTGGGTTGAGTATTGAACCATGAGAATTCTGGGTATTCTTTTGAGTATTGAGAATTGAGGATTGATGGTTGAGTATTGAGCATTGACGGTTGAGGGTTGAGGATTGAGGGTTGTGGATTGAGGGCGAGGACTGAGGGTTGAGTATTGATGTTTGAGGTCTGAGGATTGAAGATTGACGGTTGAGGATTGAGGATTGAGGATTGAGGATTGAGGATTGATGATTGAGGATTGAGAATTGAGAGTTGAGGTTTGAAGATTGAGGATTGGGGACTGAGTATTGAGGGTTGAGTGATGAGAATTGATGCTTGTGGATAGAGATCTGAAGATTGCAGATTGAGTATTGAGTATTGAAAACTGCGATTTGAGGATATTCTATTGAGGATTGAGGATTGACAACTGATCGTTGAGGACTCAGGGTTGAAGTTTGAGGATTCAGGATTGAGGATTCAGGATTGAGGTTTGAGGACTGAGGATTGATGATTGAGGATTGAGGATTGAGGATTGAGGATTGAAGATTGAGGATTGGGTATTGAGGATTGAACATTGAGGATTGAGGGATGAGGATTGAGGATTGAGGATTGAGGATTGAAGATTGAGGATTCGGTATTGAGGATTGAAGAATGAGGATTGAGGATTGAGGATTGAGGATTGAAGATTGACTATTGAGAATTGAGGATTGAGGATTGAGGATTGAAGATTGAGGATTGGGTATTGAGGATTGAAGAATGAGCGTTGAGGATTGAGTATTGAGGATTGAGGATTGAGGATTGATTATTGAGGATTGAGAATTGAGGGTTGAGGTTTGAAGATTGAGGATTGGGGACTGAGTATTGAGGGTTGAGTGATGAGAATTGATGCTTGTGGATAGAGATCTGAAGATTGCAGATACAGTATTGAGTATTGAACACTGCGAATTGAGGATATTCTATTGAGGATTGAGGATTGACAACTGATCGTTGAGGACTCAGGGATGAAGTTTGAGGATTCAGGATTGAGGATTCAGGATTGAGGTTTGAGGACTGAGGATTGAGGATTGAGGATTGAGGATTGAGGATTGAGGATTGAGGATTGAGGATTGAGGATTGAGGATTGAAGATTGAGGATTGGGTATTGAGGATTGAACATTGAGGATTGAGGGATGAGGATTGAGGATTGAGGATTGAGGATTGAAGATTGAGGATTGAAGAATGAGGATTGAAGATTGAGGATTGAGGATTGAGGATTGAGGATTGAGGATTGAGGATTGAGGATTGAGGATTGAAGATTGAGTATTGAGGATTGATGGTTGGGGATTGAGGATTGAGGATTGAGGATTGAGGATTGAAGATTGAGGATTGGGGATTGGGGATTGAGGATTGGAGATTGAGTATTGAGGATTGAAGACTGACGATTGAGGATTGACGATTGAGAATTGAGGATTGAGGGTTCAAGATTGAGTATTGAGGATTGAGTATTGAGGATTGAAGATTGAGGATTGAGGATTGAGGATTGAGGATGAGGGATGAGGGTTGAGGGTTGAGGTTTGAGGACTGAGGACTGAGGATTGAGGATTGAGAATTGAGGATTGAGGATTGAGGATTAAAGATTGAGGATTGAGGATTGGGTATTGAGGATTGAAGAATGAGGATTGAGGATTCAGGATTGAGGATTGAGGATTGAAGATTGAGTATTGAGGATTGATGACTGACGATTGAGGTTTGAGGACTGAGGATTGAGGATTGAGGATTGTGGATTGAGGCTTGAGAATTGAGGATTGAGGATTGAAGATTGTGTATTGAGCATTGAAGATTGAGGATTGAGGATTGAAGATTGAGGATTGACGATGATGGTTGAGGGTTGAGGATTGAGGATTGAAGAATGAGGATTGAAAATTGAGGATTGAGGATTGAGAATTGAGGATTGAGGATTGAGGATTGAAGATTGAGTATTGGGTATTGAGGATTGAAGAATGAGGATTGAGGATTGAGGATTGAGGATTGAGGATTGAGGATTGAGGATTGAGGATTGAAGATTGAGGATTGCGGATTGAGGATTGAGGATTGAAGATTGAGTATTGAAGATTGAGGGTTGAGGATTCAGGATTGAGGATTGAGGATTGAGGATTGAGGATTGAAGATTGAGTATTGAGGATTGAAGGTTGAGGATTGAGGATTGAGGATTGAGGATTGCAGATTGAGTATTGAGGATTGAAGATTGAGGATTGAGGATTCAGGATTGAGGATTGAGGATTGAGGATTGAGGATTGAAGATTGAGTATTGAGGATTGAAGATTGAGGATTGAGGATTGAGGATTGAGGATTGAGGATTGAAGATTGTGGATTGCGGATTGAAGATTGAGGATTGAAGATTGAGTATTGAAGATTGAGGATTGAGGATTCAGGATTGAGGATTGAGGAATGAGGATTGAGGATTGAAGATTGAGTATTGAGGATTGAGGATTGAGGATTGAAGAATGAGGATTGAGGATTTAGGATGAGGGATGAGGGTTGAGGATTGATGTTTGAGGACTGAGGACTGAGGGTTGAGGGTTGAGGTTTGAGGACTCAGGACTGAGAATGGAGAATTGAGAATTGAGGGTTGAGGATTGAGGATTCAAGATTGAGGATTGGGTATTGAGGATTGAAGAATGAGGATTGAGGGTTGAGGATTGAGGAATGAGGATTGAAGATTGAGCATTGAGGATTGAAGGTTGAGGATTGAGGATTGAGGATTGAGGATTGAGAATTGAGGATTGAGGATTGAGGATTGAAGATTGAGTATTGAGGATTGATGATTGAGTATTGAGGATTGAGGATTGAGGGTTGAGGATTGAAGATTGAGGATTGACGATTGAGAATTGAGGATTGAGGATTGAGGATTGAGGATTGAAGAATGAGGATTGAGGATTTAGGATGAGGGATGAGGGTTGAGGATTGATGTTTGAGGACTGAGGACTGAGGGTTGAGGGTTGAGGTTTGAGGACTCAGGACTGAGAATGGAGAATTGAGAATTGAGGGTTGAGGATTGAGGATTGAAGATTGAGGATTGGGTATTGAGGATTGAAGAATGAGGATTGAGGGTTGAGGATTGAGGAATGAGGATTGAAGATTGAGCATTGAGGATTGAAGGTTGAGGATTGAGGATTGAGGATTGAGGATTGAGAATTGAGGATTGAGGATTGAGGATTGAAGATTGAGTATTGAGGATTGATGATTGAGTATTGAGGATTGAGGATTGAGGGTTGAGGATTGAAGATTGAGGATTGACGATTGAGAATTGAGGATTGAGGGTTGACGATTGAGTATTGAGGATTCAGAATTGAGGATTGAAGATTGAGGATTGAGGATTGAGGATGAGGGATGAGGGTTGAGGATTGAGGTTTGAGGACTGTGGACTGAGGATTGAGGATTGAAGATTAAGTATTGAGGATTGAAAATTGAGGGTTGAGTATTGAGGATTGATGATTGAGGATTTGGGACTGAGGATTGAAGTTTGAACATTGAGGATTGAGGGATGAGGATTGAGGATTGAGGATTGAGGATTGAAGATTGAGGATTGCGGATTGAGGATTGAGGATTGAAGATTGAGTATTGAAGATTGAGGATTGAGGATTCAGGATTGAGGATTGAGGATTGAGGATTGAGGATTGAAGATTGAGTATTGAGGATTGAAGATTGAGGATTGAGGATTGAGGATTGAGGATTGAGGATTGAGGATTGAGGATTGAAGATTGAGTATTGAGGATTGAAGATTGAGGATTGAGGATTGAGGATTGAGGATTGAGGATTGAAGATTGAGGATTGCGGATTGAGGATTGAGGAACGAAGATTGAGTATTGAAGATTGAGGGTTGAGGATTCAGGATTGAGGATTGAGGATTGAGGATTGAGGATTGAAGATTGAGTATTGAGGATTGAAGATTGAGGATTGAGGATTGAGGATTGAGGATTGCAGATTGAGTATTGAGGATTGAAGATTGAGGATTGAGGATTCAGGATTGAGGATTGAGGATTGAGAATTGAGGATTGAAGATTGAGTATTGAGGATTGAAGATTGAGGATTGAGGATTGAGGATTGAGGATTGAGGATTGAAGATTGAGGATTGCGGATTGAGGATTGAGGATTGAAGATTGAGTATTGAAGATTGAGGATTGAGGATTCAGGATTGAGGATTGAGGAATGAGGATTGAGGATTGAAGATTGAGTATTGAGGATTGAAGATTGAGGATTGAGGATTGAGGATTGAGGATTGAGGATTGAAGATTGAGGATTGCGGATTGAGGATTGAGGATTGAAGATTGAGTATTGAGGATTGAAGACTGACGATTGAGAATTGAGGATTGAGGATTGAGTATTGAGGATTGAAGTTTGAGTATTGAGGATTGAGGATTGAGGATTGAAGAATGAGGATTGAGGATTTAGGATGAGGGATGAGGGTTGAGGATTGATGTTTGAGGACTGAGGACTGAGGGTTCAGGGTTGAGGTTTGAGGACTGAGGACTGAGAATGGAGAATTGAGAATTGAGGGTTGAGGATTGAGGATTGAAGATTGAGGATTGGGTATTGAGGATTGAAGAATGAGGATTGAGGATTGAGGATTGAGGATTGAGGATTGAGGATTGAAGATTGAGTATTGAGGATTGAAGACTGACGATTGAGGATTGAGGATTGAGGATTGAGGATTGAGTATTGAGGATCGAGGATTGAGGACTGAGTATTGAGGATTGAAGCATGAGGATTGAGGTTTGGGGACTGAGGATTGAGGATTGGGGGTTGAGGAATGAGGATTGAGGATTGAGGATTGAGGATTGAGGATTGAGGATTGAGGATTGGTTATCGCGGATTGAACATTGAGGATTGAGGATTGAGGATTGAGTATTGAGGATTGAGGACTGAATATTGTATATTGATGATTGAAGATTGAGGATTGAGGATTGAGTGTTGTGGATTGAGGACGAGGTCTGAGGGTTGAGTATTGATGTTTGAGGTCTGAGGATCGAGGATTGAGGATTGAGAATTGAGGATTGAGGACTGAGGATTGAAGATTGAGGATTTGGTATTGAGGATTGAAGAATGAGGATTGAGGATTGAGGATTGAGGCTTGAGGATCGAAGATTGAGTATTGAGGATTGAAGATTGAGGATTGAGGATTGAGGATTGAGGATTGAGGATTGAGGGTTGAGGATTGAGGATTGAAGATTGAGTATTGAGGATTGAAGATTGAGGATTGAGGATTGAGGATTGAGGATTGAGGATTGAGTATTGAGGATCGAGGATTGAGGACTGAGTATTGAGGATTGAAGCATGAGGATTGAGGTTTGGGGACTGAGGATTGAGGATTGAGGGTTGAGGATTGAGGATTGAGGATTGAGGATTGAGGATTGAGGATTGAGGATTGGGGATTGGGTATCGCGGATTGAACATTGAGGATTGAGGATTGAGGATTGAGTATTGAGGATTGAGGACTGAATATTGTATATTGATGATTGAAGATTGAGGATTGAGGATTGAGTGTTGTGGATTGAGGACGAGGTCTGAGGGTTGAGTATTGATGTTTGAGGTCTGAGGATCGAGGATTGAGGATTGAGAATTGAGGATTGAGGACTGAGGATTGAAGATTGAGGGTTTGGTATTGAGGATTGAAGAATGAGGATTGAGGATTGAGGATTGAGGCTTGAGGACTGAAGATTGAGTATTGAGGATTGAAGATTGAGGATTGAGGATTGAGGATTGAGGATTGAGGATTGAGGATTGAGGATTGAGGATTGAAGATTGAGTATTGAGGATTGAAGATTGAGGATTGAGGATTGAGGATTGAGGTTTGAGTATTGAAGATTGAGAATTGGGGATTGAGGAATGACAGTTGAGGATTGAGTATTGAGGATTGAGAATTGAGGATTGAGGATTGAAGGTTGAGTATTGTGGACTGAGTGTTGAGGGTTGAGTGATGGGAATTGATGTTTGTGGATTGAGGATTCAAGACTGAAGAATGGGGATTGAGTATTGAAAACTGTGAATTGAGGATATTCTATTGAGGATTGAGGATTGACAATTGATTGTTGAGGACTGAGGGCTGATGATTGTGGATTCAGGATTGAGGATTCGGGATTGAGGTTTGAGGACTGAGGATAGAGGATTGAGTATTGAGGATTGAGGAATGAGGCTTGAGGATTGAGGGTTGAGGATGGAGGATTGAAGAGAGAGGACTGAGTGTTGGGGATTGAGTGTTGAGAATAGATGTTTGAGGATTGAGGTTTGAATATTGAATATTGTGGGTTGAGTATTGAACCATGAGAATTCTGGGTATTCTTTTGAGTATTGAGAATTGAGGATTGATGGTTGAGTATTGAGCATTGACGGTTGAGGGTTGAGGATTGAGGGTTGTGGATTGAGGGCGAGGACTGTGGGTTGAGTATTGATGTTTGAGGTCTGAGGATTGAAGATTGACGGTTGAGGATTGAGGATTGAGGATTGAGGATTGAGGATTGATGATTGAGGATTGAGAATTGAGAGTTGAGGTTTGAAGATTGAGGATTGGGGACTGAGTATTGAGGGTTGAGTGATGAGAATTGATGCTTGTGGATAGAGATCTGAAGATTGCAGATTGAGTATTGAGTATTGAAAACTGCGATTTGAGGATATTCTATTGAGGATTGAGGATTGACAACTGATCGTTGAGGACTCAGGGTTGAAGTTTGAGGATTCAGGATTGAGGATTCAGGATTGAGGTTTGAGGACTGAGGATTGATGATTGAGGATTGAGGATTGAGGATTGAGGATTGAAGATTGAGGATTGGATATTGAGGATTGAACATTGAGGATTGAGGGATGAGGATTGAGGATTGAGGATTGAGGATTGAAGATTGAGGATTCGGTATTGAGGATTGAAGAATGAGGATTGAGGATTGAGGATTGAGGATTGAAGATTGACTATTGAGAATTGAGGATTGAGGATTGAGGATTGAAGATTGAGGATTGGGTATTGAGGATTGAAGAATGAGCGTTGAGGATTGAGTATTGAGGATTGAGGATTGAGGATTGATTATTGAGGATTGAGAATTGAGGGTTGAGGTTTGAAGATTGAGGATTGGGGACTGAGTATTGAGGGTTGAGTGATGAGAATTGATGCTTGTGGATAGAGATCTGAAGATTGCAGATACAGTATTGAGTATTGAACACTGCGAATTGAGGATATTCTATTGAGGATTGAGGATTGACAACTGATCGTTGAGGACTCAGGGATGAAGTTTGAGGATTCAGGATTGAGGATTCAGGATTGAGGTTTGAGGACTGAGGATTGAGGATTGAGGATTGAGGATTGAGGATTGAGGATTGAGGATTGAGGATTGAGGATTGAGGATTGAAGATTGAGGATTGGGTATTGAGGATTGAACATTGAGGATTGAGGGATGAGGATTGAGGATTGAGGATTGAGGATTGAGGATTGAGGATTGAGGATTGAGGATTGAGGATTGAAGATTGAGGATTGGGTATTGAGGATTGAACATTGAGGATTGAGGGATGAGGATTGAGGATTGAGGATTGAGGATTGAAGATTGAGGATTCGGTATTGAGGATTGAAGAATGAGGATTGAAGATTGAGGATTGAGGATTGAGGATTGAGGATTGAGGATTGAGGATTGAGGATTGAAGATTGAGTATTGAGGATTGATGATTGGGGATTGAGGATTGAGGATTGAGGATTGAGGATTGAAGATTGAGGATTGGGGATTGAGGATTGAGGATTGGAGATTGAGTATTGAGGATTGAAGACTGACGATTGAGGATTGACGATTGAGAATTGAGGATTGAGGGTTCAAGATTGAGTATTGAGGATTGAGTATTGAGGATTGAAGATTGAGGATTGAGGATTGAGGATTGAGGATGAGGGATGAGGGTTGAGGGTTGAGGTTTGAGGACTGAGGACTGAGGATTGAGGATTGAGAATTGAGGATTGAGGATTGAGGATTAAAGATTGAGGATTGAGGATTGGGTATTGAGGATTGAAGAATGAGGATTGAGGATTCAGGATTGAGGATTGAGGATTGAAGATTGAGTATTGAGGATTGATGACTGACGATTGAGGTTTGAGGACTGAGGATTGAGGATTGAGGATTGTGGATTGAGGCTTGAGAATTGAGGATTGAGGATTGAAGATTGTGTATTGAGCATTGAAGATTGAGGATTGAGGATTGAAGATTGAGGATTGACGATGATGGTTGAGGGTTGAGGATTGAGGATTGAAGAATGAGGATTGAAAATTGAGGATTGAGGATTGAGAATTGAGGATTGAGGATTGAGGATTGAAGATTGAGGATTGGGTATTGAGGATTGAAGAATGAGGATTGAGGATTGAGGATTGAGGATTGAGGATTGAGGATTGAAGGTTGAGGATTGAGGATTGAGGATGAGGAATGAGGGTTGAGGATTGAGGTTTGAGGACTGAGGACTGAGGGTTGAGGATTGAGGATTGAAGATTGAGTATTGAGGATTGAAGATTGATGATTGAGGATTGAGGATTGAGGTTTGAGGATTGAGGATTGAGGATTGAAGATTGAGTATTGAGGATTGAGGATTGAGGATGAGGGCTGAGGATTGAGGATTTATGTTTGAGGACTGAGGTCTGAGGATTGAGGATTGAGAATTGAGGATTGAGGAATGAGGATTGAAGATTGAGGATTGGGTATTGAGGATTGAGGAATGAGGGTTGAGGATTGAGGATTGGGTATTGAGGATTGAAGAATGAGGATTGAGGATTGAGGATAGAGGATTGAAGATTGAGTATTGAGGATTGAAGACTGACGATTGAGGATTGAGGATTGAGGATTGAGGATTGAGGATTCAAGATTGAGTATTGGGTACTGAGGATTGAAGAATGAGTATTGAAAATTGAGGATTGAGGATTGAGAATTGAGGATTGAGGATTGAGGATTGCGGATTGAGGATTGGGTATTGAGGATTGAAGAATGAGGATTGAGGATTAAGGATTGAGTATTGAGGATTGAAGATTGAGTATTGAGGGTTGAAGATTGACGATTGAGGATTGAGGATTGAGGATTGAGGATTGAACATTGAGGACTGAGTGTAGAGGGTTGAGTGATGAGAATTGACGTTTGTGGATAAAGGTTTCAAGATTGCAGATTGAGTATTGAGTATTGAAAACTGTGAATTGAGGATATTCTATTGAGGATTGTGGATTGACAACTGACTGTTGAGGACTGAGGGCCGAGGATTAAGGGTTCAGGATTGAGGATTCAGAATTGAGGTTTGAGGACTGAGGATTGAGGATTGAAGATTGAGTATTGAGGATTGAAGACTGAGGATTGAGGATTGAGGATTGAGGATTGAAGATAGACTATTGAGAATTGAGGATTGAGGATTAAAGGATTGAAGAGTGAGGATTGGGTATTGAGGATTGAAGAATGAGGGTTGAGGATTGAGGATTGAGGATTGAGGATTGAAGATTGAGTATTAAGGATTGAAGACTGACGATTGAGGATTGAGGCCTGAGGATTGAGGATTGAGGATTGAGGATTGAGGATTGAGAATTGAGGATTGAGGATTGAAGATTGAGTATTGAGGATTGAAGATTGATGATTGAGGATTGAGGATTGAGGATTGAACATTGAGGATTGGGTATCGCGGATTGAACATTGAGGATTGAGGGTTGAGGATTGAGTATTGAGGATTGTGGACTGATGATTGTATATTGATGATTGAAGATTGAGGATTGACGATTCAGTGTTGTGGATTGAGGACGAGGACTGAGGGTCGAGTATTGATGTTTGAGGTCTGAGGATCGAGGATTGAGGATTGAGAATTGAGGATTGAGAGTTGAGGATTGAAGATTGAGGATTTGGTATTGAGGATTGAAGAATGAGGATTGAGGATTGAGAATTGAGGATTGAGGATTGAGGATTGAAGATTGAGTATTGAGGATTGAAGATTGAGGATTGAGGATTGAGGATTGAGGATTGAGGATTGAGGATTGAGGATTGTGGATTGAGGATTGAAGATTGAGTATTGAGGATTCAAGATTGAGGATTGAGGATTGAGGATTGAGGTTTGACTATTGAAGACTGAGAATTGGGGATTGAGGATTGACGGTTGAGGATTGAGTATTGAGGATTGGGAATTGAGGATTGAGGATTGAAGATTGAGTATTGAGGACTGAAGATTGAGGATTGAGGATTGAGGATTGAAGATTGAGGACTGAGTGTTGAGGGTCGAGTGATGGGAATTGATGTTTGTGGATTGAGGTTTGAAGATTGAAGAATGGGGATTGAGTATTGAAAACTGTGAATTGAGGATATTCTATTGAGGATTGAGGATTGACAATTGATTGTTGAGGACTGAGGGCTGAAGATTGAGGATTCAGGATTGAGGATTCGGGATTGAGGTTTGAGGACTGAGGATTGAGGGTTGAGTGTTGAGGATTGAGGATTGAGGATTGAAGATTGAGGATTGAGGATGGAGGATGAGGAATGAGGGTTGAGGATTGAGGTTTGAGGACTGAGGACTGAGGATTGAGGATTGAGAATTGAGGATTGAGGTTTGAGGATTATAGATTGAGGATTGAGGATTGGGTATTGAGGATTGAAGAATAAGGATTGAGGATTGAGGATTGAGGATTGACGATTGATGATTGAGTATTGAGGATTGAAGACTGACGATTGAGGATTGAGGATTGAGGATTGAGGATTGAGGACTGAGGATTGAGGATTGAGAATTGAGTATTGAGGATTGAAGATTGTGTATTGAGCATTGAAGATTGGGGATTGAGGATTGAAGATCGAGGATTGACGATGAGGGCTGAGGGTTGAGGGTTGAGGTTTGAGGACTGAGGACTGAGGATTGAGGATTGAGAGTTGAGGATTGAGGATTGAGGATTGAGGATTCAAGATTGAGTATTGGGTATTGAGGATTGAAGAAAGAGGATTGAAAATTGAGGATTGAGGATTGAGAATTGAGGATTGAGGATTGAGGATTGAAGATTGAGGATTGGGTATTGAGGATTGAAAAATGAGGATTGGGGATTGAGGATTGAGGATTGAGGATTGAAGATTGAGTATTGAGGGTTGAAGATTGACGATTGAGGATTGAGGATTGAGGATTGAGGATTGAACATTGAGGACTGAGTGTTGAGGGTTGAGTGATGAGAATTGACGTTTGTGGATAGAGGTTTGAAGATTGCAGATTGAGTATTGAGTATTGAAAACTGTGAATTGAGGATATTCTATTGAGGATTGAGGATTGACACCTGATTGTTGAGGACTGAGGGCCGAGGATTAAGGATTCAGGATTGAGGATTCAGAATTGAGGTTTGAGGACTGAGGATTGAGGATTGAAATTGAGTATTGATGACTGAAGACTGAGGACTGAGGATTGAGGATTGAGGATTGAAGATTGACTATTGAGAGCTGAGGATTGAGGATTGAGGATTGAAGATTGAGGATTGGGTATTGAGGATTGAAGAATGAGGGTTGAGGATTGAGGATTGAGGATTGAGGATTGAAGATTGAGTATTGAGGATTGAAGACTGACGATTGAGGATTGAGGACTGAGGATTGAAGATTGAGGATTGCGGATTGAGGATTGAGGATTGAAGATTGAGTATTGAAGATTGAGGATTGAGGATTCAGGATTGAGGATTGAGGATTGAGGATTGAGGATTGAAGATTGAGTATTGAGGATTGAAGATTGAGGATTGAGGATTGAGGATGGAGGATTGAGGATTGAGGATTGAGGATTGAAGATTGAGTATTGAGGATTGAAGATTGAGGATTGAGGATTGAGGATTGAGGATTGAGGATTGAAGATTGAGGATTGCGGATTGAGGATTGAGGATTGAAGATTGAGTATTGAGGATTGAGGATTGAGGATTGAAGAATGAGGATTGAGGATTTAGGATGAGGGATGAGGGTTGAGGATTGATGTTTGAGGACTGAGGACTGAGAGTTGAGGATTGAGGTTTGAGGACTGAGGACTGAGAATGGAGAATTGAGAATTGAGGGTTGAGGATTGAGGATTGAAGATTGAGGATTGGGTATTGAGGATTGAAGAATGAGGATTGAGGATTGAGGATTGAGGATTGAGGATTGAGGATTGAGGATTGAAGATTGAGTATTGAGGATTGAAGACTGACGATTGAGGATTGAGGATTGAGGATTGAGGATTGAGTATTGAGGATCGAGGATTGAGGACTGAGTATTGAGGATTGAAGCATGAGGATTGAGGTTTGGGGACTGAGGATTGAGGATTGAGGGTTGAGGATTGAGGATTGAGGATTGAGGATTGAGGATTGAGGATTGAGGATTGAGGATTGGGTATCGCGGATTGAACATTGAGGATTGAGGATTGAGGATTGAGTATTGAGGATTGAGGACTGAATATTGTATATTGATGATTGAAGATTGAGGATTGAGGATTGAGTGTTGTGGATTGAGGACGAGGTCTGAGGGTTGAGTATTGATGTTTGAGGTCTGAGGATCGAGGATCGAGGATTGAGGATTGAGAATTGAGGATTGAGGACTGAGGATTGAAGATTGAGGATTTGGTATTGAGGATTGAAGAATGAGGATTGAGGATTGAGGATTGAGGCTTGAGGATTGAAGATTGAGTATTGAGGATTGAAGATTGAGGGTTGAGGATTGAGGATTGAGGATTGAGGATTGAGGATTGAGGATTGAGGATTGAGGATTGAGGATTGAAGAATGAGGATTGAGGATTTAGGATGAGGGATGAGGGTTGAGGATTGATGTTTGAGGACTGAGGACTGAGAGTTGAGGATTGAGGTTTGAGGACTGAGGACTGAGAATGGAGAATTGAGAATTGAGGGTTGAGGATTGAGGATTGAAGATTGAGGATTGGGTATTGAGGATTGAAGAATGAGGATTGAGGATTGAGGATTGAGGATTGAGGATTGAGGATTGAGGATTGAAGATTGAGTATTGAGGATTGAAGACTGACGATTGAGGATTGAGGATTGAGGATTGAGGATTGAGTATTGAGGATCGAGGATTGAGGACTGAGTATTGAGGATTGAAGCATGAGGATTGAGGTTTGGGGACTGAGGATTGAGTATTGAGGATTGAGGACTGAATATTGTATATTGATGATTGAAGATTGAGGATTGAGGATTGAGTGTTGTGGATTGAGGACGAGGTCTGAGGGTTGAGTATTGATGTTTGAGGTCTGAGGATCGAGGATTGAGGATTGAGAATTGAGGATTGAGGACTGAGGATTGAAGATTGAGGATTTGGTATTGAGGATTGAAGAATGAGGATTGAGGATTGAGGATTGAGGATTGAGGATTGAGGATTGAAGATTGAGGATTGGGGATTGAGGATTGAGGATTGGAGATTGAGTATTGAGGATTGAAGACTGACGATTGAGGATTGAGGATTGAGGATTGAGGATTGAGGATTGAGGATTGACGATTGAGAATTGAGGATTGAGTGTTCAAGATTGAGTATTGAGGATTGAGTATTGAGGATTGAGTATTGAGGATTGAAGATTGAAGATTGAGGATTGAGGATGAGGGATGAGGGATGAGGGTTGAGGGTTGAGGGTTGAGGTTTGAGGACTGAGGACTGAGGATTTAGGATTGAGAATTGAGGATTGAGGATTGAGGATTGAGGATTGAGGATTGAGGATTGCAGATTGAGTATTGAGGATTGAAGATTGAGGCTTGAAGACTGACGGTTGAGGATTGAGGGTTGAGGATTGAGGATTCAACATTGAGGACTGAGTGTTGAGGGTTGAGTGATGAGAATTGATGTTTGTGGATAGAGGTTTGAAGATTGCAGATTGAGTATTGAGAATTGAAAACTGTGAATTGAGGATATTCTATTGAGGATTGAGGATTGACAACTGATTGTTGAGGACTGAGGGCCGAGGATTAAGGATTCAGGATTAAGGATTCAGAACTGAGGTTTGAGGACTGAGGATTGAGGATTGAATACTGAGTATTGAGGATTGAAGGCTGAGGATTGAGGATTGTGGGTTGAGGATTGAAGATTGACTATTGAGGATTGAGGATTGAGGATTGAGGATTGAAGATTGTGGATTGGGTATAGAGGATTGAAGAATGAGGATTGAGGATCGAGGATTGAGGATTGAGGATTGAAGATTGAGTATTGAGGATTGAAGATTGATGATTGAGGATTGAGGATTGAGGATTGAGGATTGAGGATTGAGGATTGAAGATTGAGTATTGAGGATTGAAGATTGAGGAGTGAGGATTGAGGATTGAGGATTGAGGATTGAAGATTGAGGATTGCGGATTGAGGATTGAGGATTGGAGATTAAGTATTGAGGATTGAGGATTGAGGATTGAGGATTGAGGATTGAGGATTGAGGATTGAGGATTGAGGATTGAGAATTGAGGATTGAGGATTGAAGGTTAAGTATTGAGGATTGAGGATTGAAGATTGCGGATTGCGGATTGAGGATGAGGAATGAGGGTTGACGATTGAGGTTTGAGGACTGAGGACTGAGGACTGAGGATTGAGAGTTGAAGATTGAGGATTGAGGATTATAGATTGAGGATTGAGGATTGGGTATTGAGGATTGAGGATTGAGGATTGAGGATTGAGGATTGAAGATTGAGTATTGAGGATTGAAGATAGAGGATTGAGGATTGAGGATTGAGGTTTGACTATTGAAGACTGAGAATTGGGGATTGAGGATTGACGGTTGAGGATTGAGTATTGAGGATTGAGAATTGAGGACTGATTATTGAAGATTGAGTATTCAGGATTGAAGATTGAGGATTGAGGATTGAGGATTGAAGATTGAGGACTGAGTGTTGAGGGTTGAGTGATGGGAATTGATGTTTGTGGATTGAGGTTTGAAGATTGAAGAATGGGGATTGAGTATTGAAAACTGTGAATTGAGGATATTCTATTGAGGATTGAGGATTGACAATTGATTGTTGAGGACTGAGGGCTGAAGATTGAGGATTCAGGATTGAGGATTCGGGATTGAGGTTTGAGGACTGAGGATTGAGGGTTGAGTATTGAGGATTGAGGATTGAGGATTGAAGATTGAGGATTGAGGGTGGAGGATGAGGAATGAGGGTTGAGGATTGAGGTTTGAGGGCTGAGGACTGAGGATTGAGGATTGGGAATTGAGGATTGATGTTTGAGGATTATAGATTGGGGATTGAGGATTGGGTATAGAGGATTGAAGAATGAGGATTGAGGATTGAGTATTGAGGATTGAGGATTGATGATTGAGTATTGAGGATTGAAGACTGAGGATTGAGGATTGAGGATTGAGGATTGAGGATTGAGAATTGAGGATTGAGGATTGAAGATTGAGTATTGAGGATTGAAGATTGATGATTGAGGATTGAGGATTGAGGATTGAACTTTGAGGATTGGGTATCGCGGATTGAACATTGAGGATTGCGTGTTGAGGATTGAGTATTGAGGATTGAGTGTTGTGGATTGAGGACGAGGACTGAGGGTTGAGTATTGATGTTTGAGGTCTGAGGATCGAGGATTGAGGATTGAGAATTGAGGATATTCTATTGAGGATTGACGATTGACAATTGATTGTTGAGGACTCAGGGATGAAGTTTGAGGATTCAGGATTGAGGATTCAGGATTGAGGTTTGAGGACTGAGGATTGAGGATTGAGGATTGAGGATTGAGGATTGAGGATTGAGGATTGAGGATTGAAGATTGAGGATTGAGGATTGAGTATTGAGGATTGAAGATTGAGGATTGAGGATTGAGGATGAGGGATGAGGGATGAGGGTTGAGGGTTGAGGTTTGAGGACTGAGGACTGAGGATTTAGGATTGAGAATTGAGGATTGAGGATTGAGGATTGAGGATTGAGGATTGAGGATTGCAGATTGAGTATTGAGGATTGAAGATTGAGGCTTGAAGACTGACGGTTGAGGATTGAGGATTGAGGATTGAAGATTGAGTATTGAGGGTTGAAGATTGACGATTGAGGATTGAGGATTGAGGATTGAGGATTGAACATTGAGGAGTGAGTGTTGAGGGTTGAGTGATGAGAATTGACGTTTGTGGATAGAGGTTTGAAGATTGCAGATTGAGTATTGAGTATTGAAAACTGTGAATTGAGGATATTCTATTGAGGATTGAGGATTGACAACTGATTGTTGAGGACTGAGGGCCGAGGATTAAGGATTCAGGATTGAGGATTATAGATTGAGGATTGAGGATTGGGTATTGAGGATTGAAGAATGAGGACTGAGGATTGAGGATTGAGAATTGAGGATTGAGGGTTGAGGATTATAGATTGAGGATTGAGGATTGGGTATTGAGGATTGAACATTGAGGATTGAGGGATGAGGATTGAGGATTGAGGATTGAGGATTGAAGATTGAGGATTCGGTATTGAGGATTGAAGAATGAGGATTGAGGATTGAGGATTGAGGATTGAAGATTGACTATTGGGAATTGAGGATTGAGGATTGAGGATTGAAGATTGAGGATTGGGTATTGAGGATTGAAGGATGAGCGTTGAGGATTGAGTATTGAGGATTGAGGGTTGAGGATTGATTATTGAGGATTGAGAATTGAGGGTTGAGGTTTGAAGATTGAGGATTGGGGACTCAGTATTGAGGGTTGAGTGATGAGAATTGATGCTTGTGGATAGAGATCTGAAGATTGCAGATTGAGTATTGAGTATTGAACACTGCGAATTGAGGATATTCTATTGAGGATTGAGGATTGACAACTGATCGTTGAGGACTCAGGGATGAAGTTTGAGGATTCAGGATTGCGGATTGAGGATTGAGGATTGAAGATTGAGTATTGAGGATTGAGGATTGAGGATTGAAGAATGAGGATTGAGGATTTAGGATGAGGGATGAGGGTTGAGGATTGATGTTTGAGGACTGAGGACTGAGAGTTGAGGATTGAGGTTTGAGGACTGAGGACTGAGAATGGAGAATTGAGAATTGAGGGTTGAGGATTGAGGATTGAAGATTGAGGATTGGGTATTGAGGATTGAAGAATGAGGATTGAGGATTGAGGATTGAGGATTGAGGATTGAGGATTGAGGATTGAAGATTGAGTATTGAGGATTGAAGACTGACGATTGAGGATTGAGGATTGAGGATTGAGGATTGAGTATTGAGGATCGAGGATTGAGGACTGAGTATTGAGGATTGAAGCATGAGGATTGAGGTTTGGGGACTGAGGATTGAGGATTGAGGGTTGAGGATTGAGGATTGAGGATTGAGGATTGAGGATTGAGGATTGAGGATTGAGGATTGGGTATCGCGGATTGAACATTGAGGATTGAGGATTGAGGATTGAGTATTGAGGATTGAGGACTGAATATTGTATATTGATGATTGAAGATTGAGGATTGAGGATTGAGTGTTGTGGATTGAGGACGAGGTCTGAGGGTTGAGTATTGATGTTTGAGGTCTGAGGATCGAGGATCGAGGATTGAGGATTGAGAATTGAGGATTGAGGACTGAGGATTGAAGATTGAGGATTTGGTATTGAGGATTGAAGAATGAGGATTGAGGATTGAGGATTGAGGCTTGAGGATTGAAGATTGAGTATTGAGGATTGAAGATTGAGGGTTGAGGATTGAGGATTGAGGATTGAGGATTGAGGATTGAGGATTGAGGATTGAGGATTGAGGATTGAAGAATGAGGATTGAGGATTTAGGATGAGGGATGAGGGTTGAGGATTGATGTTTGAGGACTGAGGACTGAGAGTTGAGGATTGAGGTTTGAGGACTGAGGACTGAGAATGGAGAATTGAGAATTGAGGGTTGAGGATTGAGGATTGAAGATTGAGGATTGGGTATTGAGGATTGAAGAATGAGGATTGAGGATTGAGGATTGAGGATTGAGGATTGAGGATTGAGGATTGAAGATTGAGTATTGAGGATTGAAGACTGACGATTGAGGATTGAGGATTGAGGATTGAGGATTGAGTATTGAGGATCGAGGATTGAGGACTGAGTATTGAGGATTGAAGCATGAGGATTGAGGTTTGGGGACTGAGGATTGAGTATTGAGGATTGAGGACTGAATATTGTATATTGATGATTGAAGATTGAGGATTGAGGATTGAGTGTTGTGGATTGAGGACGAGGTCTGAGGGTTGAGTATTGATGTTTGAGGTCTGAGGATCGAGGATTGAGGATTGAGAATTGAGGATTGAGGACTGAGGATTGAAGATTGAGGATTTGGTATTGAGGATTGAAGAATGAGGATTGAGGATTGAGGATTGAGGATTGAGGATTGAGGATTGAAGATTGAGGATTGGGGATTGAGGATTGAGGATTGGAGATTGAGTATTGAGGATTGAAGACTGACGATTGAGGATTGAGGATTGAGGATTGAGGATTGAGGATTGAGGATTGACGATTGAGAATTGAGGATTGAGTGTTCAAGATTGAGTATTGAGGATTGAGTATTGAGGATTGAGTATTGAGGATTGAAGATTGAAGATTGAGGATTGAGGATGAGGGATGAGGGATGAGGGTTGAGGGTTGAGGGTTGAGGTTTGAGGACTGAGGACTGAGGATTTAGGATTGAGAATTGAGGATTGAGGATTGAGGATTGAGGATTGAGGATTGAGGATTGCAGATTGAGTATTGAGGATTGAAGATTGAGGCTTGAAGACTGACGGTTGAGGATTGAGGGTTGAGGATTGAGGATTCAACATTGAGGACTGAGTGTTGAGGGTTGAGTGATGAGAATTGATGTTTGTGGATAGAGGTTTGAAGATTGCAGATTGAGTATTGAGAATTGAAAACTGTGAATTGAGGATATTCTATTGAGGATTGAGGATTGACAACTGATTGTTGAGGACTGAGGGCCGAGGATTAAGGATTCAGGATTAAGGATTCAGAACTGAGGTTTGAGGACTGAGGATTGAGGATTGAATACTGAGTATTGAGGATTGAAGGCTGAGGATTGAGGATTGTGGGTTGAGGATTGAAGATTGACTATTGAGGATTGAGGATTGAGGATTGAGGATTGAAGATTGTGGATTGGGTATAGAGGATTGAAGAATGAGGATTGAGGATCGAGGATTGAGGATTGAGGATTGAAGATTGAGTATTGAGGATTGAAGATTGATGATTGAGGATTGAGGATTGAGGATTGAGGATTGAGGATTGAGGATTGAAGATTGAGTATTGAGGATTGAAGATTGAGGAGTGAGGATTGAGGATTGAGGATTGAGGATTGAAGATTGAGGATTGCGGATTGAGGATTGAGGATTGGAGATTAAGTATTGAGGATTGAGGATTGAGGATTGAGGATTGAGGATTGAGGATTGAGGATTGAGGATTGAGGATTGAGAATTGAGGATTGAGGATTGAAGGTTAAGTATTGAGGATTGAGGATTGAAGATTGCGGATTGCGGATTGAGGATGAGGAATGAGGGTTGACGATTGAGGTTTGAGGACTGAGGACTGAGGACTGAGGATTGAGAGTTGAAGATTGAGGATTGAGGATTATAGATTGAGGATTGAGGATTGGGTATTGAGGATTGAGGATTGAGGATTGAGGATTGAGGATTGAAGATTGAGTATTGAGGATTGAAGATAGAGGATTGAGGATTGAGGATTGAGGTTTGACTATTGAAGACTGAGAATTGGGGATTGAGGATTGACGGTTGAGGATTGAGTATTGAGGATTGAGAATTGAGGACTGATTATTGAAGATTGAGTATTCAGGATTGAAGATTGAGGATTGAGGATTGAGGATTGAAGATTGAGGACTGAGTGTTGAGGGTTGAGTGATGGGAATTGATGTTTGTGGATTGAGGTTTGAAGATTGAAGAATGGGGATTGAGTATTGAAAACTGTGAATTGAGGATATTCTATTGAGGATTGAGGATTGACAATTGATTGTTGAGGACTGAGGGCTGAAGATTGAGGATTCAGGATTGAGGATTCGGGATTGAGGTTTGAGGACTGAGGATTGAGGGTTGAGTATTGAGGATTGAGGATTGAGGATTGAAGATTGAGGATTGAGGGTGGAGGATGAGGAATGAGGGTTGAGGATTGAGGTTTGAGGGCTGAGGACTGAGGATTGAGGATTGGGAATTGAGGATTGATGTTTGAGGATTATAGATTGGGGATTGAGGATTGGGTATAGAGGATTGAAGAATGAGGATTGAGGATTGAGTATTGAGGATTGAGGATTGATGATTGAGTATTGAGGATTGAAGACTGAGGATTGAGGATTGAGGATTGAGGATTGAGGATTGAGAATTGAGGATTGAGGATTGAAGATTGAGTATTGAGGATTGAAGATTGATGATTGAGGATTGAGGATTGAGGATTGAACTTTGAGGATTGGGTATCGCGGATTGAACATTGAGGATTGCGTGTTGAGGATTGAGTATTGAGGATTGAGTGTTGTGGATTGAGGACGAGGACTGAGGGTTGAGTATTGATGTTTGAGGTCTGAGGATCGAGGATTGAGGATTGAGAATTGAGGATATTCTATTGAGGATTGACGATTGACAATTGATTGTTGAGGACTCAGGGATGAAGTTTGAGGATTCAGGATTGAGGATTCAGGATTGAGGTTTGAGGACTGAGGATTGAGGATTGAGGATTGAGGATTGAGGATTGAGGATTGAGGATTGAGGATTGAAGATTGAGGATTGAGGATTGAGTATTGAGGATTGAAGATTGAGGATTGAGGATTGAGGATGAGGGATGAGGGATGAGGGTTGAGGGTTGAGGTTTGAGGACTGAGGACTGAGGATTTAGGATTGAGAATTGAGGATTGAGGATTGAGGATTGAGGATTGAGGATTGAGGATTGCAGATTGAGTATTGAGGATTGAAGATTGAGGCTTGAAGACTGACGGTTGAGGATTGAGGATTGAGGATTGAAGATTGAGTATTGAGGGTTGAAGATTGACGATTGAGGATTGAGGATTGAGGATTGAGGATTGAACATTGAGGAGTGAGTGTTGAGGGTTGAGTGATGAGAATTGACGTTTGTGGATAGAGGTTTGAAGATTGCAGATTGAGTATTGAGTATTGAAAACTGTGAATTGAGGATATTCTATTGAGGATTGAGGATTGACAACTGATTGTTGAGGACTGAGGGCCGAGGATTAAGGATTCAGGATTGAGGATTATAGATTGAGGATTGAGGATTGGGTATTGAGGATTGAAGAATGAGGACTGAGGATTGAGGATTGAGAATTGAGGATTGAGGGTTGAGGATTATAGATTGAGGATTGAGGATTGGGTATTGAGGATTGAACATTGAGGATTGAGGGATGAGGATTGAGGATTGAGGATTGAGGATTGAAGATTGAGGATTCGGTATTGAGGATTGAAGAATGAGGATTGAGGATTGAGGATTGAGGATTGAAGATTGACTATTGGGAATTGAGGATTGAGGATTGAGGATTGAAGATTGAGGATTGGGTATTGAGGATTGAAGGATGAGCGTTGAGGATTGAGTATTGAGGATTGAGGGTTGAGGATTGATTATTGAGGATTGAGAATTGAGGGTTGAGGTTTGAAGATTGAGGATTGGGGACTCAGTATTGAGGGTTGAGTGATGAGAATTGATGCTTGTGGATAGAGATCTGAAGATTGCAGATTGAGTATTGAGTATTGAACACTGCGAATTGAGGATATTCTATTGAGGATTGAGGATTGACAACTGATCGTTGAGGACTCAGGGATGAAGTTTGAGGATTCAGGATTGAGGATTCAGGATTGAGGTTTGAGGACTGAGGATTGAGGATTGAGGATTGAGGATAGAGGATTGAGGATTGAGGATTGAGGATTGAGGATTGAGGATTGAAGATTGAGGATTGGGTATTGAGGATTGAACATTGAGGATTGAGGGATGAGGATTGAGGATTGAGGATTGAGGATTGAAGATTGAGGATTCGGTATTGAGGATTGAAGAATGAGGATTGAAGATTGAGGATTGAGGATTGAGGATTGAGGATTGAGGATTGAGGGTTGAGGATTGAAGATTGAGTATTGAGGATTGATGATCGAGGATTGAGGATTGAGGATTGAGGATTGAAGATTGAAGATTGAGGATTGGGGATTGAGGATTGAGGATTGGAGATTGAGTATTGAGGATTGAAGACTGACGATTGAGGATTGAGGATTGAGGATTGAGGATTGAGGATTGAGGATTGACGATTGAGAATTGAGGATTGAGGGTTCAAGATTGAGTATTGATGATTGAGTATTGAGGATTGAAGATTGAGGATTGAGGATTGAGGATGAGGGATGAGGGTTGACGGTTGATGTTTGAGGACTGAGGACTCAGGATTGAGGATTGAGAATCGAGGATTGAGGATTGAGGATTAAAGATTGAGGATTGAGGATTGGGTATTGAGGATTGAAGAATGAGGATTGAGGATTCAGGATTGAGGATTGAGGATTGAAGATTGAGTATTGAGGATTGATGACTGATGATTGAGGTTTGAGGATTGAGGATTGAGGATTGAGGATTGAGGATTGAGGCTTGAGAATTGAGGATTGAGGATTGAAGATTGTGTATTGAGCATTGAAGATTGAGGATTGAGGATTGAGGATTGAAGATTGAGGATTGACGATGATGGTTGAGGGTTGAGGATTGAGGATTGAAGAATGAGGATTGAAAATTGAGGATTGAGTATTGAGAATTGAGGATTGAGGATTGAGGATTGAAGATTGAGGATTGGGTATTGAGGATTGAAGGATGAGGATTGAGGATTGAGGATTGAGGATTGAGGATAGAGGATAGAGGATTGAGAATTGAGGATTGAGGATTGAAGATTGAGTATTGAGCATTGAAGATTGAGGATTGAGGATTGAAGATCGAGGATTGACGATGAGGTCTGAGGGTTGAGGACTGAGATTTGAGGACTGAGGACTGAGGATTGAGGATTGAGAATTGAGGATTGAGGATTGAGGATTGAGGATTCAAGATTGAGTATTGGGTACTGAGGATTGAAGAATGAGGATTGAAAATTGAGGATTGAGGATTGAGAATTGAGGATTGAGGCTTGAGGAATGAGGATTGAGGATTGGGTATTGAGGATTGAAGAATGAGGATTGGGGATTGAGGATTGAGGATTGAGGATTGAAGATTGAGTATTGAGGGTTGAAGATTGACGATTGAGGATTGAGGATTGAGGATTGAGGATTGAACATTGAGGACTGAGTGTTGAGGGTTGAGTGATGAGAATTGACGTTTGTGGATAGAGGTTTGAAGATTGCAGATTGAGTATTGAGTATTGAAAACTGTGAATTGAGGATATTCTATTGAGGATTGAGGATTGACAACTGATTGTTGAGGACTGAGGGCCGAGGATTAAGGATTCAGGATTGAGGATTCAGAATTGATGTTTGAGGACTGAGGATTGATGATTGAAATTGAGTATTGATGATTGAAGACTGAGGACTGGGGATTGAGGATTGAGGATTGAAGATTGACTATTGAGAATTGAGGATTGAGGATTGAGGATTGAAGATTGAGTATTGGGTATTGAGGATTGAAGAATGAGGGTTGAGGATTGAGGATTGAGGATTGAGGATTGAAGATTGAAGATTGAGGATTGAAGACTGACGATTGAGGATTGAGGACTGAGGATTGTGGATTGAGGATTGAGGATTGAGGATTGAGAATTGAGGATTGAGGATTGAGGATTGAGGATTGAAGATTGAGGATTGAGGATTGAGGATTGAGGATTGAGGATTGAGGATTGAGGATTGAAGATTGAGTATTGAGGATTGATGATTGAGGATTGAGGATTGATGATTGAGGATTGAGAATTGAGGGTTGAGGTTTGAAGATTGAGGATTGGGGACTGAGTATTGAGGGTTGAGTGATGAGAATTGATGCTTGTGGATAGAGATCTGAGGATTGCAGATTGAGTATTGAGTATTGAAAACTGCGATTTGAGGATATTCTATTGAGGATTGAGGATTGACAACTGATCGTTGAGGACTCAGGGATGAAGTTTGAGGATTCAGGATTGAGGATTCAGGATTGAGGTTTGAGGACTGAGGAATGAGGATTGAGGATTGAGGATTGAGGATTGATGATTGAAGATTGAGGATTGGGTATTGAGGATTGAACATTGAGGATTGAGGGATGAGGATTGAGGATTGAGGATTGAGGATTGAAGATTGAGGATTCGGTATTGAGGATTGAAGAATGAGGATTGAGGATTGAGGATTAAGGATTGAAGATTGACTATTGGGAATTGAGGATTGAGGATTGAGGATTGAAGATTGAGGATTGGGTATTGAGGATTGAAGGATGAGCGTTGAGGATTGAGTATTGAGGATTGAGGGTTGAGGATTGATTATTGAGGATTGAGAATTGAGGGTTGAGGTTTGAAGATTGAGGATTGGGGACTCAGTAGTGAGGGTTGAGTGATGAGAATTGATGCTTGTGGATAGAGGTCTGAAGATTGCAGATTGAGTATTGAGTATTGAACACTGCGAATTGAGGATATTCTATTGAGGATTGAGGATTGACAACTGATCGTTGAGGACTCAGGGATGAAGTTTGAGGATACAGGATTGAGGATTCAGGATTGAGGTTTGAGGACTGAGGATTGAGGATTGAGGATTGAGGATTGAGGATTGAGGATTGAGGATTGAGGATTGAGGATTGAGGATTGAAGATTGAGGATTGGGTATTGAGGATTGAAGATTGAGGATTGAGGGATGAGGATTGAGGATTGAGGATTGAGGATTGAAGATTGAGGATTCGGTATTGAGGATTGAAGAATGAGGATTGAAGATTGAGGATTGAGGATTGAGGATTGAGGATTGAGGATTGAGGATTGAGGATTGAAGATTGAGTATTGAGGATTGATGATTGAGGATTGAGGATTGAGGATAGAGGATTGAGGATTGAAGATTGAGGATGGGGGATTGAGGATTGAGGATTGGAGATTGAGTATTGAGGATTGAAGACTGACGATTGAGGATTGAGGATTGAGGATTGAGGATTGAGGATTGAGGATTGACGATTGAGAATTGAGGATTGAGGGTTCAAGATTGAGTATTGAGGATTGAGTATTGAGTATTGAGGATTGATGATTGAGGATTGAGGATTGATGATTGAGGATTGAGAATTGAGGGTTGAGGTTTGAAGATTGAGGATTGGGGACTGAGTATTGAGGGTTGAGTGATGAGAATTGATGCTTGTGGATAGAGATCTGAGGATTGCAGATTGAGTATTGAGTATTGAAAACTGCGATTTGAGGATATTCTATTGAGGATTGAGGATTGACAACTGATCGTTGAGGACTCAGGGATGAAGTTTGAGGATACAGGATTGAGGATTCAGGATTGAGGTTTGAGGACTGAGGATTGAGGATTGAGGATTGAGGATTGAGGATTGAGGATTGAGGATTGAGGATTGAGGATTGAGGATTGAAGATTGAGGATTGGGTATTGAGGATTGAAGATTGAGGATTGAGGGATGAGGATTGAGGATTGAGGATTGAGGATTGAAGATTGAGGATTCGGTATTGAGGATTGAAGAATGAGGATTGAAGATTGAGGATTGAGGATTGAGGATTGAGGATTGAGGATTGAGGATTGAGGATTGAAGATTGAGTATTGAGGATTGATGATTGAGGATTGAGGATTGAGGATAGAGGATTGAGGATTGAAGATTGAGGATGGGGGATTGAGGATTGAGGATTGGAGATTGAGTATTGAGGATTGAAGACTGACGATTGAGGATTGAGGATTGAGGATTGAGGATTGAGGATTGAGGATTGACGATTGAGAATTGAGGATTGAGGGTTCAAGATTGAGTATTGAGGATTGAGTATTGAGGATTGAGGATTGAGGATTGAGGATTGAGGATTGAGGATTGAGGATTGAGGATTGAGGATTGAAGATTGAGGATTGGGTATTGAGGATTGAAGATTGAGGATTGAGGGATGAGGATTGAGGATTGAGGATTGAGGATTGAAGATTGAGGATTCGGTATTGAGGATTGAAGAATGAGGATTGAAGATTGAGGATTGAGGATTGAGGATTGAGGATTGAGGATTGAGGATTGAGGATTGAAGATTGAGTATTGAGGATTGATGATTGAGGATTGAGGATTGAGGATAGGGGATTGAGGATTGAAGATTGAGGATTGGGGATTGAGGATTGAGGATTGGAGATTGAGTATTGAGGATTGAAGACTGACGATTGAGGATTGAGGATTGAGGATTGAGGATTGAGGATTGAGGATAGACGATTGAGAATTGAGGATTGAGGGTTCAAGATTGAGTATTGAGGATTGAGTATTGAGGATTGAAGATTGAGGATTGAGGATTGAGGATGAGGGATGAGGGTTGAGGGTTGAGGTTTGAGGACTGAGGACTGAGGATTGATGATTGAGAATTGAGGATTGAGGAATGAGGATTAAAGATTGAGGATAGAGGATTGGGTATTGAGGATTGAAGAATGAGGATTGAGGATTCAGGATTGAGGATTGAGGATTGAAGATTGAGTATTGAGGATTGATGACTGACGATTGAGGTTTGAGGATTGAGGATTGAGGATTGAGGATTGAGGATTGAGGCTTGAGAATTGAGGATTGAGGATTGAAGATTGTGTATTGAGCATTGAAGATTGAGGATTGAGGATTGAAGATTGAGGATTGACGATGATGGTTGAGGGTTGAGGATTGAGGATTGAAGAATGAGGATTGAAAGTTGAGGATTGAGTATTGAGAATTGAGGATTGAGGATTGAGGAATGAAGATTGAGGATTGGGTATTGAGGATTGAAGGATGAGGATTGAGGATTGAGGATTGAGGATGAGGAATGAGGGTTGAGGATTGAGGTTTGAGGACTGAGGACTGAGGATTGAGGATTGAAGATTGAGGATTTGGTATTGAGGATTGAAGAATGAGGATTGAGGATTGAGGATTGAGGATTGAGGATTGAAGATTGAGTATTGAGGATTGAAGATTGAGGATTGAGGATTGAGGATTGAGGATTGAGGATTGAGGATTGAGGATTGAGGATTGAAGATTGAGTATTGAGGATTGAAGATAGAGGATTGAGGATTGAGGATTGAGGTTTGACTATTGAAGACTGAGAATTGGGGATTGAGGATTGACGGTTGAGGATTGAGTATTGAGGATTGAGAATTGAGGACTTATTATTGAAGATTGAGTATTCAGGATTGAAGATTGAGGATTGAGGATTGAGAATTGAAGATTGAGGACTGAGTGTTGAGGGTTGAGTGATGGGAATTGATGTTTGTGGATTGAGGTTTGAAGATTGAAGAATGGGGATTGAGTATTGAAAACTGTGAATTGAGGATATTCTATTGAGGATTGAGGATTGACAATTGATTGTTGAGGACTGAGGGCTGAAGATTGAGGATTCAGGATTGAGGATTCGGGATTGAGGTTTGAGGACTGAGGATTGAGGGTTGAGTATTGAGGATTGAGGATTGAGGATTGAAGATTGAGGATTGAGGGTGGAGGATGAGGAATGAGGGTTGAGGATTGAGGTTTGAGGGCTGAGGACTGAGGATTGAGGATTGAGAATTGAGGATTGATGTTTGAGGATTATAGATTGGGGATTGAGGATTGGGTATTGAGGATTGAAGAATGAGGATTGAGGATTGAGTATTGAGGATTGAGGATTGATGATTGAGTATTGAGGATTGAAGACTGACGATTGAGGATTGAGGATTGAGGATTGAGGATTGAGGATTGAGGATTGAGGATTGAGAATTGAGGATTGAGGACTGAAGATTGAGTATTGAGCATTGAAGATTGAGGATTGAGGATTGAAGATCGAGGATTGACGATGAGGGCTGATGGTTGAGGATTGAGGTTTGAGGACTGAGGACTGAGGATTGAGGATTGAGAATTGAGGATTGAGGATTGAGGATTGAGGATTCAAGATTGTGTATTGGGTATTGAGGATTGAAGAATGATGATTGAAAATTGAGGATTGAGGATTGAGAATTGAGGATTGAGGATTGAGGATTGAAGATTGAGGATTGGGTATTGAGGATTGAAGAATGAGGATTGGGGATTGAGGATTGAGGATTGAGGATTGAAGATCGAGTATTGAGGGTTGAAGATTGACGATTGAGGATTGAGGATTGAGGATTGAGGATTGAACATTGAGGACTGAGTGTTGAGGGTTGAGTGATGAGAATTGACGTTTGTGGATAGAGGTTTGAAGATTGCAGATTGAGTATTGAGTATTGAAAACTGTGAATTGAGGATATTCTATTGAGGATTGAGGATTGACAACTGATTGTTGAGGACTGAGGGCCGAGGATTAAGGATTCAGGATTGAGGATTCAGAATTGAGGTTTGAGGACTGAGGATTGATGATTGAAATTGAGTATTGATGATTGAAGACTGAGGACTGGGGATTGAGGATTGAGGATTGAAGATCGACTATTGAGAATTGAGGATTGAGGATTGAGGATTGAAGATTGAGTATTGGGTATTGAGGATTGAAGGATGAGGGTTGAGGATTGAGGATTGAGGATTGAGGATTGAAGATTGAGTATTGAGGATTGAAGACTGACGATTGAGGATTGAGGACTGAGGATTGAGGATAGAGGATTGAGGATTGATGATTGAGAATTGAGGATTGAGGATTGAAGATTGAGTATTGAGGATTGAAGATTGATGATTGAGGATTGAGGATTGAGGATTGAACATTGAGGATTGGGTATCGCGGATTGAACATTGAGGATTGAGTGTTGAGGATTGAGTATTGAGGATTGAGTGTTGTGGATTGAGGACGAGGACTGAGGGTTGAGTATTGATGTTTGAGGTCTGAGGATCGAGGATTGAGGATTGAGAATTGAGGATATTCTATTGAGGATTGACGATTGACAATTGATTGTTGAGGACTGAGGGCTGTAGATTGAGGATTCAGGATTGAGGATTCGGGATTGAGGTTTGAGGACTGAGGATTGAGGGTTGAGTATTGAGGATTGAGGGTTGACGCTTGAGGATTGAGGGTTGAGGATGGAGGATTGAAGTGAGAGGACTGAGTGTTGGGGATTGAGTGTTGAGAGTAGATGTGTGAGGATTGAGGTTTGATTATTGAATATTGTGGATTGAGTATTGAACCATGAGAATTCAGGATATTCTATTGAGTATTGAGAATTGAGGATTGATGGTTGAGTATTGAGGATTGATAGTTGAGGGTTGAGGATTGATGGTTGTGGATTGAGGACGAGGACTGAGGGTTGAGTATTGATGTTTGAGGTCTGAGGATTGAAGATTGACGGTTGAGGATTGAGGATTGAGGATTGAGGATTGAGGATTGATGATTGAGGATTGAGAATTGAGGGTTGAGGTTTGAAGATTGAGGATTGGGGACTGAGTATTGAGGGTTGAGTGATGAGAATTGATGCTTGTGGATAGAGATCTGAAGATTGCAGATTGAGTATTGAGTATTGAAAACTGCGATTTGAGGATATTCTATTGAGGATTGAGGATTGACAACTGATCGTTGAGGACTCAGGGATGAAGTTTGAGGATTCAGGATTGAGGATTCAGGATTGAGGTTTGAGGACTGAGGATTGAGGATTGAGGATTGAGGATTGAGGATTATAGATTGAGGATTGAGGATTGGGTATTGAGGATTGAAGGATGAGGATTGAGGATTGAGGATTGAGGATTGAAGATTGAGTATTGAGGATTGAGGATTGAGGATTGAGGATTGAGGATAGAGGATTGAGAATTGAGGATAGAGGATTGAAGATTGAGTATTGAGCATTGAAGATTGAGGATTGAGGATTGAAGATCGAGGATTGACGATGAGGTCTGAGGGTTGAGGATTGAGATTTGAGGACTGAGGACTGAGGATTGAGGATTGAGAATTGAGGATTGAGGATTGAGGATTGAGGATTCAAGATTGAGTATTGGGTACTGAGGATTGAAGAATGAGGATTGAAAATTGAAGATTGAGGATTGAGAATTGAGGATTGAGGATTGAGGAATGAGGATTGAGGATTGATGTTTGAGGATTGAAGATTGGGGATTGAGGATTGGGTATTGAGGATTGAAGAATGAGGATTGAGGATTGAGTATTGAGGATTGAGGATTGATGATTGAGTATTGAGGATTGAAGACTGACGATTGAGGATTGAGGATTGAGGATTGAGGATTGAGGATTGAGGATTGAGGATTGCGAATTGAGGATTGAGGATTGAAGATTGAGTATTGAGCATTGAAGATTGAGGATTGAGGATTGAAGATCGAGGATTGACGATGAGGGCTGATGGTTGAGGATTGAGGTTTGAGGACTGAGGACTGAGGATTGAGGATTGAGAATTGAGGATTGAGGATTGAGGATTGAGGATTCAAGATTGTGTATTGGGTATTGAGGATTGAAGAATGATGATTGAAAATTGAGGATTGAGGATTGAGAATTGAGGATTGAGGATTGAGGATTGAAGATTGAGGATTGGGTATTGAGGATTGAAGAATGAGGATTGGGGATTGAGGATTGAGGATTGAGGATTGAAGATCGAGTATTGAGGGTTGAAGATTGACGATTGAGGATTGAGGATTGAGGATTGAGGATTGAACATTGAGGACTGAGTGTTGAGGGTTGAGTGATGAGAATTGACGTTTGTGGATAGAGGTTTGAAGATTGCAGATTGAGTATTGAGTATTGAAAACTGTGAATTGAGGATATTCTATTGAGGATTGAGGATTGACAACTGATTGTTGAGGACTGAGGGCCGAGGATTAAGGATTCAGGATTGAGGATTCAGAATTGAGGTTTGAGGACTGAGGATTGATGATTGAAATTGAGTATTGATGATTGAAGACTGAGGACTGGGGATTGAGGATTGAGGATTGAAGATCGACTATTGAGAATTGAGGATTGAGGATTGAGGATTGAAGATTGAGTATTGGGTATTGAGGATTGAAGGATGAGGGTTGAGGATTGAGGATTGAGGATTGAGGATTGAAGATTGAGTATTGAGGATTGAAGACTGACGATTGAGGATTGAGGACTGAGGATTGAGGATAGAGGATTGAGGATTGATGATTGAGAATTGAGGATTGAGGATTGAAGATTGAGTATTGAGGATTGAAGATTGATGATTGAGGATTGAGGATTGAGGATTGAACATTGAGGATTGGGTATCGCGGATTGAACATTGAGGATTGAGTGTTGAGGATTGAGTATTGAGGATTGAGTGTTGTGGATTGAGGACGAGGACTGAGGGTTGAGTATTGATGTTTGAGGTCTGAGGATCGAGGATTGAGGATTGAGAATTGAGGATATTCTATTGAGGATTGACGATTGACAATTGATTGTTGAGGACTGAGGGCTGTAGATTGAGGATTCAGGATTGAGGATTCGGGATTGAGGTTTGAGGACTGAGGATTGAGGGTTGAGTATTGAGGATTGAGGGTTGACGCTTGAGGATTGAGGGTTGAGGATGGAGGATTGAAGTGAGAGGACTGAGTGTTGGGGATTGAGTGTTGAGAGTAGATGTTTGAGGATTGAGGTTTGATTATTGAATATTGTGGATTGAGTATTGAACCATGAGAATTCAGGATATTCTATTGAGTATTGAGAATTGAGGATTGATGGTTGAGTATTGAGGATTGATAGTTGAGGGTTGAGGATTGATGGTTGTGGATTGAGGACGAGGACTGAGGGTTGAGTATTGATGTTTGAGGTCTGAGGATTGAAGATTGACGGTTGAGGATTGAGGATTGAGGATTGAGGATTGAGGATTGATGATTGAGGATTGAGAATTGAGGGTTGAGGTTTGAAGATTGAGGATTGGGGACTGAGTATTGAGGGTTGAGTGATGAGAATTGATGCTTGTGGATAGAGATCTGAAGATTGCAGATTGAGTATTGAGTATTGAAAACTGCGATTTGAGGATATTCTATTGAGGATTGAGGATTGACAACTGATCGTTGAGGACTCAGGGATGAAGTTTGAGGATTCAGGATTGAGGATTCAGGATTGAGGTTTGAGGACTGAGGATTGAGGATTGAGGATTGAGGATTGAGGATTATAGATTGAGGATTGAGGATTGGGTATTGAGGATTGAAGAATGAGGATTGAGGATTGAGGATTGAGGATTGAAGATTGAGTATTGAGGATTGAGGATTGAGGATTGAGGATTGAGGATTGAGGATTGAGGATTGAGGATTGAAGATTGAGGATTGAGGGTGGAGGATGAGGAATGAGGGTTGAGGATTGAGGTTTGAGGACTGAGGACTGAGGATTGAGGATTGAGAATTGAGGATTGAGGTTTGAGGATTATCGATTGAGGATTGAGGATAGGGTATTGAGGATTGAAGAATGAGGATTGTGGATTGAGTATTGAGGATTGAGGATTGATGATTGAGTATTGAGGATTGAAGACTGACGATTGAGGATTGAGGGTTGAGGATTGAGGATTGAGGATTGAGGATTGAGGATTGAGAATTGAGGATTGAGGATTGAAGGTTGAGTATTGAGCATTGAAGATTGCGGATTGAGGATTGAAGATCGAGGATTGACGATGAGGGCTGAGGGTTGAGGATTGAGGTTTGAGGACTGAGGACTGAGGATTGAGGATTGAGAATTGAGGATTGAGGATTGAGGATTGAGGATTCAAGATTGAGTATTGGGTATTGAGGATTGAAGAATGAGGATTGAAAATTGAGGATTGAGGATTGAGAATTGAGGATTGAGGATTGAGGATTGAAGATTGAGGATTGGGTATTGCGGATTGAAGAATGAGGATTGGGGATTGAGGATTGAGGATTGAGGATTGAAGATTGAGTATTGAGGGTTGAAGATTGACGATTGAGGATTGAGGATTGAGGATTGAGGATTGAACATTGAGGACTGAGTGTTGAGGGTTGAGTGATGAGAATTGACGCTTGTGGATAGAGGTTTGAAGATTGCAGATTGAGTATTGAGTATTGAAAACTGTGAATTGAGGATATTCTATTGAGGATTGAGGATTGACAACTGATTGTTGAGGACTGAGGGCCGAGGATTAAGGATTCAGGATTGAGGATTCAGAATTGAGGTTTGAGGACTGAGGATTGATGATTGAAATTGAGTATTGATGATTGAAGACTGAGGACTGGGGATTGAGGATTGAGGATTGAAGATCGACTATTGAGAATTGAGGATTGAGGATTGAGGATTGAAGATTGAGTATTGGGTATTGAGGATTGAAGAATGAGGGTTGCGGATTGAGGATTGAGGATTGAGGATTCAAGATTGAGTATTGAGGATTGAAGACTGACGATTGAGGATTGAGGACTGAGGATTGAGGATAGAGGATTGAGGATTGAGGATTGAGAATTGAGGATTGAGGATTGAAGATTGAGTATTGAGGATTGAAGATTGATGATTGAGGATTGAGGATTGAGGATTGAACATTGAGGATTGGGTATCGCGGATTGAACATTGAGGATTGAGTGTTGAGGATTGAGTATTGAGGATTGAGTGTTGTGGATTGAGGACGAGGACTGAGGGTTGAGTATTGATGTTTGAGGTCTGAGGATCGAGGATTGAGGATTGAGAATTGAGGATATTCTATTGAGGATTGACGATTGACAATTGATTGTTGAGGACTGAGTGCTGTAGATTGAGGATTCAGGATTGAGGATTCGGGATTGAGGTTTGAGGACTGAGGATTGAGGGTTGAGTATTGAGGATTGAGGGTTGACGCTTGAGGATTGAGGGTTGAGGATGGAGGATTGAAGTGAGAGGACTGAGTGTTGGGGATTGAGTGTTGAGAGTAGATGTTTGAGGATTGAGGTTTGATTATTGAATATTGTGGATTGAGTATTGAACCATGAGAATTCAGGATATTCTATTGAGTATTGAGAATTGAGGATTGATGTTTGAGTATTGAGGATTGATGGTTGAGGGTTGAGGATTGATGGTTGTGGATTGAGGACGAGGACTGAGGGTTGAGTATTGATGTTTGAGGTCTGAGGATTGAAGATTGACGGTTGAGGATTGAGGATTGAGGATTGAGGATTGAGGATTGATGATTGAGGATTGAGAATTGAGGGTTGAGGTTTGAAGATTGAGGATTGGGGACTGAGTATTGAGGGTTGAGTGATGAGAATTGATGCTTGTGGATAGAGATCTGAAGATTGCAGATTGAGTATTGAGTATTGAAAACTGCGATTTGAGGATATTCTATTGAGGATTGAGGATTGACAACTGATCGTTGAGGACTCAGGGATGAAGTTTGAGGATTCAGGATTGAGGATTCAGGATTGAGGTTTGAGGACTGAGGATTGAGGATTGAGGATTGAGGATTGAGGATTATAGATTGAGGATTGATGATTGGGTATTGAGGATTGAAGAATGAGGATTGAGGATTGAGGGTTGAGGATTGACGATTGAGTATTGAGGATTGAGGATTGAGGATTGAGGATTGAGGATTGAGGATAGAGGATTGAGAATTGAGGATTGAGGATTGACGATTGAGTATTGAGCATTGAAGATTGAGGATTGAGGATTGAAGATCGAGGATTGACGATGAGGCCTGAGGGTTGAGGATTGAGATTTGAGGACTGAGGACTGAGGATTGAGGATTGAGAATTGAGGATTGAGGATTGAGGATTGAGGATTCAAGATTGAGTATTGGGTACTGAGGATTGAAGAATGAGGATTGAAAATTGAAGATTGAGGATTGAGAATTGAGGATTGAGGATTGAGGAATGAGGATTGAGGATTGGGTATTGAGGATTGAAGAATGAGGATTGAGGATTCAGGATTGAGGATTGAGGATTGAAGATTGAGTATTGAGGATTGAAGATTGACGATTGAGGATTGAGGATTGAGGATTGAGGATTGAACATTGAGGACTGAGTGTAGAGGGTTGAGTGATGAGGATTGACGTTTGTGGATAGAGGTTTCAAGATTGCAGATTGAGTATTGAGTATTGAAAACTGTGAATTGAGGATACTCTATTGAGGATTGTGGATTGACAACTGATTGTTGAGGACTGAGGGCCGAGGATTAAGGGTTCAGGATTGAGGATTCAGAATTGAGGTTTGAGGACTGAGGATTGAGGATTGAAGATTGAGTATTGAGGATTGAAGACTGAGGATTGAGGATTGAGGATTGAGGATTGAAGATTGACTATTGAGAATTGAGGATTGAGGATTAAAGGATTGAACATTGAGGATTGGGTATTGAGGATTGAAGAATGAGGGTTGAGGATTGAGGATTGAGGATTGAGGATTGAAGATTGAGTATTGAGGATTGAAGACTGACGATTGAGGATTGAGGCCTGAGGATTGAGGATTGAGGATTGAGGATTGAGGATTGAGAATTGAGGATTGAGGATTGAAGATTCAGTATTGAGGATTGAAGGTTGATGATTGAGGATTGAGGATTGAGGATTGAATATTGAGGATTGGGTATCGCGGATTGAACATTGAGGATTGAGGGTTGAGGATTGAGTATTGAGGATTGTGGACTGAAGATTGTATATTGATGATTGAAGATTGAGGATTGAGGATTGAGTGTTGTGGATTGAGGACGAGGACTGAGGGTCGAGTATTGATGTTTGAGGTCTGAGGATCGAGGATTGAGGATTGAGAATTGAGGATTGAGGATTGAAGATTGAGGATTTGGTATTGAGGATTGAAGAATGAGGATTGAGGATTGAGGATTGAGGATTGAGGATTGAAGATTGAGTATTGAGGATTGAAGATTGAGGATTGAGGATTGAGGATTGAGGATTGAGGATTGAGGATTGAGGATTGAGGATTGAGGATTGAAGATTGAGTATTGAGGATTGAAGATTGAGGATTGAGGATTGAGGATTGAGGTTTGACTATTGAAGAATGAGAATTGGGGATTGAGGATTGGCGGTTGAGGATTGAGTATTGAGGATTGAGAATTGAGGATTGAGGATTGAAGATTGAGTATTCAGGATTGAAGATTGAGGATTGAGGATTGAGGATTGAAGATTGAGGACTGAGTGTTGAGGGTTGAGTGATGGGAATTGATGTTTGTGGATTGAGGTTTGAAGATTGAAGAATGGGGATTGAGTATTGAAAACTGTGAATTGAGGATATTCTATTGAGGATTGAGGATTGACAATTGATTGTTGAGGACTGAGGGCTGAAGATTGAGGATTCAGGATTGAGGATTCGGGATTGAGGTTTGAGGACTGAGGATTGAGGGTTGAGTATTGAGGATTGAGGATTGAGGATTGAAGATTGAGGATTGAGGGTGGAGGATGAGGAATGGGGGTTGAGGATTGAGGTTTGAGGGCTGAGGACTGAGGATTGAGGATTGAGAATTGAGGATTGATGTTTGAGGATTATATATTGAGGATTGAGGATTGGGTAATGAGGATTGAAGAATGAGGACTGAGGATTGAGTATTGAGGATTGAGGATTGATGATTGAGTATTGAGGATTGAAGACTGACGATTGAGGATTGAGGATTGAGGATTGAGGATTGAGGATTGAGGATTGAGGATTGAGAATTGAGGATTGAGGATTGAAGATTGAGTATTGAGCATTGAAGGTTGAGGGTTGAGGATTGAAGATCGAGGATTGACGATGAGGGCTGATGGTTGAGGATTGAGGTTTGAGGACTGAGGACTGAGGATTGAGGATTGAGAATTGAGGATTGATAATTGAGGATTGAGGATTCAAGATTGAGTATTGGGTATTGAGGATTGAAGAATGATGATTGAAAATTGAGGAATGAGGATTGAGAATTGAGGATTGAGGATTCAGGATTGAAGATTGAGGATTGGGTATTGAGGATTGAAGAATAAGGATTGGGGATTGAGGATTGAGGATTGAGGATTGAAGATTGAGTATTGAGGGTTGAAGATTGACGATTGAGGATTGAGGATTGAGGATTGAGGATTGAACATTGAGGACTGAGTGTTGAGGGTTGAGTGATGAGAATTGACGTTTGTGAATAGAGGTTTGAAGATTGCAGATTGAGTATTGAGTATTGAAAACTGTGAATTGAGGATATTCTATTGAGGATTGAGGTTTGACAACTGATTGCTGATGACTGAGTGCCGAGGATTAAGGATTCAGGATTGAGGATTCAGAATTGAGGTTTGAGGACTGAGGATTGATGATTGAAATTGAGTATTGATGATTGAAGACTGAGGACTGGGGATTGAGGATTGAGGATTGAAGATTGACTATTGAGAATTGAGGATTGAGGATTGAGGATTGAAGATTGAGTATTGGGTATTGAGGATTGAAGAATGAGGGTTGAGGATTGAGGATTGAGGATTGAGGATTGAAGATTGAGTATTGAGGATTGAAGACTGACGATTGAGGATTGAGGACTGAGGATTGAGGATTGAGGATTGAGGATTGAGGATTGAGGATTGAGGATTGAGGATTGAAGATTGAGTATTGAGGATTGAAGATTGATGATTGAGGATTGAGGATTGAGGATTGAACATTGAGGATTGGGTATCGCGGATTGAACATTGAGGATTGAGTGTTGAGGATTGAGTATTGAGGATTGAGTGTTGTGGATTGAGGACGAGGACTGAGGGTTGAGTATTGATGTTTGAGGTCTGAGGATCGAGGATTGAGGATTGAGAATTGAGGATATTCTATTGAGGATTGACGGTTGACAATTGATTGTTGAGGACTGAGGGCTGTAGATTGAGGATTCAGGATTGAGGATTCGGGATTGAGGTTTGAGGACTGAGGATTGAGGGTTGAGTATTGAGGATTGAGGGTTGACGCTTGAGGATTGAGGGTTGAGGATGGAGGATTGAAGTGAGAGGACTGAGTGTTGGGGATTGAGTGTTGAGAATAGATGTTTGAGGATTGAGGTTTGATTATTGAATATTGTGGATTGAGTATTGAACCATAAGAATTCAGGATATTCTATTGAGTATTGAGAATTGAGGATTGATGGTTGAGTATTGAGGATTGATGGTTGATGGTTGAGGATTGATGGTTGTGGATTGAGGACGAGGACTGAGGGTTGAGTATTGATGTTTGAGGTCTGAGGATTGAAGATTGACGGTTGAGGATTGAGGATTGAGGATTGAGGATTGAGGATTGATGATTGAGGATTGAGAATTGAGGGTTGAGGTTTGAAGATTGAGGATTGGGGACTGAGTATTGAGGGTTGAGTGATGAGAATTGATGCTTGTGGATAGAGATCTGAAGATTGCAGATTGAGTATTGAGTATTGAAAACTGCGATTTGAGGATATTCTATTGAGGATTGAGGATTGACAACTGATCGTTGAGGACTCAGGGATGAAGTTTGAGGATTAAGGATTGAGGATTCAGAATTGAGGTTTGAGGACTGAGGATTGAGGATTGAGGATTGAGGTCTGAGGATTGAGGATTGAAGATTGAGGATTGGGTATTGAGGATTGAACATTGAGGATTGAGGGATGAGGATTGCGGATTGAGGATTGAGGATTGAAGATTGAGGATTCGGTATTGAGGATTGAAGAATGAGGATTGAGGATTGAGGATTGAGGATTGAAGATTGACTATTGAGAATTGAGGATTGAGGATTGAGGATTGAAGATTGAGGATTGTGTACTGAGGATTGAAGAATGAGCGTTGAGGATTGAGGATTGATTATTGAGGATTGAGAATTGAGGGTTGAGGTTTGAAGATTGAGGATTGGGGACTGAGTATTGAGGGTTGAGTGATGAGAATTGATGCTTGTGGATAGAGATCTGAAGATTGCAGATTGAGTATTGAGTATTGAACACAGCGAATTGAGGATATTCTATTGAGGATTGAGGATTGACAACTGATCGTTGAGGACTCAGGGATGAAGTTTGAGGATTCAGGATTGAGGACTCAGGATTGAGGTTTGAGGACTGAGGATTGAGGATTGAGGATTGAGGATTGAGGATTGAGGATTGAGGATCGAGGATTGAGGATTGAGGATTGAAGATTGAGGATTGGGTATTGAGGATTGAACATTGAGGATTGAGGGATGAGGATTGAGGATTGAGGATTGAGGATTGAAGATTGAGGATTCGGTATTGAGGATTGAAGAATGAGGATTGAAGATTGAGGATTGAGGATTGAGGATTGAGGATTGAGGATTGAGGATTGAGGATTGAAGATTGAGTATTGAGGATTGAAGATTGAGGATTGAGGATTGGGGATTGAGGATTGAGGATTGGAGATTGAGTATTGAGGATTGAAGACTGACAATTGAGGATTGAGGATTGAGGATTGAGGATTGAGGATTGAGGATTGACGATTGAGAATTGAGGATTGAGGGTTCAAGATTGAGTATTGAGGATTGAGTATTGAGGATTGAAGATTGAGGATTGAGGATTGAGGATGAGGGATGAGGGTTGAGGGTTGAGGTTTGAGGACTGAGGACTGAGGATTGAGGATTGAGAATTGAGGATTGAGGATTGAGGATTAAAGATTGAGGATTGAGGATTGGGTATTGAGGATTGAAGAATGAGGATTGAGGATTCAGGATTGAGGATTGAGGATTGAAGATTGAGTATTGAGGATTCATGACTGACGATTGAGGTTTGAGGATTGAGGATTGAGGATTGAGGGTTCAAAATTGAGGCTTGAGAATTGAGGATTGAGGATTGAAGATTGTGTATTGAGCATTGAAGATTGAGGATTGAGTATTGAAGATTGAGGATTGACGATGATGTTTGAGGGTTGAGGATTGAGGATTGAAGAATGAGGATTGAAAATTGAGGATTGAGGATTGAGAATTGAGGATTGAGGATTGAGGATTGAAGATTGAGGATTGGGTATTGAGGATTGAAGAATGAGGATTGAGGATTGAGGATTGAGGATTGAGGATTGAGGATTAAAGTTTGAGGATTGAGGATTGAGGATGAGGAATGAGGGTTGAGGATTGAGGTTTGAGGACTGAGGACTGAGGATTGAGGATTGAGGATTGAAGATTGAGTATTGAGGATTGAAGATTGATGATTGAGGATTGAGGATTGAGGTTTGAGGATTGAGGATTGAGGACTGAGGATTGAGGATTGAGGATTGAGGATTGAGGATTGAGGATTGAGGATTGAGAATTGAGGATTGAGGAATGAAGATTAAGTATTGAGGATTGAGGATTGAAGATTGAGGATTGAGGATTGAGGATGAGGAATGAGGGTTGAGGATTGAGGTTTGAGGACTGAGGACTGAGGACTGGGGATTGAGAATTGAGGATTGAGGATTGAGGATTATAGATTGAGGATTGAGGATTGGGTATTGAGGATTGAAGAATGAGGATTGAGGATTGAGGATTGAGGATTGAAGATTGAGTATTGAGGATTGAGGATTGAGGATTGAGGATTGAGGATTGAGGATAGAGGATTGAGAATTGAGGATTGAGGATTGAAGATTGAGTATTGAGCATTGAAGGTTGAGGATTGAGGATTGAAGATCGAGGATTGACGATGAGGTCTGAGGGTTGAGGATTGAGATTTGAGGACTGAGGACTGAGGATTGAGGATTGAGAATTGAGGATTGAGGATTGAGGATTGAGGATTCAAGATTGAGTATTGGGTACTGAGGATTGAAGAATGAGGATTGAAAATTGAGGATTGAGGATTGAGAATTGAGGATTGAGGGTTGAAGAATGAGGATTGAGGATTGAGGATTGAGGATTGAGGATTGAAGATTGAGTATTGAGGATTGAAGATTGAGGATAGAGTATTGAGGATTGAGGATTGAGGATTGAGGATTGAGGATTGAGGATTGAAGATTGAGTATTGAGGATTGAAGATAGAGGATTGAGGATTGAGGATTGAGGTTTGACTATTGAAGACTGAGAATTGGGGATTGAGGATTGACGGTTGAGGATTGAGTATTGAGGATTGAGAATTGAGGATTGAGGATTGAAGATTAAAGATCGAGGATTGAGGATTGGGTATTGAGGATTGAAGAATGAGGATTGAGGATTCAGGATTGAGGATTGAGGATTGAAGATTGAGTATTGAGGATTGATGACTGACGATTGAGGTTTGAGGATTGAGGATTGAGGATTGAGGATTGAGGATTGAGGCTTGAGAATTGAGGATTGAGGATTGAAGATTGTGTATTGAGCATTGAAGATTGAGGATTGAGGATTGAAGATTGAGGATTGACGATGATGGTTGAGGGTTGAGGATTGAGGATTGAAGAATGAGGATTGAAAATTGAGGATTGAGGATTGAGAATTGAGGATTGAGGATTGAGGATTGAAGATTGAGGATTGGGTATTGAGGATTGAAGAATGAGGATTGAGGATTGAGGATTGAGGATTGAGGATTGAGGATTGAAGTTTGAGGATTGAGGATTGAGGATGAGGAATGAGGGTTGAGGATTGAGGTTTGAGGACTGAGGACTGAGGATTGAGGATTGAGGATTGAAGATTGAGTATTGAGGATTGAAGATTGATGATTGAGGATTGAGGATTGAGGTTTGAGGATTGAGGATTGAGGATTGAGGATTGAGGATTGAGGATTGAGGATTGAGGATTGAGGATTGAGGAATGAGAATTGAGGATTGAGGAATGAAGATTAAGTATTGAGGATTGAGGATTGAAGATTGAGGATTGAGGATTGAGGATGAGGAATGAGGGTTGAGGATTGAGGTTTGAGGACTGAGGACTGAGGACTGGGGATTGAGAATTGAGGATTGAGGATTGAGGATTATAGATTGAGGATTGAGGATTGGGTATTGAGGATTGAAGAATGAGGATTGAGGATTGAGGATTGAGGATTGAAGATTGAGTATTGAGGATTGAGGATTGAGGATTGAGGATTGAGGATTGAGGATAGAGGATTGAGAATTGAGGATTGAGGATTGAAGATTGAGTATTGAGCATTGAAGATTGAGGATTGAGGATTGAAGATCGAGGATTGACGATGAGGTCTGAGGGTTGAGGATTGAGATTTGAGGACTGAGGACTGAGGATTGAGGATTGAGAATTGAGGATTGAGGATTGAGGATTGAGGATGCAAGATTGAGTATTGGGTACTGAGGATTGAAGAATGAGGATTGAAAATTGAGGATTGAGGATTGAGAATTGAGGATTGAGGATTGAGGAATGAGGATTGAGGATTGGGTATTGAGGATTGAAGAATGAGGATTGAGGATTCAGGATTGAGGATTGAGGATTGAAGATTGAGTATTGAGGATTGAAGATTGATGATTGAGGATTGAGGATTGAGGATTGAACATTGAGGATTGGGTATCGCGGATTGAACATTGAGGATTGAGGGTTGAGGATTGAGTATTGAGGATTGTGGACTGAAGATTGTATATTGATGATTGAAGATTGAGGATTGAGGATTGAGTGTTGTGGATTGAGGACGAGGACTGAGAGTCGAGTATTGATGTTTGAGGTCTGAGGATCGAGGATTGAGGATTGAGAATTGAGGATTGAGAATTGAGGATTGAAGATTGAGGATTTGGTATTGAGGATTGAAGAATGAGGATTGAGGATTGAGGATTGAGGATTGAGGATTGAAGATTGAGTATTGAGGATTGAAGATTGAGGATTGAGGATTGAGGATTGAGGATTGAGGATTGAGGATTGAGGATTGAGGATTGAAGATTGAGTATTGAGGATTGAAGATAGAGGATTGAGGATTGAGGATTGAGGTTTGACTATTGAAGACTGAGAATTGGGGATTGAGGATTGACGGTTGAGGATTGAGTATTGAGGATTGAGAATTGAGGATTGAGGATTGAAGATTGAGTATTCAGGATTGAAGATTGAGGATTGAGGATTGAGGATTGAAGATTGAGGACTGAGTGTTGAGGGTTGAGTGATGGGAATTGATGTTTGTGGATTGAGGTTTGAAGATTGAAGAATGGGATTGAGTATTGAAAACTGTGAATTGAGGATATTCTATTGAGGATTGAGGATTGACAAATGATTGTTGAGGACTGAGGGCTGAAGATTGAGGATTCAGAATTGAGGATTCAGAATTGAGGTTTGAGGACTGAGGATTGATGATTGAAATTGAGTACTGATGATTGAAGACTGAGGACTGGGGATTGAGGATTGAGGATTGAAGATTGACTATTGAGAATTGAGGATTGAGGATTGAGGATTCAAGATTGAGTATTGGGTATTGAGGATTGAAGAATGAGGGTTGAGGATTGAGGATTGAAGATTGAGGATTCGGCATTGAGGATTGAAGAATGAGGATTGAGGATTGAGGAGTGATGATTGAAGATTGACTATTGAGAATTGAGGATTGGGGATTGAGGATTGAAGATTGAGAATTGGGTATTGAGGATTGAAGAATGAGCGTTGAGGATTGAGTATTGAGGGTTGAGGATTGAGGATTGATTATTGAGGATTGAGAATTGAGGGTTGAGGTTTGAAGATTGAGGATTGGGGACTGAGTATTGAGGGTTGAGTGATGAGAATTGATGCTTGTGGATAGAGATCTGAAGATTGCAGATTGAGTATTGAGTATTGAACACTGCGAATTGAGGATATTCTATTGAGGATTGAGGATTGACAACTGATCGTTGAGGACTCAGGGATGAAGTTTGAGGATTCAGGATTGAGGATTCAGGATTGAGGTTTGAGGACCGAGGATTGAGGATTGAGGATTGAGGATTGAGGATTGAGGATTGAGGATTGAGGATTGAGGATTGAGGATTGAAGATTGAGGGTTGGGTATTGAGGATTGAACATTGAGGATTGAGGGATGAGGATTGAGGATTGAGGATTGAGGATTGAAGATTGAGGATTCGGTATTGAGGATTGAAGAATGAGGATTGAAGATTGAGGATTGAGGATTGAGGATTGAGGATTGAGGATTGAGGATTGAGGATTGAAGATTGAGTATTGAGGATTGAGGATTGAGGATTGAGGTTTGGGGATTGAGGATTGAGGATTGGAGATTGAGTATTGAGGATTGAAGACTGACGATTGAGGATTGAGGATTGAGGATTGAGGATTGAGGATTGAGGATTGACGATTGAGAATTGAGGATTGAGGGTTCAAGATTGAGTATTGAGGATTGAGTATTGAGGATTAAAGATTGAGGATTGAGGATTGGGTATTGAGGATTGAAGAATGAGGATTGAGGATTCAGGATTGAGGACTCAGGATTGAAGACTGAGTATTGAGGATTGATGACTGACGATTGAGGTTTGAGGACTGAGGATTGAGGATTGAGGATTGAGGATTGAGGCTTGAGAATTGAGGATTGAGGATTGAAGATTGTGTATTGAGGATAGAAGATTGATGATTGAGGATTGAGGATTGAGGTTTGAGGTTTGAGGATTGAGGATTGAGAATTGAGGATTGAGGATTGAGGATTAAAGATTGAGGATTGAGGATTGGGTATTGAGGATTGAAGAATGAGGATTGAGGATTCAGGATTGAGGATTCAGGATTGAAGACTGAGTATTGAGGATTGATGACTGACGATTGAGGTTTGAGGACTGAGGATTGAGGATTGAGGATTGAGGATTGAGGCTTGAGAATTGAGGATTGAGGATTGAAGATTGTGTATTGAGGATAGAAGATTGATGATTGAGGATTGAGGATTGAGGTTTGAGGATTGAGGATTGAGGATTGAAGATTGAGTATTGAGGATTGAAGATTGAGAAGTGAGGATTGAGGATTGAGGTTTGGGGATTGAGGATTGAGGATTGGAGATTGAGTATTGAGGATTGAAGACTGACGATTGAGGATTGAGGATTGAGGATTGAGGATTGAGGATTGAGGATTGACGATTGAGAATTGAGGATTGAGGGTTCAAGATTGAGTATTGAGGATTGAGTATTGAGGATTGAAGATTGAGGATTGAGGATTGAGGATGAGGGATGAGGGTTGAGGGTTGAGGTTTGAGGACTGAGGACTGAGGATTGAGGATTGAGAATTGAGGATTGAGGATTGAGGATAAAAGATTGAGGATTGAGGATTGGGTATTGAGGATTGAAGAATGAGGATTGAGGATTCAGGATTGAGGATTCAGGATTGAAGACTGAGTATTGAGGATTGATGACTGACGATTGAGGTTTGAGGACTGAGGATTGAGGATTGAGGATTGAGGATTGAGGCTTGAGAATTGAGGATTGAGGATTGAAGATTGTGTATTGAGGATAGAAGATTGATGATTGAGGATTGAGGATTGAGGTTTGAGGATTGAGGATTGAGGATTGAAGATTGTGTATTGAGGATTGAAGATTGAGAAGTGAGGATTGAGGATTGAGGATTGAGGATTGAAGATTGAGGATTGCGGATTGAGGATTGAGGATTGAAGATTAAGTATTGAGGATTGAAGACTGACAATTGAGGATTGAGGATTGAGGATTGAGGATTGAGGATTGAGGATTAAGTATTGAGAATTGAGGATTGAGGATTGAAGATTAAGCATTGAGGATTGAGGATTGAAGATTGAGGATTGAGGATTGAGGATGAGGAATGAGGGTTGAGGATTGAGGTTTGAGGACTGAGGACTGAGGACTGGGGATTGAGAATTGAGGATTGAGGATTGAGGATTATAGATTGAGGATTGAGGATTAGGTATTGAGGATTGAGGATTCAAGATTGAGTATAGGGTAGTGAGGATTGAAGAATGAGTATTGAAAATTGAGGATTGAGGATTGAGAATTGAGGATTGAGGATTGAGGATTGAGGATTGAGGATTGGGTATTGAGGATTGAAGAATGAGGATTGAGGATTAAGGATTGAGGATTGAGGATTGAAGATTGAGTATTAAGGATTGAAGATTGACGATTGAAGATTGAGGATTGAGTATTGAGGATTGAACATTGAGGACTGAGTGTAGAGGGTTGAGTGATGAGAATTGACGTTTGTGGATAGAGGTTTCAAGATTGCAGATTGAGTATTGAGTATTGAAAACTGTGAATTGAGGATATTCTGTTGAGGATTGTGGATTGACAACTGATTGTTGAGGACAGAGGGCCGAGGATTTAGGGTTCAGGATTGAGGATTCAGAATTGAGGTTTGAGGACTGAGGATTGAGGATTGAAGATTGAAGATTGAGTATTGAGGATTGAAGACTGAGAACTGGGGATTGAGGATTGAGGATTGAAGATTGACTATTGAGAATTGAGGATTGAGGATTGAGGATTGAAGATTGAGGATTGGGTATTGAGGATTGAAGAATGAGGGTTGAGGATTGAGGATTGAGGATTGAGGATTGAAGATTGAGTATTGAGGATTGAAGACTGACGATTGAGGATTGAGGACTGAGGATTGAGGATTGAGGATTGAGGATTGAGGATTGAGAATTGAGGATTGAGGATTGAAGATTGAGTATTGAGGATTGAAGATTGATGATTGAAGATTGAGGATTGAGGATTGAACATTGAGGATTGGGTATCGCGGATTGAACATTGAGGATTGAGTGTTGTGGATTGAGGACGAGGACTGAGGGTTGAGTATTGATGTTTGAGGTCTGAGGATCGAGGATTGAGGATTGAGAATTGAGGATATTCTATTGAGGATTGACGATTGACAATTGATTGTTGAGGACTGAGGGCTGTAGATTGAGGATTCAGGATTGAGGATTCGGGATTGAGGTTTGAGGACTGAGGATTGAGGGTTGAGTATTGAGGATTGATGGTTGACGCTTGAGGATTGAGTGTTGAGGATGGAGGATTGAAGTGAAAGGACTGAGTGCTGGGGATTGAGTGTTGAGAATAGATGTTTGAGAATTGAGGTTTGATTATTGAATACTGTGGATTGAGTATTGAACCATGAGAATTCAGGATATTCTATTGAGTATTGAGAATTGAGGATTGATGGTTGAATATTGAGGATTGATGGTTGAGGGTTGAGGATTGATGGTTGTGGATTGAGGACGAGGACTGTGGGTTGAGTATTGATGTTTGAGGTCTGAGGATTGAAGATTGACGGTTGAGGATTGAGGATTGAGGATTGAGGATTGAGGATTGATGATTGAGGATTGAGAATTGAGGGTTGAGTGTTGATGATTGAGTATTGGGGACTGAGTATTGAGGGTTGAAGATTGAGGATTGAGGAATGAGGATGAGGGATGAGGGTTGAGGGTTGAGGTTTGAGTACTGTGGACTGAGGATTGAGGATTGAGAATTGAGGATTGAGGATTGAGGATTAAAGATTGAGGATTGAGGATTGGGTACTGAGGATTGAAGAATGAGGATTGAGGATTCAGGATTGAGGATTGAGGATTGAAGATTGAGTATTGAGGATTGATGACTGACGATTGAGGTTTGAGGATTGAGGATTGAGGATTGAGGATTGAGGATTGAGGCTTGAGAATTGAGGATTGAGGATTGAAGATTGTGTATTGAGCATTGAAGATTGAGGATTGAGGATTGAAGATTGAGGATTGACGATGAGGGTTGAGTGTTGAGGATTGAGGTTTGAGGACTGAGGACTGAGAATTGAGGATTGAGAATTGAGGATAGAGGATTGAGGATTGAGGATTGAAGATTGAGTATTGAGTATTGAGGATTGAAGATTGAAGAATGGGGATTGAGTATTGAAAACTGTGAATTGAGGATATTCTATTGAGGATTGAGGATTGACAATTGATTGTTGAGGACTGAGGGCTGAAGATTGAGGATTCAGGGTTGAGGATTCGGAATTGAGGTTTGAGGACTGAGGATTGAAGATTGAGGATTGAGGGTGGAGGATGAGGAATGAGGGTTGAGGATTGAGGTTTGAGGACTGAGGACTGAGGATTGAGGATTGAGAATTGAGGATTGAGGTTTGAGGATTATTGATTGAGGATTGAGGATAGGGTATTGAGGATTGAAGAATGAGGATTGTGGATTGAGTATTGAGGATTGAGGATTGATGATTGAGTATTGAGGATTGAAGACTGACGATTGAGGATTGAGGATTGAGGATTGAGGATTGAGGATTGAGGATTGAGGATTGAGAATTGAGGATTGAGGATTGAAGATTGACTATTGAGCATTGAAGATTGAGGATTGAGGATTGAAGATCGAGGATTGACGATGAGGGCTGAGGGTTGAGGATTGAGGTTTGAGGACTGAGGACTGACGATTGAGGATCGAGAATTGAGGATTGAGGATTGAGGATTGAGGATTCAAGATTGAGTATTGGTTATTGAGGATTGAAGAATGAGGATTGAAAATTGAGGATTGAGGATTGAGCATTGAGGATTGAGGATTGAGGATTGAAGATTGAGGATTGGGTTTTGAGGATTGAAGAATGAGGATTGGGGATTGAGGATTGAGGATTGAGGATTGAAGATTGAGTATTGAGGGTTGACGATTGACGATTGAGGATTGAGTATTGAGGATTGAGGATTGAACATTGAGGACTGAGTGTTGAGGGTTGAGTGATGAGAATTGACGTTTGTGGATAGAGGTTTGAAGATTGCAGATTGAGTATTGAGTATTGAAAACTGTGAATTGAGGATATTCTATTGAGGATTGAGGATTGACAACTGATTGTTGAGTACTGAGGGCCGAGGATTAAGGATTCAGGATTGAGGATTCAGAATTGAGGTTTGAGGACTGAGGATTGATGATTGAAATTGAGTATTGATGATTGAAGACTGAGGACTGGGGATTGAGGATTGAGGATTGAAGATTGACTATTGAGAATTGAGGATTGAGGATTGAGGATTGAAGATTGAGTATTGGGTATTGAGGATTGAAGAATGAGGGTTGAGGATTGAGGATTGAGGATTGAGGATTGAAGATTGAGTATTGAGGATTGAAGACTGACGATTGAGGATTGAGGACTGAGGATTGAGGGTTGACGCTTGAGGATTGAGGGTTGAGAATGGAGGATTGAAGTGAGAGGACTGAGTGTTGGGGATTGAGTGTTGAGAATAGATGTTTGAGGATTGAGGTTTGATTATTGAATATTGTGGATTCAGTATTGAAACATGAGAATTCAGGATACTCTATTGAGTATTGAGAATTGAGGATTGATGGTTGAGTATTGAGGATTGATGGTTGAGGGTTGAGGATTGATGGTTGTGGATTGAGGACGTGGACTGAGGGTTGAGTATTGATGTCTGAGGTCTGAGGATTGAAGATTGACGGTTGAGGATTGAGAATTGAGGATTGAGGATTGAGGATTGAAGATTGAGGATTGTGTATTGAGGATTGAAGAATGAGCGTTGGGGATTGAGTATTGAGGATTGAGGATTGAGGATTGATTATTGAGGATTGAGAATTGAGGGTTGAGGTTTGAAGATTGAGGATTGGGGACTGAGTATTGAGGGTTGAGTGATGAGAATTGATGCTTGTGGATAGAGATCTGAAGATTGCAGATTGAGTATTGAGTATTGAACACTGCGAATTGAGGATATTCTATTGAGGATTGAGGATTGACAACTGATCGTTGAGGACTCAGGGATGAAGTTTGAGGATTCAGGATTGAGGATTCAGGATTGAGGTTTGAGGACTGAGGATTGAGGATTGAGGATTGAGGATTGAGGATTGAGGATTGAAGGTTGAGGATTGAGGATTGAAGATTGAGGATTGGGTATTGAGGATTGAACATTGAGGATTGAGGGATGAGGATTGAGGATTGAGGATTGAAGATTGAGGATTCGGTATTGAGGATTGAAGAATGAGGATTGAAGATTGAGGATTGAGGATTGAGGATTGAGGATTGAGGATTGAGGATTGAGGATTGAAGATTGAGTATTGAGGATTGAAGATTGAGGATTGAGGACTGGGGATTGAGGATTGAGGATTGGAGATTGAGTATTGAGGATTGAAGACTGACGATTGAGGATTGAGGATTGAGGATTGAGGATTGAGGATTGAGGATTGACGATTGAGAATTGAGGATTGAGGGTTCAAGATTGAGTATTGAGGATTGAGTATTGAGGATTGAAGATTGAGGATTGAGGATTGAGAATGAGGGATGAGGGTTGAGGGTTGAGGTATGAGGACTGAGGACTGAGGATTGAGGATTGAGAATTGAGGATTGAGGATTGAGGATTAAAGATTGAGGATTGAGGATTGGGTATTGAGGATTGAAGAATGAGGATTGAGGATTCAGGATTGAGGATTCAGGATTGAAGATTGAGTATTGAGGATTGATGACTGACGATTGAGGTTTGAGGATTGAGGATTGAGGATTGAGGATTGAGGATTGAGGATTGAGGCTTGAGAATTGAGGGTTGAGGATTGAAGATTGTGTATTGAGGATTGAAGATTGATGATTGAGGATTGGGGATTGAGGTTTGATGATTGAGGATTGAGGATTGAAGATTGAGAAGTGAGGATTGAGGATTGAGGATTGAGGATTGAAGATTGAGGATTACGGATTGAGGATTGAGGATTGAAGATTAAGTATTGAGGATTGAAGACTGACAATTGAGGATTGAGGATTGAGGATTGAGGATTGAGGATTGAGGATTAAGGATTGAGAATTGAGGATTGAGGATTGAAGATTAAGTATTGAGGATTGAGGATTGAAGATTGAGGATTGAGGATTGAGGATGAGGAATGAGGGTTGAGGATTGAGGTTTGAGGACTGAGGACTGAGGACTGGGGATTGAGAATTGGGGATTGAGGATTGAGGATTATAGGTTGAGGATTGAGGATTGGGTATTGAGGATTGAGGATTCAAGATTGAGTATTGGGTACTGAGGATTGAGGAATGAGTATTGAAAATTGAGGATTGAGGATTGAGAATTGAGGATTGAGGATTGAGGATTGAGGATTGAGGATTGGGTATTGAAGATTGAAGAATGAGGATTGAGGATTAAGGATTGAGGATTGAGGATTGAAGATTGAGTATTAAGGATTGATGATTGACGATTGAGGATTGAGGATTGAGTATTGAGGATTGAACATTGAGGACTGAGTGTAGAGGGTTGAGTGATGAGAATTGACGTTTGTGGATAGAGGTTTCAAGATTGCAGATTGAGTATTGAGTATAGAAAACTGTGAATTGAGGATATTCTATTGAGGATTGTGGATTGACAACTGATTGTTGAGGACTGAGGGCCGAGGATTAAGGGTTCAGGATTGAGGATTCAGAATTGAGGTTTGAGGACTGAGGATTGAGGATTGAAGATTGAGTATTGAGGATTGAAGACTGAGGACTGGGGATTGAGGATTGAGGATTGAAGATTGACTATTGAGAATTGAGGATTGAGGATTGAGGATTGAAGATTGAGGATTGGGTATTGAGGATTGAAGAATGAGGGTTGAGAATTGAGGATTGAGGATTGAGGATTGAAGATTGAGTATTGAGGATTGAAGACTGACGATTGAGGATTGAGGACTGAGGATTGAGGATTGAGGATTGAGGATTGAGGATTGAGAATTGAGGATTGAGGATTGAAGATTGAGTATTGAGGATTGAAGACTCATGATTGAGGATTGAGGATTGAGGATTGAACATTGAGGATTGGGTATCGCGGATTGAACATTGAGGATTGAGTGTTGATGATTGAGTATTGAGGATTGAGTGTTGTGGATTGAGGACGAGGACTGAGGGTTGAGTATTGATGTTTGAGGTCTGAGGATCGAGGATTGAGGATTGAGAATTGAGGATATTCTATTGAGGATTGACGATTGACAATTGATTGTTGAGGACTGAGGGCTGTAGATTGAGGATTCAGTATTGAGGATTCGGGATTGAGGTTTGAGGACTGAGGATTGAGGGTTGAGTATTGAGGATTGAGGGTTGACGCTTGAGGATTGAGGGTTGAGGATGGAGGATTGAAGTGAGAGGACTGAGTGTTGGGAATTGAGTGTTGAGAATAGATGTTTGAGGATTGAGGTTTGATTATTGAATATTGTGGATTGAGTATTGAACCATGAGAATTCAGGATATTCTATTGAGTATTGAGAATTGAGGATTGATGGTTGAATATTGAGGATTGATGGTTGAGGGTTGAGGATTGATGGTTGTGGATTGAGGACGAGGACTGTGGGTTGAGTATTGATGTTTGAGGTCTGAGGATTGAAGATTGACGGTTGAGGATTGAGGATTGAGGATTGAGGATTGAGGATTGATGATTGAGGATTGAGAATTGAGGGTTGAGGTTTGATGATTGAGGATTGTGGACTGAGTATTGATGGTTGAAGATTGAGGATTGAGGATTGAGGATGAGGGATGAGGGTTGAGGGTTGAGGATTGAGTACTGAGGACTGAGGATTGAGGATTGAGAATTGAGGATTGAGGATTGAGGATTAAAGATTGAGGATTGAGGATTGGGTACTGAGGATTGAAGAATGAGGATTGAGGATTCAGGATTGAGGATTGAGGATTGAAGATTGAGTATTGAGGATTGATGACTGACGATTGAGGGTTGAGGATTGAGGATTGAGGATTGAGGATTGAGGATTGAGGCTTGAGAATTGAGGATTGAGGATTGAAGATTGTGTATTGAGCATTGAAGATTGAGGATTGAGGATTGAAGATTGAGGATTGACGATGAGGGTTGAGTGTTGAGGATTGAGGTTTGAGGACTGAGGACTGAGAATTGAGGATTGAGAATTGAGGATTGAGGATTGAAGATTGAGTATTGGGTATTGAGGATTGAAGAATGAGGATTGAAAATTGAGTATTGAGGATTGAGAATTAAGGATTGTGGATTGAGGATTGTAGATTGAGGATTGGGTATTGAGGATTGAAGAATGAGGATTGAGGATTGAGGATTGTGGATTGAGGATTGAGGATTGAGTATTGAGGATTGAAGATTGAGGATTGAGGATTGAGGATTGAGAATTAAAGATTGAGGTTTGAGGATTGGGTATTGAGGATTGAAGAATGCGGATTGAGGATTGAGTATTGAGGATTGAGGATTGAAGATTGAGTATTGAGGATTGAAGGCTGAGGATTGAGGATTGAGGATTGAGGATTGAAGATTGACTATTGAGAATTGAGGATTGAGGATTAAAGGATTGAACATTGAGGATTGGGTATTGAGGATTGAAGAATGAGGGTTGAGGATTGAGGATTGAGGATTGAGGATTGAAGATTGAGTTTTGAGGATTGAAGACTGACGATTGAGGATTGAGGCCTGAGGATTGAGGATTGAGGATTGAGGATTGACGATTGAGAATTGAGGATTGAGGATTGAAGATTGAGTATTGAGGATTGAAGATTGATGATTGAGGATTGAGGATTGAGGATTGAACATTGAGGATTGGGTATCGCGGATTGAACATTGAGGATTGAGGGTTGTGGACTGAAGATTGTATATTGATGATTGAAGATTGAGGATTGAGGATTGAGTGTTGTGGATTGAGGACGAGGACTGAGGGTCGAGTATTGATGTCTGAGGTCTGAGGATCGAGGATTGAGGATTGAGAATTGAGGATTGAGAATTGAGGATTGAAGATTGAGGATTTGGTATTGAGGATTGAAGAATGAGGATTGAGGATTGAGGATTGAGGATTGAGGATTGAAGATTGAGTATTGAGGATTGAAGATTGAGGATTGAGGATTGAGGATTGAGGATTGAGGATTGAGGGTTGAGGATTGAGGATTGAAGATTGAGTATTGAGGATTGAAGATTGAGGATTGAGGATTGAGGATTGAGGTTTGACTATTGAAGACTGAGAATTGGGGATTGAGGATTGACGGTTGAGGATTCAGTATTGAGGATTGAGAATTGAGGATTGAGGATTGAAGATTGAGTATTGAGGATTGAAGATTGAGGATTGAGGATTGAGGATTGAAGATTGAGGACTGAGTGTTGAGGGTTGAGTGATGGGAATTGATGTTTGTGGATTGAGGTTTGAAGATTGAAGAATGGGGATTGAGTACTGAAAACTGTGAATTGAGGATATTCTATTGAGGATTGAGGATTGACAATTGATTGTTGAGGACTGAGGGCTGAAGATTGAGGATTCAGGATTGAGGATTCGGGATTGAGGTTTGAGGACTGAGGATTGAGGGTTAAGTATTGAGGATTGAGGATTGAGGATTGAAGATTGAGGATTGAGGACTGAGGATTGAGGATTGAGGATTGAGGATTGAGGATTGAGAATTGAGGATTGAGGATTGAAGATTGGGTATTGAGGATTGAAGATTGATGATTGAAGATTGAGGATTGAGGATTGAACATTGAGGATTGGGTATCGCGGATTGAACATTGAGGATTGAGTGTTGTGGATTGAGGACGAGGACTGAGGGTTGAGTATTGATGCTTGAGGTCTGAGGATCGAGGATTGAGGATTGAGAATTGAGGATATTCTATTGAGGATTGACGATTGACAATTGATTGTTGAGGACTGAGGGCTGTAGATTGAGGATTCAGGATTGAGGATTCGGGATTGAGGTTTGAGGACTGAGGATTGAGGGTTGAGTATTGAGGATTGAGGGTTGACGCTTGAGGATTGAGGGTTGAGGATGGAGGATTGAAGTGAGAGGACTGAGTGTTGAGGATTGAGTGTTCAGAATAGATGTTTGAGGATTGAGGTTTGATTATTGAATATTGTGGATTGAGTATTGAACCATGAGAGTTCAGGATATTCTATTGAGTATTGAGAATTGAGGATTGATGGTTGAGTATTGAGGACTGATGGTTGAGGGTTGAGGATTGATGGTTGTGGATTGAGGACGAGGACTGAGGGTTGAGTAATGATGTTTGAGGTCTGAGGATTGAAGATTGACGGTTGAGGATTGAGGATTGAGGATTGAGGATTGAGGATTGATGATTGAGGATTGAGAATTGAGCGTTGAGGTTTGAAGATTGAGGATTGGGGACTGAGTATTGAGGGTTGAAGATGGAGGATTGAGGATTGAGGATGAGGGATGAGGGTTGAGGCTTGAGGTTTGAGTACTGAAGACTGAGGATTGAGGATTGAGAATTGAGGATTGAGGATTGAGGATTAAAGATTGAGGATTGAGGATTGGGTATTGAGGATTGAAGAATGAGGATTGAGGATTCAGGATTGAGGATTGAGTATTGAAGATTGAGTATTGAGGATTGATGACTGACGATTGAGGTTTGAGGATTGAGGATTGAGGATTGAGGATTGAAGATTGTGTATTGAGCATTGAAGATTGAGGATTGAGGATTGAAGATTGAGGATTGACGATGAGGGTTGTGTGTTGAGGATTGAGGTTTGAGGTCTGAGGACTGCGAATTGAGGATTGAGAATTGAGGATTGAGGATTGAGGATTGAGGATTGAAGATTGAGTATTGGGTATTGAGGATTGAAGAATGAGGATTGAAAATGGAGGATCGGGGATTGAGAATTGAGGATTGAGAATTGAGGATCGAAGATTGAGGATTGGTTATTGAGGATTGAAGAATGAGGATTGAGGATTGAGGATTGTGGATTGAGGATTGAAGATTGAGTATTGAGGATTGAAGATTGAGGATTGAGGATTGAGGATTGAGGATTGAGGATTAAAGATTGAGGATTGAGGATTGGGTATTGAGGATTGAAGAATGCGGATTGAGGATTGAGTATTGAGGATTGAGGATTGAAGATTGAGTATTGAGGATTGAAGACTGACGATTGATGATTGAGGATTGAGGATTGAGGAGTGAGGATTGAGGATTGAGGATTGAGAATTGAGGATTGAGTATTGAAGATTGAGTATTGAGCATTGAAGATTGAGGATTGGGGATTGAAGATTGAGGATTGACGATGAGGGCTGAGGGTTGAGGATTGAGGTTTGAGGACTGAGGATTGAGGATTGAGGATTGAGAATTGGGGATTGAGGATTGAGGATTAAAGATTGAGGATTGAGCATTGGCTATTGAGGATTGAAGAATGCGGATTGAGGATTGAGTATTGAGGATTGAGGATAGAAGATTGAGTATTGAGGATCGAAGACTGACGATTGATGATAGAGGATTGAGGATTGAGGATTGAGGTTTGAGGATTGAGGATTGAGGATTGAGGATTGAGGATTGAGGCTTGAGAATTGAGGATTGAGGATTGAAGATTGTGTATTGAGCATTGAAGATTGAGGATTGAGGATTGAAGATTGAGGATTGACGATGAGGGTTGAGTGTTGAGGATTGAGGTTTGAGGACTGAGGACTGAGAATTGAGGATTGAGAATTGAGGATAGAGGATTGAGGATTGAGGATTGAAGATTGAGTATTGGGTATTGAGGATTGAAGAATGAGGATTGAAAATTGAGGATTGAGGATTGAGAATTGAGGGTTGTGGATTGAGGATTGAAGATTGAGGATTGGGTATTGAGGATTGAAGAATGAGGATTGAGGATTGAGGATTGTGGATTGAGGATTGAGGATTGAGTATTGAGGATTGAAGATTGAGGATTGAGGATTGAGGATTGAGGATTAAAGTTTGAGGATTGAGGATTGAACATTGAGGATTGGGTATCGCGGATTGAACATTGAGGATTGAGGGTTGAGGATTGAGTATTGAGGGTTGTGGACTGAAGATTGTATATTGATGATTGAAGATTGAGGATTGAGGATTGAGTGTTGTGGATTGAGGACGAGGACTGAGGGTCGAGTATTGATGTTTGAGGTCTGAGGATCGAGGATTGAGGATTGAGAATTGAGGATTGAGAATTGAGGATTGAAGATTGAGGATTTGGTATTGAGGATTGAAGAATGAGGATTGAGGATTGTCAGGATTGAGGATTGAGGATTGAAGATTGAGTATTGAGGATTGAAGATTGAAGAATGGGGATTGAGTATTGAAAACTGTGAATTGAGGATATTCTATTGAGGATTGAGGATTGACAATTGATTGTTGAGGACTGAGGGCTGAAGATTGAGGATTCAGGGTTGAGGATTCGGAATTGAGGTTTGAGGACTGAGGATTGAAGATTGAGGATTGAGGGTGGAGGATGAGGAATGAGGGTTGAGGATTGAGGTTTGAGGACTGAGGACTGAGGATTGAGGATTGAGAATTGAGGATTGAGGTTTGAGGATTATCGATTGAGGATTGAGGATAGGGTATTGAGGATTGAAGAATGAGGATTGTGGATTGAGTATTGAGGATTGAGGATTGATGATTGAGTATTGAGGATTGAAGACTGACGATTGAGGATTGAGGATTGAGGATTGAGGATTGAGGATTGAGGATTGAGGATTGAGAATTGAGGATTGAGGATTGAAGATTGACTATTGAGCATTGAAGATTGAGGATTGAGGATTGAAGATCGAGGATTGACGATGAGGGCTGAGGGTTGAGGATTGAGGTTTGAGGACCGAGGACTGACGATTGAGGATCGAGAATTGAGGATTGAGGATTGAGGATTGAGGATTCAAGATTGAGTATTGGGTATTGAGGATTGAAGAATGAGGATTGAAAATTGAGGATTGAGGATTGAGCATTGAGGATTGAGGATTGAGGATTGAAGATTGAGGATTGGGTTTTGAGGATTGAAGAATGAGGATTGGGGATTGAGGATTGAGGATTGAGGATTGAAGATTGAGTATTGAGGGTTGACGATTGACGATTGAGGATTGAGTATTGAGGATTGAGGATTGAACATTGAGGACTGAGTGTTGAGGGTTGAGTGATGAGAATTGACGTTTGTGGATAGAGGTTTGAAGATTGCAGATTGAGTATTGAGTATTGAAAACTGTGAATTGAGGATATTCTATTGAGGATTGAGGATTGACAACTGATTGTTGAGTACTGAGGGCCGAGGATTAAGGATTCAGGATTGAGGATTCAGAATTGAGGTTTGAGGACTGAGGATTGATGATTGAAATTGAGTATTGATGATTGAAGACTGAGGACTGGGGATTGAGGATTGAGGATTGAAGATTGACTATTGAGAATTGAGGATTGAGGATTGAGGATTGAAGATTGAGTATTGGGTATTGAGGATTGAAGAATGAGGGTTGAGGATTGAGGATTGAGGATTGAGGATTGAAGATTGAGTATTGAGGATTGAAGACTGACGATTGAGGATTGAGGACTGAGGATTGAGGATTGAGGATTGATGATTGAGGATTGAGAATTGAGGATTGAGGATTGAAGATTGAGTATTGAGGATTGAAGATTGATGATTGAGGATTGAGGATTGAGGATTGAACATTGAGGATTGGGTATCGCGGATTGAACATTGAGGATTGAGTGCTGAGGATTGAGTATTGAGGATTGAGTGTTGTGGATTGAGGACGAGGACTGAGGGTTGAGTATTGATGTTTGAGGTCTGAGGATCGAGGATTGAGGATTGAGAATTGAGGATATTCTATTGAGGATTGACGATTGACAATTGATTGTTGAGGACTGAGGGCTGTAGATTGAGGATTCAGGATTGACGATTCGGGATTGAGGTTTGAGGACTGAGGATTGAGGGTTGAGTATTGAGGATTGACGGTTGACGCTTGAGGATTGAGGGTTGAGAATGGAGGATTGAAGTGAGAGGACTGAGTGTTGGGGATTGAGTGTTGAGAATAGATGTTTGAGGATTGAGGTTTGATTATTGAATATTGTGGATTCAGTATTGAAACATGAGAATTCAGGATACTCTATTGAGTATTGAGAATTGAGGATTGATGGTTGAGTATTGAGGATTGATGATTGAGGGTTGAGGATTGATGGTTGTGGATTGAGGACGAGGACTGAGGGTTGAGTATTGATGTCTGAGGTCTGAGGATTGAAGATTGACGGTTGAGGATTGAGAATTGAGGATTGAGGATTGAGGATTGAAGATTGAGGATTGTGTATTGAGGATTGAAGAATGAGCGTTGGGGATTGAGTATTGAGGATTGAGGATTGAGGATTGATTATTGAGGATTGAGAATTGAGGGTTGAGGTTTGAAGATTGAGGATTGGGGACTGAGTATTGAGGGTTGAGTGATGAGAATTGATGCTTGTGGATAGAGATCTGAAGATTGCAGATTGAGTATTGAGTATTGAACACTGCGAATTGAGGATATTCTATTGAGGATTGAGGATTGACAACTGATCGTTGAGGACTCAGGGATGAAGTTTGAGGATTCAGGATTGAGGATTCAGGATTGAGGTTTGAGGACTGAGGATTGAGGATTGAGGATTGAGGATTGAGGATTGAGGATTGAGGATTGAAGGTTGAGGATTGAGGATTGAAGATTGAGGATTGGGTATTGAGGATTGAACATTGAGGATTGAGGGATGAGGATTGAGGATTGAGGATTGAAGATTGAGGATTCGGTATTGAGGATTGAAGAATGAGGATTGAAGATTGAGGATTGAGGATTGAGGATTGAGGACTGAGGATTGAGGATTGAGGATTGAAGATTGAGTATTGAGGATTGAAGATTGAGGATTGAGGACTGGGGATTGAGGATTGAGGATGAGGAATGAGGGTTGAGGATTGAGGTTTGAGGACTGAGGACTGAGGACTGGGGATTGAGAATTGGGGATTGAGGATTGAGGATTATAGGTTGAGGATTGAGGATTGGGTATTGAGGATTGAGGATTCAAGATTGAGTATTGGGTACTGAGGATTGAGGAATGAGTATTGAAAATTGAGGATTGAGGATTGAGAATTGAGGATTGAGGATTGAGGATTGAGGATTGAGGATTGGGTATTGAAGATTGAAGAATGAGGATTGAGGATTAAGGATTGAGGATTGAGGATTGAAGATTGAGTATTAAGGATTGATGATTGACGATTGAGGATTGAGGATTGAGTATTGAGGATTGAACATTGAGGACTGAGTGTAGAGGGTTGAGTGATGAGAATTGACGTTTGTGGATAGAGGTTTCAAGATTGCAGATTGAGTATTGAGTATTGAAAACTGTGAATTGAGGATATACTATTGAGGATTGTGGATTGACAACTGATTGTTGAGGACTGAGGGCCGAGGATTAAGGGTTCAGGATTGAGGATTCAGAATTGAGGTTTGAGGACTGAGGATTGAGGATTGAAGATTGAGTATTGAGGATTGAAGACTGAGGACTGGGGATTGAGGATTGAGGATTGAAGATTGACTATTGAGAATTGAGGATTGAGGATTGAGGATTGAAGATTGAGGATTGGGTATTGAGGATTGAAGAATGAGGGTTGAGAATTGAGGATTGAGGATTGAGGATTGAAGATTGAGTATTGAGGATTGAAGACTGACGATTGAGGATTGAGGACTGAGGATTGAGGATTGAGGATTGAGGATTGAGGATTGAGAATTGAGGATTGAGGATTGAAGATTGAGTATTGAGGATTGAAGACTCATGATTGAGGATTGAGGATTGAGGATTGAACATTGAGGATTGGGTATCGCGGATTGAACATTGAGGATTGAGTGTTGATGATTGAGTATTGAGGATTGAGTGTTGTGGATTGAGGACGAGGACTGAGGGTTGAGTATTGATGTTTGAGGTCTGAGGATCGAGGATTGAGGATTGAGAATTGAGGATATTCTATTGAGGATTGACGATTGACAATTGATTGTTGAGGACTGAGGGCTGTAGATTGAGGATTCAGGATTGAGGATTCGGGATTGAGGTTTGAGGACTGAGGATTGAGGGTTGAGTATTGAGGATTGAGGGTTGACGCTTGAGGATTGAGGGTTGAGGATGGAGGATTGAAGTGAGAGGACTGAGTGTTGGGAATTGAGTGTTGAGAATAGATGTTTGAGGATTGAGGTTTGATTATTGAATATTGTGGATTGAGTATTGAACCATGAGAATTCAGGATATTCTATTGAGTATTGAGAATTGAGGATTGATGGTTGAATATTGAGGATTGATGGTTGAGGGTTGAGGATTGATGGTTGTGGATTGAGGACGAGGACTGTGGGTTGAGTATTGATGTTTGAGGTCTGAGGATTGAAGATTGACGGTTGAGGATTGAGGATTGAGGATTGAGGATTGAGGATTGATGATTGAGGATTGAGAATTGAGGGTTGAGGTTTGATGATTGAGGATTGTGGACTGAGTATTGATTGTTGAAGATTGAGGATTGAGGATTGAGGATGAGGGATGAGGGTTGAGGGTTGAGGATTGAGTACTGAGGACTGAGGATTGAGGATTGAGAATTGAGGATTGAGGATTGAGGATTAAAGATTGAGGATTGAGGATTGGGTACTGAGGATTGAAGAATGAGGATTGAGGATTCAGGATTGAGGATTGAGGATTGAAGATTGAGTATTGAGGATTGATGACTGACGATTGAGGGTTGAGGATTGAGGATTGAGGATTGAGGAGTGAGGATTGAGGCTTGAGAATTGAGGATTGAGGATTGAAGATTGTGTATTGAGCATTGAAGATTGAGGATTGAGGATTGAAGATTGAGGATTGACGATGAGGGTTGAGTGTTGAGGATTGAGGTTTGAGGACTGAGGACTGAGAATTGAGGATTGAGAATTGAGGATTGAGGATTGAAGATTGAGTATTGGGTATTGAGGATTGAAGAATGAGGATTGAAAATTGAGTATTGAGGATTGAGAATTAAGGATTGTGGATTGAGGATTGAAGATTGAGGATTGGGTATTGAGGATTGAAGAATGAGGATTGAGGATTGAGGATTGTGGATTGAGGATTGAGGATTGAGTATTGAGGATTGAAGATTGAGGATTGAGGATTGAGGATTGAGCATTAAAGATTGAGGTTTGAGGATTGGGTATTGAGGATTGAAGAATGCGGATTGAGGATTGAGTATTGAGGATTGAGGATTGAAGATTGAGTATTGAGGATTGAAGGCTGAGGATTGAGGATTGAGGATTGAGGATTGAAGATTGACTATTGAGAATTGAGGATTGAGGATTAAAGGATTGAACATTGAGGATTGGGTATTGAGGATTGAAGAATGAGGGTTGAGGATTGAGGATTGAGGATTGAGGATTGAAGATTGAGTTTTGAGGATTGAAGACTGACGATTGAGGATTGAGGCCTGAGGATTGAGGATTGAGGATTGAGGATTGAGGATTGAGAATTGAGGATTGAGGATTGAAGATTGAGTGTTGAGGATTGAAGATTGATGATTGAGGATTGAGGATTGAGGATTGAACATTGAGGATTGGGTATCGCGGATTGAACATTGAGGATTGAGGGTTGTGGACTGAAGATTGTATATTGATGATTGAAGATTGAGGATTGAGGATTGAGTGTTGTGGATTGAGGACGAGGACTGAGGGTCGAGTATTGATGTCTGAGGTCTGAGGATCGAGGATTGAGGATTGAGAATTGAGGATTGAGAATTGAGGATTGAAGATTGAGGATTTGGTATTGAGGATTGAAGAATGAGGATTGAGGATTGAGGATTGAGGATTGAGGATTGAAGATTGAGTATTGAGGATTGAAGATTGAGGATTGAGGATTGAGGATTGAGGATTGAGGATTGAGGATTGAGGATTGAGGATTGAAGATTGAGTATTGAGGATTGAAGATTGAGGATTGAGGATTGAGGATTGAGGTTTGACTATTGAAGACTGAGAATTGGGGATTGAGGATTGACGGTTGAGGATTCAGTATTGAGGATTGAGAATTGAGGATTGAGGATTGAAGATTGAGTATTGAGGATTGAAGATTGAGGATTGAGGATTGAGGATTGAAGATTGAGGACTGAGTGTTGAGGGTTGAGTGATGGGAATTGATGTTTGTGGATTGAGGTTTGAAGATTGAAGAATGGGGATTGAGTACTGAAAACTGTGAATTGAGGATATTCTATTGAGGATTGAGGATTGACAATTGATTGTTGAGGACTGAGGGCTGAAGATTGAGGATTCAGGATTGAGGATTCGGGATTGAGGTTTGAGGACTGAGGATTGAGGGTTAAGTATTGAGGATTGAGGATTGAGGATTGAAGATTGAGGATTGAGGACTGAGGATTGAGGATTGAGGATTGAGGATTGAGGATTGAGAATTGAGGATTGAGGATTGAAGATTGAGTATTGAGGATTGAAGATTGATGATTGAAGATTGAGGATTGAGGATTGAACATTGAGGATTGGGTATCGCGGATTGAACATTGAGGATTGAGTGTTGTGGATTGAGGACGAGGACTGAGGGTTGAGTATTGATGTTTGAGGTCTGAGGATCGAGGATTGAGGATTGAGAATTGAGGATATTCTATTGAGGATTGACGATTGACAATTGATTGTTGAGGACTGAGGGCTGTAGATTGAGGATTCAGGATTGAGGATTCGGGATTGGGGTTTGAGGACTGAGGATTGAGGGTTGAGTATTGAGGATTGAGGGTTGACGCTTGAGGATTGAGGGTTGAGGATGGAGGATTGAAGTGAGAGGACTGAGTGTTGAGGATTGAGTGTTCAGAATAGATGTTTGAGGATTGAGGTTTGATTATTGAATATTGTGGATTGAGTATTGAACCATGAGAGTTCAGGATATTCTATTGAGTATTGAGAATTGAGGATTGATGGTTGAGTATTGAGGACTGATGGTTGAGGGTTGAGGATTGATGGTTGTGGATTGAGGACGAGGACTGAGGGTTGAGTAATGATGTTTGAGGTCTGAGGATTGAAGATTGACGGTTGAGGATTGAGGATTGAGGATTGAGGATTGAGGATTGATGATTGAGGATTGAGAATTGAGCGTTGAGGTTTGAAGATTGAGGATTGGGGACTGAGTATTGAGGGTTGAAGATGGAGGATTGAGGATTGAGGATGAGGGATGAGGGTTGAGGCTTGAGGTTTGAGTACTGAGGACTGAGGATTGAGGATTGAGAATTGAGGATTGAGGATTGAGGATTAAAGATTGAGGATTGAGGATTGGGTATTGAGGATTGAAGAATGAGGATTGAGGATTCAGGATTGAGGATTGAGTATTGAAGATTGAGTATTGAGGATTGATGACTGACGATTGAGGTTTGAGGATTGAGGATTGAGGATTGAGGATTGAAGATTGTGTATTGAGCATTGAAGATTGGGGATTGAGGATTGAAGATTGAGGATTGACGATGAGGGTTGTGTGTTGAGGATTGAGGTTTGAGGTCTGAGGACTGAGAATTGAGGATTGAGAATTGAGGATTGAGGATTGAGGATTGAGGATTGAAGATTGAGTATTGGGTATTGAGGATTGAAGAATGAGGATTGAAAATGGAGGATCGAGGATTGAGAATTGAGGATTGAGGATTGAGGATCGAAGATTGAGGATTGGTTATTGAGGATTGAAGAATGAGGATTGAGGATTGAGGATTGTGGATTGAGGATTGAAGATTGAGTATTGAGGATTGAAGATTGAGGATTGAGGATTGAGGATTGAGGATTGAGGATTAAAGATTGAGGATTGAGGATTGGGTATTGAGGATTGAAGAATGCGGATTGAGGATTGAGTATTGAGGATTGAGGATTGAAGATTGATTATTGAGGATTGAAGACTGACGATTGATGATTGAGGATTGAGGATTGAGGAGTGAGGATTGAGGATTGAGGATTGAGAATTGAGGATTGAGTATTGAAGATTGAGTATTGAGCATTGAAGATTGAGGATTGGGGATTGAAGATTGAGGATTGACGATGAGGGCTGAGGGTTGAGGATTGAGGTTTGAGGACTGAGGATTGAGGATTGAGGATTGAGAATTGAGGATTGAGGATTGAGGATTAAAGATTGAGGATTGAGCATTGGCTATTGAGGATTGAAGAATGCGGATTGAGGATTGAGTATTGAGGATTGAGGATAGAAGATTGAGTATTGAGGATCGAAGACTGACGATTGATGATAGAGGATTGAGGATTGAGGATTGAGGATTGATGATTGAGGATTGAGAATTGAGGATTGAGTATTGAAGATTGAGTATTGAGCATTGAAGATTGAGGATTGAGGATTGAAGATTGAGTATTGACGATGAGGGCTGAGGGTTGAGGATTGAGGTTTGAGGACTGAGGATTGAGGATTGAGGATTGAGAATTGGGGATTGAGGATTGAGGATTGAAGATTGAAGATTGAGTATTGGTTATTGAAGATTGAGTATTGAGGATTGAAGATTGACGATTGAGGATTAAGGATTGTGGATTGAGGATTGAACATTGAGGACTGAGTGTTGAGGGTTGAGTGATGAGAATTGATATTTGTGGACAGAGGTTTGAAGATTGCAGATTGAGCATTGAGTATTGAAAACTGTGAATTGAGGATATTCTATTGAGGATTGAGAATTGACAACTGATTGTTGAGGACTGAGGGCCGAAGATTGAGGATTCAGGATTGAGGATTCAGAATTGAGGTTTGAGGACTGAGGATTGAGGATTGAAGACTGAGTATTGAGGATTGAAGGCTGAGGATTGAGGATTGAGGGTTGAGGATTGAAGATTGACTATTGAGGGTTGAGGATTGAGAATTAAGGATTGAAGATTGAGGATTGGGTATTGAGGATTGAAGAATGAGGATTGAAAATGGAGGATCGAGGATTGAGAATTGAGGATTGAGGATTGAGTATCGAAGATTGAGGATTGGTTATTGAGGATTGAAGAATGAGGATTGAGGATTGAGGATTGTGGATTGAGGATTGCAGATTGAGTATTGAGGATTGAAGATTGAGGATTGAGGATTGAGGATTGAGGATTAAAGATTGAGGATTGAGGATTGGGTATTGAGGATTGAAGAATGCGGATTGAGGATTGAGTATTGAGGATTGAGGATTGAAGATTGAGTATTGAGGATTGAAGACTGACGATTGATGATTGAGGATTGAGGATTGAGGAGTGAGGATTGAGGATTGAGGATTGAGAATTGAGGATTGAGTATTGAAGATAGAGTATTGAGCATTGAAGATTGAGGATTGGGGATTGAAGATTGAGGATTGACGATGAGGGCTGAGGGTTGAGGATTGAGGTTTGAGGACTGAGGATTGAGGATTGAGGATTGAGAATTGAGGATTGAGGATTGAGGATTAAAGATTGAGGATTGAGCATTGGCTATTGAGGATTGAAGAATGCGGATTGAGGATTGAGTATTGAGGATTGAGGATTGAAGATTGAGTATTGAGGATCGAAGACTGACGATTGATGATAGAGGATTGAGGATTGAGGATTGAGGATTGATGATTGAGGATTGAGAATTGAGGATTGAGTATTGAAGATTGAGTATTGAGCATTGAAGATTGAGGATTGAGGATTGAAGATTGAGTATTGACGATGAGGGCTGAGGGTTGAGGATTGAGGTTTGAGGACTGAGGATTGAGGATTGAGGATTGAGAATTGGGGATTGAGGATTGAGGATTGAAGATTGAAGATTGAGTATTGGTTATTGAAGATTGAGTATTGAGGATTGAAGATTGACGATTGAGGATTAAGGATTGTGGACTGAGGATTGAACATTGAGGACTGAGTGTTGAGGTTTGAGTGATGAGAATTGATATTTGTGGACAGAGGTTTGAAGATTGCAGATTGAGCATTGAGTATTGAAAACTGTGAATTGAGGATATTCTATTGAGGATTGAGGATTGACAACTGATTGTTGAGGACTGAGGGCCGAAGATTGAGGATTCAGGATTGAGGATTCAGAATTGAGGTTTGAGGACTGGGGATTGAGGATTGAATATTGAGTATCGAGGATTGAAGATTGAGGATTGAGGGTTGAGGATTGAGGATTGAGGATTGAGCATTGGGTATTGAGTATTGAAGAATGCGGATTGAGGATTGAGTATTGAGGATTGAGGATTGAAGATTGAGTATTGAGGATTGAAGACTGACGATTGATGATAGAGGATTGAGGATTGAGGATTGAGGATTGAGGATTAAAGATTGAGGATTGAGCATTGGCTATTGAGGATTGAAGAATGCGGATTGAGGATTGAGTATTGAGGATTGAGGATTGAAGATTGAGTATTGAGGATCGAAGACTGACGATTGATGATAGAGGATTGAGGATTGAGGATTGAGGATTGATGATTGAGGATTGAGAATTGAGGATTGAGTATTGAAGATTGAGTATTGAGCATTGAAGATTGAGGATTGAGGATTGAAGATTGAGTATTGACGATGAGGGCTGAGGGTTGAGGATTGAGGTTTGAGGACTGAGGATTGAGGATTGAGGATTGAGAATTGGGGATTGAGGATTGAGGATTGAAGATTGAAGATTGAGTATTGGTTATTGAAGATTGAGTATTGAGGATTGAAGATTGACGATTGAGGATTAAGGATTGTGGACTGAGGATTGAACATTGAGGACTGAGTGTTGAGGGTTGAGTGATGAGAATTGATATTTGTGGACAGAGGTTTGAAGATTGCAGATTGAGCATTGAGTATTGAAAACTGTGAATTGAGGATATTCTATTGAGGATTGAGGATTGACAACTGATTGTTGAGGACTGAGGGCCGAAGATTGAGGATTCAGGATTGAGGATTCAGAATTGAGGTTTGAGGACTGGGGATTGAGGATTGAATATTGAGTATCGAGGATTGAAGATTGAGGATTGAGGGTTGAGGATTGAGGATTGAGGATGAGGGCTGAGGGTTGAGGGTTGAGGATTGAGGACTGAGGACTGAGGAATGAGGATTGAGAATTGAGGATTGAGGATTGAGGATTGAGGATTCAAGATTGAGTATTGGGTATTGAGGATTGAAGAAAGAGGATTGAAAATTGAGGATTGAGGATTGAGAGTTGAGGATTGAGGATTGAGGATTGAAGATTGAGGATTGGGTATTGAGGATTGAAGGATGAGGATTGGGGATTGAGGATTGAGGATTGAGGATTGAAGATTGAGTATTGAGGGTTGAAGATTGACGATTGAGGATTGAGGATTGAGGATTGAGGATTGAACATTGAGGACTAAGAGTTGAGGGTTGAGTGATGAGAATTGACGTTTGTGGATAGAGGTTTGAAGATTGCAGATTGACTATTGAGTATTGAAAACTGTGAATTGAGGATATTCTATTGAGGATTGAGGATTGACAATTGATTGTTGAGGACTGAGGGCTGAAGATTGAGGATTCAGGATTGAGGATTCGGGATTGAGGTTTGAGGACTGAGGATTGAGGGTTGAGTATTGAGGATTGAGGATTGAGGATTGAAGATTGAGGATTGAGGATGGAGGATGAGGAATGAGGGTTGAGGATTGAGGTTTGAGGACTGAGGACTGAGGATTGAGGATTGAGAATTGAGGATTGAGGTTTGAGGATTATAGATTGAGGATTGAGGATTGGGTATTGAGGATTGAAGAATGAGGATTGTGGATTGAGTATTGAGGATTGAAGACTGACGATTGAGGATTGAGGATTGAGGATTGAGGATTGAGGATTGAGGCTTGAGAATTGAGGATTGAGGATTGAAGATTGTGTATTGAGCATTGAAGATTGAGGATTGAGGATTGAAGATTGAGGATTGACGATGATGGTTGAGGGTTGAGGATTGAGGATTGAAGAATGAGGATTGAAAATTGAGGATTGAGGATTGAGAATTGAGGATTGAGGATTGAGGATTGAAGATTGAGGATTGGGCATTGAGGATTGAAGAATGAGGATTGAGGATTGAGGATAGAGGATTGAGGATTGAGGATTGAAGGTTGACGATTGAGGATTGAGGATGAGGAATCAGGGTTGAGGATTGAGGTTTGAGGACTGAGGACTGAGGATTGAGGATTGAGAATTGAGGATTGAGGATTGAGTATTATAGATTGAGGATTGAGGATTGGGTATTGAGGATTGAAGAATGAGGACTGAGGATTGAGGATTGAGAATTGAGGATTGAGGGTTGAGGATTATAGATTGAGGATTGAGGATTGGGTATTGAGGATTGAAGAATGAGGATTGAGGGTTGAGGATTGAAGATTGAGAATTGAGGATTGAGGATTGAGGATTGAAGATTGAGGATTGGGTATTGAGGATTGAAGGATGAGGATTGAGGATTGAGGATTGAGGATTGATGATTGAAGATTGAGTATTGAGGATTGAAGATTGAGGATTGAGGATTGAGGATTGAGGATTGAGGATTGAACATTGAGCACTGAGTGTTGAGGGTTGAGTGATGATAATTGACGTTTGTGGATAGAGGTTTGAAGATGGTAGATTGAGTATTGAGTATTGAAAACTGTGAATTGAGGATATTCTATTGAGGATTGAGGATAGACGACTGATTGTTGAGGACTGAGGGACGAGGATTAAGGATTCAGGATTAAGGATTCAGAACTGAGATTTGAGGACTGAGGATTGAGGATTGAAGACTGAGTATTGAGGATTGAAGGCTGAGGATTGAGGATTGAGGGTTGAGGATTGAAGATTGACTATTGAGGATTGAGGATTGAGAATTGAGGATTGAGGGTTGAGGATTATAGAATGAGGATTGAGGATTGGGTATTGAGGATTGAAGAATGAGGACTGAGGATTGAGAATTGAGAATTCAGGATTGAGGGTTGAGGATTATAGATTGCGGATTGAGGGTTGGGTATTGAGGATTGAAGAATGAGGATTGAGGATTGAGTATTGAGGATTGAAGATTGGGTATTGAGGATTGAAGACTGACGATTGAGGATTGAGGATTGAGGATTGAGGATTGAGGTTTGAGGATTCAAGATTGAGTATTGGGTACTGAGGATAGAAGAATGAGGATTGAAAATTGAGGATTGAGGATTGAGAATTGAGGATTGAGGGTTGAGGAATGAGGATTGAGGATTGGGTATTGAGGATTGGAGAATGAGGATTGAGGATTAAGGATTGAGGATTGAGGATTGAAGATTGAGTATTGAGGATTAAAGATTGACGATTGAGGATTGAGGATTGAGGATTGAGGATTGAACATTGAGGACTGAGTGTAGAGGGTTGAGTGATGAGAATTGACGTTTGTGGATAGAGGTTTCAAGATTGCAGATTGAGTATTGAGTATTGAAAACTGTGAATTGAGGATATTCTATTGAGGATTGTGGATTGACAACTGATTGTTGAGGACTGAGGGATGAAGTTTGAGGACTCAGGATTGAGGATTCAGGATTGAGGTTTGCGGACTGAGGATTGAGGATTGCGGATTGAGGATTGAGGATTGAGGATTGAAGATTGGGGATTGGGTATTGAGGATTGAACATTGAGGATTGATGGATGAGGATTGAGGATTGAGGACTGAGGATTGAAGATTGAGGATTGAGGATTGGAATTGAGGATTGAGGATTGAGGATTGAGGATTGAGAATTGAGGATTGAGGATTGAAGATTGAGTATCGAGCATTGAAGATTGAGGATTGAGGATTGAACATCGAGGATTGACAATGAGGGCTGAGGGTTGAGGATTGAGGTTTGAGGACTGAGGACTCAGGATTGAGGATTGAGAATTGAGGATTGAGGATTGAGGATTGAGGATTGAAGGTTGAGTATTGGGTATTGAGGATTGAAGAATGAGGATTGAAAATTGAGGGTTGACGATTGAGGATTGAGGATTGAAGACTGAGTATTGAGGATTGAGGATTGAGGGTTGAGGATTGAAGATTGACTATTGAGGGTTGAGGATTGAGGATTGAGGATTGAAGATTGAGGATTGGGTATTGAGGATTGAAGAATGAGGATTGAGGATTGAGGATTGAGGATTGAGGATTGAAGATTGAGTATTGAGGATTGAGGATTGATGATTGAGGATTGAGGATTGAGGATTGAGGATTGAGGATTGAGGATTGAAGATTGAGTATTGAGGATTGAAGATTGAGAAGTGAGGATTGAGGATTGAGGATTGAGGATTGAAGATTGAGGATTGCGGATTGAGGATTGAGGATTGAAGATTAAGTATTGAGGATTGAAGACTGACAATTGAGGATTGAGGATTGAGGATTGAGGATTGAGGATTGAGGATTGAGGATTGAGGATTGAGAATTGAGGATTGAGGATTGAAGATTAAGTATTGAGTATTGAGGATTGAAGATTGAGGATTGAGGATTGAGGATGAGGAATGAGGGTTGAGGATTGAGGTTTGAGGACTGAGGACTGAGGACTGGGGATTGAGAATTGAGGATTGAGGATTGAGGATAAAGATTGAGGATTGAGGATTGGGTATTGAGGATTGAAGAATGAGGATTGAGGATTGAGTATTGAGGATTGAATATTGAGTATTGGGGATTGAAGACTGACGATTGAGGATTGAGGATTGAGGATTGAGGATTGAGGATTGAGGATTCAAGATTGAGTATTGGGTACTGAGGATTGAAGAATGAGGATTGAAAATTGAGGATTGAGGATTGAGAATTGAGGATTGAGGGTTGAGGAATGAGGATTGAGGATTGGGTATTGAGGATTGGAGAATGAGGATTGAGGATTAAGGATTGAGGATTGAGGACTGAAGATTGAGTATTGAGGATTAAAGATTGACGATTGAGGATTGAGGATTGAGGATTGCGGATTGAACATTGAGGACTGAGTGTAGAGGGTTGAGTGATGAGAATTGACGTTGGTGGATAGAGGTTTCAAGATTGCAGATTGAGTATTGAGTATTGAAAACTGTGAATTGAGGATATTCTATTGAGGATTGTGGATTGACAACTGATTGTTGAGGACTGAGGGATGAAGTTTGAGGATTCAGGATTGAGGATTCAGGATTGAGGTTTGCGGACTGAGGATTGAGGATTGAGGATTGAGGATTGAGGATTGAGGATTGAGGATTGAAGATTGGGGATTGGGTATTGAGGATTGAACATTGAGGATTGATGGATGAGGATTGAGGATTGAGGACTGAGGATTGAAGATTGAGGATTGAGGATTGGAATTGAGGATTGAGGATTGAGGATTAAAGATTGAGGATTGAGGATTGGGTATTGAAGGTTGGGGATTGAGGAAAGAGGATTGAGGATTAAAGATTGAGGATTGAGGATTGGCTATTGAGGATTGAAGAATGCGGATTGAGGATTGAGTAGTGAGGATTGAGGATTGAAGATTGAGTATTGAGGGTTGAAGATTGTGTATTGACGATGAGGGCTGAGGGTTGAGGATTGAGGTTTGATGACTGAGGATTGAGGATTGAGGATTGAGAATTGAGGATTGAGGATTGGAATTGAGGATTGAGGACTGAGGACTGAGGATTCTGGATTGAAGATTGAAGATTGAGTATTGAGGATTGAAGGTTGACGGTTGAGGATTGAGGATTGAGGATTGAGGATTGAGGATTGATGATTGGAGATTGAGGGTTGAGGGTTGAGGATTGAAGGTTGGGGACAGAGTATTGAGGGTTGAGTGATGAGTATTGATGTTTGTGGATAGAGATCTGAAGATTGCAGATTGAGTATTGAGTATTGAAAACTGTGAATTGAGGATATTCTATTGAGGATTGAGGATTGCCAAATGATCGATGAGGACTCAGGGCTGAAGGTTGCGGATTCAGGGTTGAGGATTCAGGATTGAGGTTTGAGGACTGAGTATTGAGGATTGAGTATTGAGGATTGAGGATTGAGGATTGAAGATTGAGGATTGGGTATTGAGGATTGAACATTGAGGATTGAGGGATGAGGATTGAGGATTGAGGATTGAGGATTGAAGACTGAGGATTCGGTATTGAGGGTTGAAGAATGAGGACTGAGTATTGAGGATTTAGGATTGAGGATTGCAGATTGAGTATTGAGGATTGAATATTCAGGATTGAGGATTGAGGATTGAGGATTGAGGATTGAGGATTGAGGATTGAAGATTTAGTATTGAGGATTGAAGATTGAGGATTGAGGATTGAGGGTTGAGAATTGAGGATTGAAGATTGACGATTGCGGATTGAGGATTGAGGATTGAAGATTAAGTATTGAGGATTGAAGACTGACAATTGAGGATTGAGGATTGAGGATTGAGGATTGAGGATTGAGGATTGAGGATTGAGAATTGAGCATTGAGGATTGAAGATTGAGTATTGAGGATTGAGGATTGAGGATTGAGGATTGAAGATTGAGGATTGAGGATTGAGGATGAGGAATGAGGGTTGAGGATTGAGGTTTGAGGACTGAGGACTGAGAATTGAGGATTGAGAGTTGAGGATTGCGGATTGAGGATTAAAGATTAAGGATTGAGGATTGGGTATTGAGGATTCAAGAATGAGGATTGAGGATTGGGGATTGAGGATTGAGGATTGAAGATTGAGTATTAAGAATTGTAGACTGACGATTGAGGATCGAGGATTGAGGATTGAGGATTGAGGATTGAGGATTGAGGATTGAGAATTGAGGATTGAGGATTGAAGATTGAGTATCGAGCATTGAAGATTGAGGATTGAGGATTGAACACCGAGGATTGACAATGAGGGCTGAGGGTTGAGGATTGAGGTTTGAGGACTGAGGACTCAGGATTGAGGATTGAGAATTGAGGATTGAGGATTGAGGATTGAGGATTGAAGGTTGAGTATTGGGTATTGAGGATTGAAGAATGAGGATTGAAAATTGAGGGTTGACGATTGAGGATTGAGGATTGAGGATTGAGGATTGAGGATTGAGGATTGAGGATTGAAGACTGACAATTGAGGATTGAGGATTGAGGATTGAGGATTGAGGATTGAGGATTGAGGATTGAGAATTGAGCATTGAGGATTGAAGATTGAGTATTGAGGATTGAGGATTGAGGATTGAGGATTGAGGATTGACAAATGATCGTTGAGGACTCAGGGATGAAGTTTGAGGATTCAGGATTGAGGATTCAGGATTGAGGTTTGAGGACTGAGGATTGAGGACTGAGGATTGAGGATTGAGGATTGAGGATTGAGGATTGAGGATTGAGGATTGAGGATTGAAGATTGAGGATTGGGTATTGAGGATTGAACATTGAGGATTGGGGGATGAGGATTGAGGATTGAGTATTGAGGATTGAAGATTGAGAAGTGAGGATTGAGGATTGAGGATTGAGGATTGAAGATTGAGGATTGCTGATTGAGGATTGAGGATTGAAGATTAAGTATTGAAGATTGAAGACAGACAATTGAGGATTGAGGATTGAGGATTGAGGATTGAGGATTGAGGATTGAGGATTGAGAATTGAGGATTGAGGATTGAAGATTAAGTATTGAGGATTGAGGATTGACGATTGAGGATTGAGGATTGAGGATGAGGAATGAGGGCTGAGGATTGAGGTTTGAGGACTGAGGACTGAGGACTGGGGATTGAGAATTGAGGATTGAGGATTGAGGATTATAGATTGAGGATTGAGGATTGGGTATTGAGGATTGAAGAATGAGTATTGAGGATTGAGTATTGAGGATTGAAGATTGAGTATTGAGGATTGAAGACTGACGATTGAGGATTGAGGATTGAGGATTGAGGATTGAGGATTGAGGATTCAAGATTGAGTATTGGGTACTGAGGATTGAAGAATGAGGATTGAAAATTGAGGATTGAGAATTGAGGATTGAGGGTTGAGGAATGAGGATTAAGGATTGGGTATTGAGGATTGGAGAATGAGGATTGAGGATTAAGGATTGAGGATTGAGGATTGAAGATTGAGTATTGAGGATTAAAGATTGACGATTGAGGATTGAACATTGAGGACTGAGTGTAGAGGGTTGAGTGATGAGAATTGACGTTTGTGGATAGAGGTTTCAAGATTGCAGATTGAGTATTGAGTATTGAAAACTGTGAATTGAGGATATTCTATTGAGGATTGTGGATTGACAACTGATTGTTGAGGACTGAGGGCCGAGGATTAAGGGTTCAGGATTGAGGATTCAGAATTGAGGTTTGAGGACTGAGGATTGAGGATTGAAGATTGAGTATTGAGGATTGAAGACTGAGGATTGAGGATTGAGGATTGAGGATTGAAGATTGACTATTGAGAGTTGAGGATTGAGGATTGAGGATTGAAGATTGAGGATTGGGTATTGAGGATTGAAGAATGAGGATTGAGGATTGAGGATTGAGGATTGAGGATTGAAGATTGAGTATTGAGGATTGAAGATTGATGATTGAGGATTGAGGATTGAGGATTGAGGATTGAGGATTGAGGATTGAAGATTGAGTATTGAGGATTGAAGATTGAGAAGTGAGGATTGAGGATTGAGGATTGAGGATTGAAGATTGAGGATTGCGGATTGAGGATTGAGGATTGAAGATTAAGTATTGAGGATTGAAGACTGACAATTGAGGATTGAGGGTTGAGGATTGAGGATTGAGGATTGAGGATTGAGGATTGAGAATTGAGGATTGAGGATTGAAGATTAAGTATTGAGGATTGAGGATTGAAGATTGAGGATTGAGGATTGAGGATGAGGAATGAGGGTTGAGGATTGAGGTTTGAGGACTGAGGACTGAGGACTGGGGATTGAGAATTGAGGATTGAGGATTGAAGATTATAGATTGAGGATTGAGGATTGGGTATTGAGGATTGAAGAATGAGGATTGAGGATTGAGTATTAAGGATTGAAGATTGAGTATTGAGGATTGAAGACTGACGATTGAGGATTGAGGATTGAGGATTGAGGATTGAGGATTGAGGATTCAAGATTGAGTATTGGGTACTGAGGATTGATGAATGAGGATTGAAAATTGAGGATTGAGGATTGAGAATTGAGGGTTGAGGGTTGAGGAATGAGGATTAAGTATTGGGTATTGAGGATTGGAGAATGAGGATTGAGGATTAAGGATTGAGGATTGAGGATTGAAGATTGAGTATTGAGGATTAAAGATTGACGATTGAGGATTGAGGATTGACGATTGAGGATTGAACATTGAGGACTGAGTGTAGAGGGTTGAGTGATGAGAATTGACGTTTGTGGATAGAGGTTTCAAGATTGCAGATTGAGTATTGAGTATTGAAAACTGTGAATTGAGGATATTCTATTGAGGATTGTGGATTGACAACTGACTGTTGAGGACTGAGGGCCGAGGATTAAGGGTTCAGGATTGAGTATTCAAAATTGAGGTTTGAGGACTGAGGATTGAGGATTGAAGATTGAGTATTGAGGATTGAAGACTGAGGATTGAGGATTGAGGATTGAGGATTGAAGATAGACTATTGAGAATTGAGGATTGAGGATTAAAGGATTGAAGATTGAGGATTGGGTATTGAGGATTGAAGAATGAGGATTGACGATTCAGTGTTGTGGATTGAGGACGAGGACTGAGGGTCGAGTATTGATGTTTGAGGTCTGAGGATCGAGGATTGAGGATTCAGAATTGAGGATTGAGAATTGAGGATTGAGGTTTGACTATTGAAGACTGAGAATTGGGGATTGAGGATCGACGGTTGAGGATTGAGTATTGAGGATTGAGAATTGAGGCCTGAGGATTGAGGATTGAGGATTGAGGATTGAGGATTGAGAATTGAGGATTGAAGAATGAGGATTGAGTATTGAGGATTGAAGATTGATGATTGAGGATTGAGGATTGAGGATTGAACATTGAGGATTGGGTATCGCGGATTGAACATTGAGGATTGAGGGTTGAGGGTTGAGTATTGAGGATTGTGGACTGAAGATTGTATATTGATGATTGAAGATTGAGGATTGACGATTCAGTGTTGTGGATTGAGGACGAGGACTGAGGGTCGAGTATTGATGTTTGAGGTCTGAGGATCGAGGATTGAGGATTGAGAATTGAGGATTGAGAATTGAGGATTGAAGATTGAGGATTTGGTATTGAGGATTGAAGAATGAGGATTGAGGATTGAGAATTGAGGATTGAGGATTGAGGATTGAAGATTGAGTATTGAGGATTGAAGATTGAGGATTGAGGATTGAGCATTGAGGATTGAGGATTGAGGATTGTGGATTCAAGATTGAAGATTGAGTATTGAGGATTCAAGATTGAGGATTGAGGATTGAGGATTGAGGTTTGACTATTGAAGACTGAGAATTGGGGATTGAGGATTGACGGTTGAGGATTGAGTATTGAGGATTGAGAATTGAGGATTGAGGATTGAAGATTGAGTATTGAGGACTGAAGATTGAGGATTGAGGATTGAGGATTGAAGACTGAGGACTGAGTGTTGAGGGTCGAGTGATGGGAATTGATGTTTGTGGATTGAGGTTTGAAGATTGAAGAATGGGGATTGAGTATTGAAAACTGTGAATTGAGGATATTCTATTGAGGATTGAGGATTGACACTTGATTGTTGAGGACTGAGGGCTGAAGATTGAGGATTCAGGATTGAGGATTCGGGATTGAGGTTTGAGGACTGAGGATTGAGGGTTGAGCATTGAGGATTGAGGATTGAGGTTTGAGGATTGAAGATTGAGTATTGAGGATGGAGGATGAGGAATGAGGGTTGACGATTGAGGTTTGAGGACTGAGGACTGAGGATTGAGGATTGAGAATTGAGGATTGAGGTTTGAGGATTATAGATTGAGGATTGAGGATTGGGTATTGAGGATTGAAGAATAAGGATTGAGGATTGAGGATTGATGATTGAGTATTGAGGATTGAAGACTGACGATTGAGGATTGAGGATTGAGGATTGAGGATTGAGGATTGAGGATTGAGGATTGAGAACTGAGGATTGAGGATTGAAGATTGAGTATTGAGCATTGAAGATTGAGGATTGAGGATTGAAGATCGAGGATTGACGATGAGGGCTGAGGGTTGAGGGTTGAGGTTTGAGGACTGAGGACTGAGGATTGAGGATTGAGAATTGAGGATTGAGGATTGAGGATTGAGGATTCAAGATTGAGTATTGGGTATTGAGGATTGAAGAAAGAGGATTGAAAATTGAGGATTGAGGATTGAGAATTGAGGATTGAGGATTGAGGATTGAAGATTGAGGATTGGGTATTGAGGATTGAAGAATGAGGATTGGGGATTGAGGATTGAGGATTGAGGATTGAAGATTGAGTATTGAGGGTTGAAGATTGGCGATTGAGGATTGAGGATTGAGGATTGAGGATTGAACATTGAGGACTGAGTGTTGGGGGTTGAGTGATGAGTATTGACGTTTGTGGATAGAGGTTTGAAGATTGCAGATTGAGTATTGAGTATTGAAAACTGTGAATTGAGGATATTCTATTGAGGATTGAGGATTGACAACTGATTGTTGAGGACTGAGGGCCGAGGATTAAGGATTCAGGATTGAGGATTCAGAATTGATGTTTGAGGACTGAGGATTGATGATTGAAATTGAGTATTGATGATTGAAGACTGAGGACTGGGGATTGAGCATTGAGGATTGAAGATTGACTATTGAGAATTGAGGATTGAGGATTGAGGATTGAAGATTGAGGATTGGGTATTGAGGATTGAAGAATGAGAGTTGAGGATTGAGGATTGAGGATTGAGGATTGAAGATTGAGTATTGAGGATTGAAGACTGATGATTGAGGATTGAGGACTGAGGATTGAGGATTGAGGATTGAGGATTGAGGATTGAGAAATGAGGATTGAGGATTGAAGATTGAGTATTGAGGATTGAAGATTCATGATTGAGGATTGAGGATTGAGGATTGAGGATTGAACATTGAGGATTGAGTGTTGATGATTGAGTATTGAGGATTGAGTGTTGTGGATTGAGGACGAGGACTGAGGGTTGAGTATTGATGTTTGATGTCTGAGGATCGTGGATTGAGGATTGAGATGTGAGGATATTCTATTGAGGATTGACGATTGACAATTGATTGTTGAGGACTGAGGGCTGTAGATTGAGGATTCAGGATTGAGGATTCGGGATTGAGGTTTGAGGACTGAGGATTGAGGGTTGAGTATTGAGGATTGAGGGTTGACGCTTGAGGATTGAGGGTTGAGGATGGAGGATTGAAGTGAGAGGACTGAGTGTTGAGGATTGAGTGTTGAGAATAGATGTTTGAGGATTGAGGTTTGATTATTGAATATTCTGGATTGAGTATTGAACCATGAGAGTTCAGGATATTCTATTGAGTATTGAGAATTGAGGATTGATGGTTGAGTATTGAGGACGGATGGTTGAGGGTTGAGGATTGATGGTTGTGGATTGAGGACGAGGACTGAGGGTTGAGTATTGATGTTTGAGGTCTGAGGATTGAAGATTGACGGTTGAGGATTGAGGATTGAGGATTGAGGATTGAGGATTGATGATTGAGTATTGAGAATTGAGGGTTGAGGTTTGAAGATTGAGGATTGGGGACTGAGTATTGAGGGTTGAAGATGGAGGATTGAGGATTGAGGATGAGGGATGAGGGTTGAGGGTTGAGGTTTGAGTACTGAGGACTGAGGATTGAGGATTGACAATTGAGGATTGAGGATTGAGGATTAAAGACTGAGGATTGAGCATTGGGTATTGAGGATTGAAGAATGCGGATTGAGGATTGAGTATTGAGGATTGAGGATTGAAGATTGAGTATTGAGGATTGAAGACTGACGATTGATGATAGAGGATTGAGGATTGAGGATTGAGGATTGATGATTGAGGATTGAGAATTGAGGATTGAGTATTGAAGATTGAGTATTGAGCATTGAAGATTGAGGATTGAGGATTGAAGGTTGAGTATTGACGATGAGGGCTGAGGGTTGAGGATTGAGGTTTGAGGACTGTGGATTGAGGATTGAGGATAGAGAATTGGGGATTGAGGATTGAGGATTGAGGATTGAAGATTGAGTATTGGTTATTGAAGATTGAGTATTGAGTATTGAAGATTGACGATTGAGGATTAAGGATTGTGGATTGAGGATTGCACATTGAGGACTGAGTGTTGAGGGTTGAGTGATGAGAATTGATATTTGTGGACAGAGGTTTGAAGATTGCAGATTGAGCATTGAGTATTGAAAACTGTGAATTGAGGATATTCTATTGAGGATTGAGGATTGACAATTGATTGTTGAGGACTGAGGGCTGAAGATTGAGGATTCAGGATTGAGGATTCGGGATTGAGGTTTGAGGACTGAGGATTGAGGGTTGAGTATTGAGGATTGAGGATTGAGGATTGAAGATTGAGGATTGTGGATGGAGGATGAGGAATGGGGGTTGAGGATTGAGGTTTGAGGACTGAGGACTGAGGATTGAGGATTGAGAATTGAGGATTGAGGTTTGAGGATTATAGATTGAGGATTGAGGATTGGGTATTGAGGATTGAAGAATGAGGATTGTGGACTGAGGATTGAGGATTGAGGATTGATGATTGAGTATTGAGGATTGAAGACTGACGATTGAGGATTGAGGATTGAGGATTGAGGATTGAGGATTGAGGATTGAGGCTTGAGAATTGAGGATTGAGGATTGAAGATTGTGTATTGAGCATTGAAGATTGAGGATTGAGGATTGAAGATTGAGGATTGACGATGATGGTTGAGGGTTGAGGGTTGAGGATTGAAGAATGAGGATTGAAAATTGAGGATTGAGGATTGAGAATTGAGGATTGAGGATTGAGGATTGAAGATTGAGGATTGGGCATTGAGGATTGAAGAATGAGGATTGAGGATTGAGGATTGAGGATTGAGGCTTGAGGATTGAAGGTTGAGGATTGAGGATTGAGGATGAGGAATCAGGGTTGAGGATTGAGGTTTGAGGACTGAGGACTGAGAATTGAGGATTGAGGGTTGAAGATTGTGTATTGAGCATTGAAGATTGAGGATTGAGGATTGAAGATTGAGGATTGACGATGATGGTTGAGGGATGAGGATTGAGGATTGAAGAATGAGGATTGAAAATTGAGGATTGAGGATTGAGAATTGAGGATTGAGGATTGAGGATTGAAGATTGAGGATTGGGCATTGAGGATTGAAGAATGAGGATTGAGGATTGAGAATTGAGGATTGAGGATTGAGTATTATAGATTGAGGATTGAGGATTGGGTATTGAGGATTGAAGAATGAGCACTGAGGATTGAGGATTGAGAATTGAGGATTGAGGGTTGAGGATTGAGGGTTGAGGATTATAGATTGAGGATTGAGGATTGGGTATTGAGGATTGAAGAATGAGGATTGAGGATTGAGGATTGAAGATTGAGAATTGAGGATTGAGGATTGAGGATTGAAGATTGAGGATTGGGTATTGAGGATTGAAGGATGAGGATTGAGGATTGAGGATTGAGGATTGAGGATTGAAGATTGAGTATTGAGGATTGAAGATTGAGGATTGAGGATTGAGGATTGAGGATTGAGGATTGAACATTGAGGACTGAGTGTTGAGGGTTGAGTGATGATAATTGACGTTTGTGGGTAGAGGTTTGAAGATTGCAGATTGAGTATTGAGTATTGAAAACTGTGAATTGAGGATATTCTATTGAGGATTGAGGATAGACGACTGATTGTTGAGGACTGAGGGCCGAGGATTAAGGATTCAGGATTAAGGATTCAGAACTGGGGTTTGAGGACTGAGGATTGAGGATTGAAGACTGAGTATTGAGGATTGAAGGCTGAGGATTGAGGATTGAGGGTTGAGGATTGAAGATTGACTATTGAGGATTGAAGATTGAGAAGTGAGGATTGAGGATTGAGGATTGAGGATTGAAGATTGAGGATTGCGGATTGAAGATTGAGGATTGAAGATTGAGGATTGGGTATTGAGGATTGAAGGATGAGGATTGAGGATTGAGGATTGTGGATTGAGGATTGAAGATTGAGTATTGAGGATTGAAGATTGAGGATTGAGGTTTGAGGATTGAGGATTGAGGATTGAGGATTGAGGATTGAGAATTGAGGATTGAGGATTGAAGATTAAGTATTGAGGATTGAGGATTGAAGATTGAGGATTGAGGATTGACGATGATGGTTGAGGGTTGAGGATTAAGGATTGAAGAATGAGGATTGAAAATTGAGGATTGAGGATTGAGAATTGAGGATTGAGGATTGAGGATTGAAGATTGAGGATTGGGTATTGAGGATTGAAGAATGAGGATTGAGGATTGAGGATTGAGGATTGAGGATTGAAGATTGAGTATTGAGGATTGAAGATTGATGATTGAGGAATGAGGATTGAAGATTGAGTATTGAGGATTGAAGATTGAGAAGTGAGGATTGTGGATTGAGGATTGAGGATTGAAGATTGAGGATTGCGGATTGAGGATTGAGGATTGAAGATTAAGTATTGAGGATTGAAGACTGACAATAGAGGATTGAGGATTGAGGATTGACGATTGAGGATTGAGGATTGAGGATTGAGAATTGAGGATTGAGGATTGAGGATTAAGTATTGAGGATTGAGGATTGAAGATTGAGGATTGAGGATTGAGGATGAGGAATGAGGGTTGAGGATTGAGGTTTGAGGACTGAGGACTGAGGACTGGGGACTGAGAATTGAGGATTGAGGATTGAGGATTATAGATTGAGGATTGAGGATTGGGTATTGAGGATTGAAGAATGAGGATTGAGGATTGAGTATTGAGGATTGAAGATTGAGTATTGAGTATTGAAGACTGACGATTGAGGATTGAGGATTGAGGATTGAGGATTGAGGATTGAGGATTCAAGAATGAGTATTGGGTACTGAGGATTGAAGAATGAGGATTGAAAATTGAGGATTGAGGATTGAGAATTGAGGATTGAGGGTTGAGGAATGAGGATTGAGGATTGGGTATTGAGGATTGGAGAATGAGGATTGAGGATTAAGGATTGAGGATTGAGGATTGAAGATTGAGTATTGAGGATTAAAGATTGACGATTGAGGATTGAGGATTGAGGATTGAGGATTGAACATTGAGGACTGAGTGTAGAGGGTTGAGTGATGAGAATTGACGTTTGTGGATAGAGGTTTCAAGATTGCAGATTGAGTATTGAGTATTGAAAACTGTGAATTGAGGATATTCTATTGAGGATTGAGGATTGACAATTGATTGTTGAGGACTGAGGGCTGAAGATTGAGGATTCAGGATTGAGGATTCGGGATTGAGGTTTGAGGACTGAGGATTGAGGGTTGAGTATTGAGGATTGAGGATTGAGGATTGAGGATTGAAGATTGAGTATTGAGGATGGAGGATGAGGAATGAGGGTTGACGATTGAGGTTTGAGGACTGAGGACTGAGGATTGAGAATTGAGGATTGAGTATTGAAGATTGAGTATTGAGCATTGAAGATTGAGGATTGGGGATTGAAGATTGAGGATTGACGATGAGGTCTGAGGGTTGAGGATTGAGGTTTGAGGACTGAGGATTGAGGATTGAGGATTGAGAATTGAGGATTGAGGATTGAGGATTAAAGATTGAGGATTGAGCATTGGGTATTGAGGATTGAAGAATGCGGATTGAGGATTGAGTATTGAGGATTGAGGATTGAAGATTGAGTATTGAGGATTGAAGACTGACGATTGATGATAGAGTATTGAGGATTGAGGATTGAGGATTGATGATTGAGGATTGAGAATTGAGGATTGAGTATTGAAGATTGAGTATTGAGCATTGAAGATTGAGGATTGAGGATTGAAGATTGAGTATTGACGATGAGGGCTGAGGGTTGAGGATTGAGGTTTGAGGACTGTGGATTGAGGATTGAGGATTGAGAATTGGGGATTGTGGATTGAGGATTGAAGATTGAAGATTGAGTATTGGTTATTGAAGATTGAGTATTGAGGATTGAAGATTGACGATTGAGGATTAAGGATTGTGGATTGAGGATTGAACATTGAGGACTGAGTGTTGAGGGTTGAGTGATGAGAATTGACGTTTGTGGATAGAGGTTTGAAGATTGCAGATTGAGTATTGAGTCTTGAAAACTGTGAATTGAGGATATTCTATTGAGGATTGAGGATTGACAGTTGATTGTTGAGGACTGAGGGCTGAAGATTGAGGATTCAGGATTGAGGATTCGGGATTGAGGTTTGAGGACTGAGGATTGAGGGTTGAGTATTGAGGATTGAGGATTGAGGATTGAAGATTGAGGATTGAGGATGGAGGATGAGGAATGAGGGTTGAGGATTGAGGTTTGAGGACTGAGGACTGAGGATTGAGGATTGAGAATTGAGGATTGAGGTTTGAGGATTATAGATTGAGGATTGAGGATTGGGTATTGAGGATTGAGAATGAAGATTGTGGATTGAGGATTGAGGATTGAGGATTGATAATTGAGTATTGAGGATTGAAGACTGACGATTGAGGATTGAGGATTGAGGATTGAGGATTGAGGATTGAGAATTGAGGATTGAGGATTGAAGATTAAGTATTGAGGATTGAGGATTGAAGATTGAGGATTGAGGATTGACGATGACGGTTGAGGGTTGAGGATTAAGGATTGAAGAATGAGGATTGAAAATTGAGGATTGAGGATTGAGAATTGAGGATTGAGGATTGAGGATTGAAGATTGAGGATTGGGTATTGAGGATTGAAGAATGAGGATTGAGGATTGAGGATTGAGGATTGAGGATTGAAGATTGAGTATTGAGGATTGAAGATTGATGATTGAGGAATGAGGATTGAGGATTGAGGATTGAGGATTGAGGATTGAAGATTGAGTATTGAGGATTGAAGATTGAGAAGTGAGGATTGTGGATTGAGGATTGAGGATTGAAGATTGAGGATTGCGGATTGAGGATTGAGGATTGAAGATTAAGTATTGAGGATTGAAGACTGACAATAGAGGATTGAGGATTGAGGATTGACGATTGAGGATTGAGTATTGAAGATTGAGTATTGAGCATTGAAGATTGAGGATTGGGGATTGAAGATTGAGGATTGACGATGAGGTCTGAGGGTTGAGGATTGAGGTTTGAGGACTGAGGATTGAGGATTGAGGATTGAGAATTGAGGATTGAGGATTGAGGATTAAAGATTGAGGATTGAGCATTGGGTATTGAGGATTGAAGAATGCGGATTGAGGATTGAGTATTGAGGATTGAGGATTGAAGATTGAGTATTGAGGATTGAAGACTGACGATTGATGATAGAGGATTGAGGATTGAGGATTGAGGATTGATGATTGAGGATTGAGAATTGAGGATTGAGTATTGAAGATTGAGTATTGAGCATTGAAGATTGAGGATTGAGGATTGAAGATTGAGTATTGACGATGAGGGCTGAGGGTTGAGGATTGAGGTTTGAGGACTGTGGATTGAGGATTGAGGATTGAGAATTGGGGATTGAGGATTGAGGATTGAAGATTGAAGATTGAGTATTGGTTATTGAAGATTGAGTATTGAGGATTGAAGATTGACGATTGAGGATTAAGGATTGTGGATTGAGGATTGAACATTGAGGACTGAGTGTTGAGGGTTGAGTGATGAGAATTGACGTTTGTGGATAGAGGTTTGAAGATTGCAGATTGAGTATTGAGTCTTGAAAACTGTGAATTGAGGATATTCTATTGAGGATTGAGGATTGACAGTTGATTGTTGAGGACTGAGGGCTGAAGATTGAGGATTCAGGATTGAGGATTCGGGATTGAGGTTTGAGGACTGAGGATTGAGGGTTGAGTATTGAGGATTGAGGATTGAGGATTGAAGATTGAGGATTGAGGATGGAGGATGAGGAATGAGGGTTGAGGATTGAGGTTTGAGGACTGAGGACTGAGGATTGAGGATTGAGAATTGAGGATTGAGGTTTGAGGATTATAGATTGAGGATTGAGGATTGGGTATTGAGGATTGAGAATGAGGATTGTGGATTGAGGATTGAGGATTGAGGATTGATAATTGAGTATTGAGGATTGAAGACTGACGATTGAGGATTGAGGATTGAGGATTGAGGATTGAGGATTGAGGATTGAGGCTTGAGAATTGAGGATTGAGGTTTGAAGATTGTGTATTGAGCATTGAAGATTGAGGATTGAGGATTGAAGATTGAGGATTGACGATGATGGTTGAGGGTTGAGGATTGAGGATTGAAGAATGAGGATTGAAAATTGAGGATTGAGGATTGAGAATTGAGGATTGAGGATTGAGGATTGAGGATTGAAGATTGAGGATTGGGCATTGAGGATTGAAGAATGAGGATTGAGGATTGAGGATTGAGGATTGAGGATTGAGGATTGAAGGTTGAGGATTGAGGATTGAGGATGAGGAATCAGGGTTGAGGATTGAGGTTTGAGGACTGAGGACTGAGAATTGAGGATTGAGGATTGAAGATTGTGTATTGAGCATTGAAGATTGAGGATTGAGGATTGAAGATTGAGGATTGACGATGATGGTTGAGGGTTGAGTATTGAGGATTGAGGATTGAGGATTGAGGATTGAGGATTGAAGATTGAGTATTGAGGATGGAGGATGAGGAATGAGGGTTGACGATTGAGGTTTGAGGACTGAGGACTGAGGATTGAGGATTGAGAATTGGGGATTTAGGTTTGAGGATTATAGATTGAGGATTGAGGATTGGGTATTGAGGATTGAAGAATAAGGATTGAGGATTGAGGATTGAGGATTGAGGATTGATGATTGAGTATTGAGGATTGAAGACTGACGATTGAGGATTGAGGATTGAGGATTGAGGATTGAGGATTGAGGATTGAGGATTGAGGACTGAGGCTTGAGGATTGAAGATTGAGTATTGAGCATTGAAGATTGAGGATTGAGGATTGAAGATCGAGGATTGACGATGAGGGCTGAGGGTTGAGGGTTGAGGTTTGAGGACTGAGGACTGGGGATTGAGGATTGAGAATTGAGGATTGAGGATTGAGGATTGAGGATTCAAGATTGAGTATTGGGTATTGAGGATTGAAGAAAGAGGATTGAAAATTGAGGATTGAGGATTGAGAATTGAGGATTGAGGATTGAGGATTGAAGATTGAGGATTGGGTATTGAGGATTGAAGAATGAGGATTGGGGATTGAGGATTGAGGATTGAGGATTGAAGATTGAGTAGTGAGGGTTGAAGATTGACGATTGAGGATTGAGGATTGAGGATTGAGGATTGAACATTGAGGACTGAGTGTTGGGGGTTGAGTGATGAGGATTGACGTTTGTGGATAGAGGTTTGAAGATTGCAGATTGAGTATTGAGTATTGAAAACTGTGAATTGAGGATATTCTATTGAGGATTGAGGATTGACAACTGATTGTTGAGGACTGAGGGCCGAGGATTAAGGATTCAGGATTGAGGATTCAGAATTGAGGTTTGAGGACTGAGGAATGATGATTGAAATTGAGTATTGATGATTGAAGACTGAGGACTGGGGATTGAGGATTGAGGATTGAAGATTGACTATTGAGAATTGAGGATTGAGGATTGAGGATTGAAGATTGAGGATTGGGTATTGAGGATTGAAGAATGAGAGTTGAGGATTGAGGGTTGAGGATTGAGGATTGAAGATTGAGTATTGAGGATTGAAGACTGATGATTGAGGATTGAGGACTGAGGATTGAGGATTGAGGATTGAGGATTGAGGATTGAGGATAAAGATTGAGGATTGAGGATTGGGTATTGAGGATTGAAGAATGAGGATTGAGGATTGAGTATTGAGGATTGAATATTGAGTATTGGGGATTGAAGACTGACGATTGAGGATTGAGGATTGAGGATTGAGGATTGAGGATTGAGGATTCAAGATTGAGTATTGGGTACTGAGGATTGAAGAATGAGGATTGAAAATTGAGGATTGAGGATTGAGAATTGAGGATTGAGGGTTGAGGAATGAGGATTGAGGATTGGGTATTGAGGATTGGAGAATGAGGATTGAGGATTAAGGATTGAGGATTGAGGACTGAAGATTGAGTATTGAGGATTAAAGATTGACGATTGAGGATTGAGGATTGAGGATTGAGGATTGAACATTGAGGACTGAGTGTAGAGGGTTGAGTGATGAGAATTGACGTTGGTGGATAGAGGTTTCAAGATTGCAGATTGAGTATTGAGTATTGAAAACTGTGAATTGAGGATATTCTATTGAGGATTGTGGATTGACAACTGATTGTTGAGGACTGAGGGATGAAGTTTGAGGATTCAGGATTGAGGATTCAGGATTGAGGTTTGCGGACTGAGGATTGAGGATTGAGGATTGAGGATTGAGCATTGAGGATTGAGGATTGAAGATTGGGGATTGGGTATTGAGGATTGAACATTGAGGATTGATGGATGAGGATTGAGGATTGAGGACTGAGGATTGAAGATTGAGGATTGAGGATTGGAATTGAGGATTGAGGATTGAGGATTAAAGATTGAGGATTGAGGATTGGGTATTGAAGGTTGGGGATTGAGGAAAGAGGATTGAGGATTAAAGATTGAGGATTGAGGATTGGCTATTGAGGATTGAAGAATGCGGATTGAGGATTGAGTATTGAGGATTGAGGATTGAAGATTGAGTATTGAGGGTTAAAGATTGTGTATTGACGATGAGGGCTGAGGGTTGAGGATTGAGGTTTGATGACTGAGGATTGAGGATTGAGGATTGAGAATTGAGGATTGAGGATTGGAATTGAGGATTGAGGACTGAGGACTGAGGATTCTGGATTGAAGATTGAAGATTGAGTATTGAGGATTGAAGGTTGACGGTTGAGGATTGAGGATTGAGGATTGAGGATTGAGGATTGATGATTGGAGATTGAGGGTTGAGGGTTGAGGATTGAAGGTTGGGGACAGAGTATTGAGGGTTGAGTGATGAGTATTGATGTTTGTGGATAGAGATCTGAAGATTGCAGATTGAGTATTGAGTATTGAAAACTGTGAATTGAGGATATTCTATTGAGGATTGAGGATTGCCAAATGATCGATGAGGACTCAGGGCTGAAGGTTGCGGATTCAGGGTTGAGGATTCAGGATTGAGGTTTGAGGACTGAGTATTGACGATTGAGTATTGAGGATTGAGGATTGAGGATTGAAGATTGAGGATTGGGTATTGAGGATTGAACATTGAGGATTGAGGGATGAGGATTGAGGATTGAGGATTGAGGATTGAAGACTGAGGATTCGGTATTGAGGGTTGAAGAATGAGGACTGAGTATTGAGGATTTAGGATTGAGGATTGCAGATTGAGTATTGAGGATTGAATATTCAGGATTGAGGATTGAGGATTGAGGATTGAGGATTGAGGATTGAGGATTGAGGATTGAAGATTTAGTATTGAGGATTGAAGATTGAGGATTGAGGATTGAGGGTTGAGAATTGAGGATTGAAGATTGACGATTGCGGATTGAGGATTGAGGATTGAAGATTAAGTATTGAGGATTGAAGACTGACAATTGAGGATTGAGGATTGAGGATTGAGGATTGAGGATTGAGGATTGAGGATTGAGAATTGAGCATTGAGGATTGAAGATTGAGTATTGAGGATTGAGGATTGAGGATTGAGGATTGAAGATTGAGGATTGAGGATTGAGGATGAGGAATGAGGGTTGAGGATTGAGGTTTGAGGATTGAGGATTGAGGATTGAGAATTGAGGATTGAGGATTGAAGATTGAGTATCGAGCATTGAAGATTGAGGATTGAGGACTGAACACCGAGGATTGACAATGAGGGCTGAGGGTTGAGGATTGAGGTTTGAGGACTGAGGACTCAGGATTGAGGATTGAGAATTGAGGATTGAGGATTGAGGATTGAGGATTGAAGGTTGAGTATTGGGTATTGAGGATTGAAGAATGAGGATTGAAAATTGAGGGTTGACGATTGAGGATTGAGGATTGAGGATTGAGGATTGAGGATTGAGGATTGAGGATTGAGGATTGAGAATTGAGCATTGAGGATTGAAGATTGAGTATTGAGGATTGAGGATTGAGGATTGAGGATTGAGGATTGACAAATGATCGTTGAGGACTCAGGGATGAAGTTTGAGGATTCAGGATTGAGGATTCAGGATTGAGGTTTGAGGACTGAGGATTGAGGACTGAGGATTGAGGATTGAGGATTGAGGATTGAGGATTGAGGATTGAGGATTGAGGATTGAAGATTGAGGATTGGGTATTGAGGATTGAACATTGAGGATTGGGGGATGAGGATTGAGGATTGAGTATTGAGGATTGAAGATTGAGAAGTGAGGATTGAGGATTGAGGATTGAGGATTGAAGATTGAGGATTGCTGATTGAGGATTGAGGATTGAAGATTAAGTATTGAAGATTGAAGACAGACATTTGAGGATTGAGGATTGAGGATTGAGGATTGAGGATTGAGGATTGAGGATTGAGAATTGAGGATTGAGGATTGAAGATTAAGTATTGAGGATTGAGGATTGACGATTGAGGATTGAGGATTGAGGATGAGGAATGAGGGCTGAGGATTGAGGTTTGAGGACTGAGGACTGAGGACTGGGGATTGAGAATTGAGGATTGAGGATTGAGGATTATAGATTGAGGATTGAGGATTGGGTATTGAGGATTGAAGAATGAGTATTGAGGATTGAGTATTGAGGATTGAATATTGAGTATTGAGGATTGAAGACTGACGATTGAGGATTGAGGATTGAGGATTGAGGATTGAGGATTGAGGATTCAAGATTGAGTATTGGGTACTGAGGATTGAAGAATGAGGATTGAAAATTGAGGATTGAGTATTGAGAATTGAGGATTGAGGGTTGAGGAATGAGGATTAAGGATTGGGTATTGAGGATTGGAGAATGAGGATTGAGGATTAAGGATTGAGGATTGAGGATTGAAGATTGAGTATTGAGGATTAAAGATTGACGATTGAGGATTGAACATTGAGGACTGAGTGTAGAGGGTTGAGTGATGAGAATTGACGTTTGTGGATAGAGGTTTCAAGATTGCAGATTGAGTATTGAGTATTGAAAACTGTGAATTGAGGATATTCTATTGAGGATTGTGGATTGACAACTGATTGTTGAGGACTGAGGGCCGAGGATTAAGGGTTCAGGATTGAGGATTCAGAATTGAGGTTTGAGGACTGAGGATTGAGGATTGAAGATTGAGTATTGAGGATTGAAGACTGAGGATTGAGGATTGAGGATTGAGGATTGAAGATTGACTATTGAGAGTTGAGGATTGAGGATTGAGGATTGAAGATTGAGGATTGGGTATTGAGGATTGAAGAATGAGGATTGAGGATTGAGGATTGAGGATTGAGGATTGAAGATTGAGTATTGAGGATTGAAGATTGATGATTGAGGATTGAGGATTGAGGATTGAGGATTGAGGATTGAGGATTGAAGATTGAGTATTGAGGATTGAAGATTGAGAAGTGAGGATTGAGGATTGAGGATTGAGGATTGAAGATTGAGGATTGCGGATTGAGGATTGAGGATTGAAGATTAAGTATTGAGGATTGAAGACTGACAATTGAGGATTGAGGGTTGAGGATTGAGGATTGAGGATTGAGGATTGAGGATTGAGAATTGAGGATTGAGGATTGAAGATTAAGTATTGAGGATTGAAGATTGAGGATTGAGGATTGAGGATTGAGGATTGAGGATGAGGAATCAGGGTTGAGGATTGAGGTTTGAGGACTGAGGACTGAGGATTGAGGATTGAGAATTGAGGATTGAGGATTGAGTATTATAGATTGAGGATTGAGGATTGGGTATTGAGGATTGAAGAATGAGGACTGAGGATTGAGGATTGAGAATTGAGGATTGAGGGTTGAGGATTATAGATTGAGGATTGAGGATTGGGTATTGAGGATTGAAGAATGAGGATTGGGTATTGAGGATTGAAGAATGAGGACTGAGGATTGAGGATTGAGAATTGAGGATTGAGGGTTGAGGATTATAGATTGAGGATTGAGGATTGGGTATTGAGGATTGAAGAATGAGGATTGAGGATTGAGGATTGAAGATTGAGAATTGAGGATTGAGGATTGAGGATTGAAGATTGAAGATTGGGTATTGAGGATTGAAGGATGAGGATTGAGGATTGAGGATTGAGGATTGAGGATTGAAGATTGAGTATTGAGGATTGAAGATTGAGGATTGAGGATTGAGGATTGAGGATTGAGGATTGAGGATTGAGGATTGAACATTGAGGACTGAGTGTTGAGGGTTGAGTGATGATAATTGACGTTTGTGGATAGAGGTTTGAAGATTGCAGATTGAGTATTGAGTATTGAAAACTGTGAATTGAGGATATTCTATTGAGGATTGAGGATAGACGACTGATTGTTGAGGACTGAGGGCCGAGGATTAAGGATTCAGGATTAAGGATTCAGAACTGGGGTTTGAGGACTGAGGATTGAGGATTGAAGACTGTGTATTGAGGATTGAAGGCTGAGGATTGAGGATTGAGGATTGAGGGTTGAGGATTGAAGATTGACTATTGAGGGTTGAGGATTGAGGATTGAGGATTGAAGATTGAGGATTGGGTATTGAGGATTGAAGAATGAGGATTGAGGATTGAGGATTGAAGATTAAGTACTGAGGATTGAGGATTGAAGATTGAGGATTGAGGATTGACGATGATGGTTGAGGGTTGAGGATTGAGGATTGAAGAATGAGGATTGAAAGTTGAGGATTGAGGATTGAGAATTGAGGATTGAGGATTGAAGATTAAGTATTGAGGATTGAGGATTGAAGATTGAGGATTGAGGATTGACGATGATGGTTGAGGGTTGAGGATTGAGGATTGAAGAATGAGGATTGAAAATTGAGGATTGAGGATTGAGAACTGAGGATTGAGGATTGAGGATTGAAGATTGAGGATTGGGTATTGAGGATTGAAGAATGAGGATTGAGGATTGAGGATTGAGGATTGAGGATTGAGGATTGAAGGTTGAGGATTGAGGATTGAGGATGAGGAATGAGGGTTGAGGATTGAGGTTTGAGTACTGCGGACTGAGGATTGAGGATTGAGAATTGAGGATTGAGGATTGAGGATTATAGATTGAGGATTGAGGATTGGGTATTGAGGATTGAAGAATGAGGACTGAGGATTGAGAATTGAGAATTGAGGATTGAGGGTTGAGGATTATAGATTGAGGATTGAGGATTAGGTATTGAGGATTGAAGAATGAGGATTGAGGATTGAGGATTGAAGATTGAGAATTGAGGATTGAGGATTGAGGATTGAAGATTGAGGATTGGGTATTGAGGATTGAAGGATGAGGATTCAGGATTGAGGATTGAGGATTGAGGATTGAAGATTGAGTATTGAGGATTGAAGGTTGAGGACTGAGGATTGAGGATTGAGGATTGAGGATTGAAGAATGAGGATTGAGGATTGAGGATTGAGGATTGAGGATTGAAGATTGAGTATTGAGGATTGAAGATTGATGATTGAGGATTGAGGATTGAGGATTGAGGATTGAGGATTGAGGATTGAAGATTGAGTATTGAGGATTGAAGATTGAGAAGTGAGGATTGAGGATTGAGGATTGAGGATTGAAGATTGAGGATTGCGGATTGAGGATTGAGGATTGAAGATTAAGTATTGAGGATTGAAGACAGACAATTGAGGATTGAGGATTGAGGATTGAGGATTGAGGATTGAGGATTGAGAATTGAGGATTGAGGGTTGAAGATTAAGTATTGAGGATTGAGGATTGAAGATTGAGGATTGAGGATTGAGGATGAGGAATGAGGGCTGAGGATTGAGGTTTGAGGACTGAGGACTGAGGACTGGGGATTGAGAATTGAGGATTGAGGATTGAGGATTATAGGTTGAGGATTGAGGATTGGGTATTGAGGATTGAAGAATGAGGATTGAGGATTGAGTATTGAGGATTGAAGATTGAGTATTGAGGATTGAAGACTGACGATTGAGGATTGAGGATTGAGGATTGAGGATTGAGGATTGAGGATTCAAGATTGAGTATTGGGTACTGAGGATTGAAGAATGAGGATTGAAAATTGAGGATTGAGGATTGAGAATTGACGATTGAGGGTTGAGGAATGAGGATTAAGTATTGGGTATTGAGGATTGGAGAATGAGGATTGAGGATTAAGGATTGAGGATTGAGGATTGAAGATTGAGTATTGAGGATTAAAGATTGACGATTGAGGATTGAGGATTGAGGATTAAGGATTGAACATTGAGGACTGAGTGTAGTGGGTTGAGTGATGAGAATTGACGTTTGTGGATAGAGGTTTCAAGATTGCAGATTGAGTATTGAGTATTGAAAACTGTGAATTGAGGATATTCTATTGAGGATTGTGGATTGACAACTGATTGTTGAGGACTGAGGGCCGAGGATTAAGGGTTCAGGATTGAGGATTCAGAATTGAGGTTTGAGGACTGAGGATTGAGGATTGAATATTGAGTATCGAGGATTGAAGATTGAGGATTGAGGTTTGAGGATTGAGGATTGAGGATGAGGGCTGAGGGTTGAGGGTTGAGGATTGAGGATTGGGTATTGAGGATTGAAGAATGAGGATTGAGGATTGAGGATTGAGGATTGAGGATTGAGGATTGAAGGTTGAGGATTGAGGATTGAGGATGAGGAATGAGGGTTGAGGATTGAGGTTTGAGGACTGAGGACTGAGGATTGAGGATTGAGAATTGAGGATTGAGGATTGAGGATTATAGATTGAGGATTGAGGATTGGGTATTGAGGATTGAAGAATGAGGACTGAGGATTGAGGATTGAGAATTGAGGATTGAGGGTTGAGGATTATAGATTGAGGATTGAGGATTGGGTATTGAGGATTGAAGAATGAGGATTGAGGATTGAGGATTGAAGATTGAGGATTGAGAATTGAGGATTGAAGAATGAGGATTGAGTATTGAGGATTGAAGATTGATGATTGAGGATTGAGGATTGAGGATTGAACATTGAGGATTGGGTATCGCGGATTGAACATTGAGGATTGAGTGTTGAGGGTTGAGTATTGAGGATTGTGGACTGAAGATTGTATATTGATGATTGAAGATTGAGGATTGACGATTCAGTGTTGTGGATTGAGGACGAGGACTGAGGGTCGAGTATTGATGTTTGAGGTCTGAGGATCGAGGATTGAGGATTGAGAATTCCGGATTGAGAATTGAGGATTGAAGATTGAGGATTTGGTATTGAGGATTGAAGAATGAGGATTGAGGATTGAGAATTGAGGATTGAGGATTGAGGATTGAAGATTGAGTATTGAGGATTGAAGATTGAGGATTGAGGGTTGAGGATTGAGGATTGAGGATGAGAGCTGAGGGTTGAGGGTTGAGGATTGAGGACTGAGGACTGAGGATTCTGGATTGAGGATTGAAGATTGAGTATTGAGGATTGAAGGTTGACGATTGAGGATAGAGTATTGAGGATTGAGGATTGAGGATTGATGATTGGAGATTGATGGTTGAGGGTTGAGGATTGAGGGTTGGGGACAGAGTATTGAGGGTTGAGTGATGAGTATTGATGTGTGTGGATAGAGATCTGAAGATTGCAGATTGAGTATTGAGTATTGAAAACTGTGAATTGAGGATATTCTATTGAGGATTGAGGATTGCCAAATGATCGATGAGGACGCAGGGCTGAAGGTTGCGGATTCAGGGTTGAGGATTCAGGATTGAGGTTTGAGGACTGAGTATTGAGGATTGTGTATTGAGGATTGAGGATTGAGGATTGAAGAATGAGGATTGGGGATTGAGGATTGAGGATTGAGGATTGAAGATTGAGTATTGAGGGTTGAAGATTGACGATTGAGGATTGAGGATTGAGGATTGAGGATTGAACATTGAGGACTGAGTGTTGAGGGTTGAGTGATGAGAATTGACGTTTGTGGATAGAGGTTTGAAGATTGCAGATTGAGTATTGAGTATTGAAAACTGTGAATTGAGGATATTCTATTGAGGATTGAGGATTGACAATTGATTGTTGAGGACTGAGGGCTGAAGATTGAGGATTCAGGATTGAGGATTCGGGATTGAGGTTTGAGGACTGAGGATTGAGGGTTGAGTATTGAGGATTGAGGATTGAGGATTGAAGATTGAGGATTGAGGATGGAGGATGAGGAATGAGGGTTGAGGATTGAGGTTTGAGGACTGAGGACTGAGGATTGAGGATTGAGAATTGAGGATTGAGGTTTGAGGATTATAGATTGAGGATTGAGGATTGGGTATTGAGGATTGAAGAATGAGGATTGTGGATTGAGGATTGAGGATTGAGGATTGATGATTGATTATTGAGGATTGAAGACTGACGATTGAGGATTGAGGATTGAGGATTGAGGATAGAGGATTGAGGATTGAGGCTTGAGAATTGAGGATTGAGGATTGAAGATTGTGTATTGAGCATTGAAGATTGAGGATTGAGGATTGAAGATTGAGGATTGACGATGATGGTTGAGGGTTGAGGATTGAGGATTGAAGAATGAGGATTGAAAATTGAGGATTGAGGAATGAGAATTGAGGATTGAGGATTGAGGATTGAAGATTGAGGATTGGGCATTGAGGATTGAAGAATGAGGATTGAGGATTGAGGATTGAGGATTGAGGATTGAGGATTGAAGGTTGAGGATTGAGGATTGAGGATGAGGAATCAGGGTTGAGGATTGAGGTTTGAGGACTGAGGACTGAGAATTGAGGATTGAGGATTGAAGATTGTGTATTGAGCATTGAAGATTGAGGATTGAGGATTGAAGATTGAGGATTGACGATGATGGTTGAGGGTTGAGGATTGAGGATTGAAGAGTGAGGATTGAAAATTGAGGATTGAGGATTGAGAATTGAGGATTGAGGATTGAGGATTGAAGATTGAGGATTGGGCATTGAGGATTGAAGAATGAGGATTGAGGATTGAGGATTGAGGATTGAGGATTGATGATTGAAGGTTGAGGATTGAGGATTGAGGATGAGTAATCAGGGTTGAGGATTGAGGTTTGAGGACTGAGGACTGAGGACTGAGGATTGAGAATTGAGGATTGAGGATTGAGTATTATAGATTGAGGATTGAGGATTGGGTATTGAGGATTGAAGAATGAGGACTGAGGATTGAGGATTGAGAATTGAGGATTGAGGGTTGAGGATTATAGATTGAGGATTGAGGATTGGGTATTGAGGATTGAAGAATGAGGATTGAGGATTGAGGATTGAAGATTGAGAATTGAGGATTGAGGATTGAGGATTGAAGATTGAGGATTGGGTATTGAGGATTGAAGGATGAGGATTGAGGATTGAGGATTGAGGATTGAGGATTGAAGATTGAGTATTGAGGATTAAAGATTGACGATTGAGGATTGAGGATTGAGGATTGAGGATTGAACATTGAGGACTGAGTGTAGAGGGTTGAGTGATGAGAATTGACGTTTGTGGATAGAGGTTTCAAGATTGCAGATTGAGTATTGAGTATTGAAAACTGTGAATTGAGGATATTCTATTGAGGATTGTGGATTGACAACTGATTGTTGAGGACTGAGGGCCGAGGATTAAGGGTTCAGGATTGAGGATTCAGAATTGAGGTTTGAGGACTGAGGATTGAGGATTGAAGATTGAGTATTGAGGATTGAAGACTGAGGATTGAGGATTGAGGATTGAGGATTGAAGATAGACTATTGAGAATTGAGGATTGAGGATTAAAGGATTGAAGATTGAGGATTGGGTATTGAGGATTGAAGAATGAGGATTGACGATTCAGTGTTGTGGATTGAGGACGAGGACTGAGGGTCGAGTATTGATGTTTGAGGTCTGAGGATCGAGGATTGAGGATTCAGAATTGAGGATTGAGAATTGAGGATTGAGGTTTGACTATTGAAGACTGAGAATTGGGAATTGAGGATTGACGGTTGAGGATTGAGTATTGAGGATTGAGAGTTGAGGATTGAGGATTGAAGATTGAGGATTGAGGATTGAGGATGAGGAATGAGGGTTGAGGATTGAGGTTTGAGGACTGAGGACTGAGGACTGGGGATTGAGAATTGAGGCCTGAGGATTGAGGATTGAGGATTGAGGATTGAGGATTGAGAATTGAGCATTGAGGATTGAAGATTGAGTATTGAGGATTGAGGATTAAGGGTTGAGGATTGAAGATTGAGGATTGGGTATTGAGGATTGAACATTGAGGATTGAGGGATGAGGATTGAGGATTGAGGATTGAGGATTGAAGACTGAGGATTCGGTATTGAGGATTGAAGAATGAGGATTGAGTATTGAGGATTTAGGATTGAGGATTGCAGATTGAGTATTGAGGATTGAATATTCAGGATTGAGGATTGAGGATTGAGGATTGAGGGTTGAGGATTGAGGATTGAGGATTGAAGATTTAGTATTGAGGATTGAAGATTGAGGATTGAGGATTGAGGGTTGAGAATTGAGGATTGAAGTTTGACGATTGCGGATTGAGGATTGAGGATTGAAGATTAAGTATTGAGGATTGAAGACTAACAATTGAGGATTGAGGATTGAGGATTGAGGATTGAGGATTGAGGATTGAGGATTGACAATTGAGCATTGAGGATTGAAGATTGAGTATTGAGGATTGAGGATTGAGGATTGAGGATTGAAGATTGAGGATTGAGGATTGAGGATGAGGAATGAGGGTTGAGGATTGAGGTTTGAGGACTGAGGACTGAGAATTGAGGATTGAGAGTTGAGGATTGCGGATTGAGGATTAAAGGTTGAGGATTGAGGATTGGGTATTGAGGATTGAAGAATGAGGATTGAGGATTGAGAATTGAGGATTGAGGATTGAGGATTGAAGATTGAGTATTGAGGATTGAAGATTGAGGATTGAGGGTTGAGGATTGAGGATTGAGGATGAGAGCTGAGGGTTGAGGGTTGAGGATTGAGGACTGAGGACTGAGGATTCTGGATTGAGGATTGAAGATTGAGTATTGAGGATTGAAGGTTGACGATTGAGGATAGAGTATTGAGGATTGAGGATTGAGGATTGATGATTGGAGATTGATGGTTGAGGGTTGAGGATTGAGGGTTGGGGACAGAGTATTGAGGGTTGAGTGATGAGTATTGATGTGTGTGGATAGAGATCTGAAGATTGCAGATTGAGTATTGAGTATTGAAAACTGTGAATTGAGGATATTCTATTGAGGATTGAGGATTGCCAAATGATCGATGAGGACGCAGGGCTGAAGGTTGCGGATTCAGGGTTGAGGATTCAGGATTGAGGTTTGAGGACTGAGTATTGAGGATTGTGTATTGAGGATTGAGGATTGAGGATTGAAGAATGAGGATTGGGGATTGAGGATTGAGGATTGAGGATTGAAGATTGAGTATTGAGGGTTGAAGATTGACGATTGAGGATTGAGGATTGAGGATTGAGGATTGAACATTGAGGACTGAGTGTTGAGGGTTGAGTGATTAGAATTGACGTTTGTGGATAGAGGTTTGAAGATTGCAGATTGAGTATTGAGTATTGAAAACTGTGAATTGAGGATATTCTATTGAGGATTGAGGATTGACAATTGATTGTTGAGGACTGAGGGCTGAAGATTGAGGATTCAGGATTGAGGATTCGGGATTGAGGTTTGAGGACTGAGGATTGAGGGTTGAGTATTGAGGATTGAGGATTGAGGATTGAAGATTGAGGATTGAGGATGGAGGATGAGGAATGAGGGTTGAGGATTGAGGTTTGAGGACTGAGGACTGAGGATTGAGGATTGAGAATTGAGGATTGAGGTTTGAGGATTATAGATTGAGGATTGAGGATTGGGTATTGAGGATTGAAGAATGAGGATTGTGGATTGAGGATTGAGGATTGAGGATTGATGATTGATTATTGAGGATTGAAGACTGACGATTGAGGATTGAGGATTGAGGATTGAGGATAGAGGATTGAGGATTGAGGCTTGAGAATTGAGGATTGAGGATTGAAGATTGTGTATTGAGCATTGAAGATTGAGGATTGAGGATTGAAGATTGAGGATTGACGATGATGGTTGAGGGTTGAGGATTGAGGATTGAAGAATGAGGATTGAAAATTGAGGATTGAGGAATGAGAATTGAGGATTGAGGATTGAGGATTGAAGATTGAGGATTGGGCATTGAGGATTGAAGAATGAGGATTGAGGATTGAGGATTGAGGATTGAGGATTGAGGATTGAAGGTTGAGGATTGAGGATTGAGGATGAGGAATCAGGGTTGAGGATTGAGGTTTGAGGACTGAGGACTGAGAATTGAGGATTGAGGATTGAAGATTGTGTATTGAGCATTGAAGATTGAGGATTGAGGATTGAAGATTGAGGATTGACGATGATGGTTGAGGGTTGAGGATTGAGGATTGAAGAGTGAGGATTGAAAATTGAGGATTGAGGATTGAGAATTGAGGATTGAGGATTGAGGATTGAAGATTGAGGATTGGGCATTGAGGATTGAAGAATGAGGATTGAGGATTGAGGATTGAGGATTGAGGATTGATGATTGAAGGTTGAGGATTGAGGATTGAGGATGAGTAATCAGGGTTGAGGATTGAGGTTTGAGGACTGAGGACTGAGGACTGAGGATTGAGAATTGAGGATTGAGGATTGAGTATTATAGATTGAGGATTGAGGATTGGGTATTGAGGATTGAAGAATGAGGACTGAGGATTGAGGATTGAGAATTGAGGATTGAGGGTTGAGGATTATAGATTGAGGATTGAGGATTGGGTATTGAGGATTGAAGAATGAGGATTGAGGATTGAGGATTGAAGATTGAGAATTGAGGATTGAGGATTGAGGATTGAAGATTGAGGATTGGGTATTGAGGATTGAAGGATGAGGATTGAGGATTGAGGATTGAGGATTGAGGATTGAAGATTGAGTATTGAGGATTAAAGATTGACGATTGAGGATTGAGGATTGAGGATTGAGGATTGAACATTGAGGACTGAGTGTAGAGGGTTGAGTGATGAGAATTGACGTTTGTGGATAGAGGTTTCAAGATTGCAGATTGAGTATTGAGTATTGAAAACTGTGAATTGAGGATATTCTATTGAGGATTGTGGATTGACAACTGATTGTTGAGGACTGAGGGCCGAGGATTAAGGGTTCAGGATTGAGGATTCAGAATTGAGGTTTGAGGACTGAGGATTGAGGATTGAAGATTGAGTATTGAGGATTGAAGACTGAGGATTGAGGATTGAGGATTGAGGATTGAAGATAGACTATTGAGAATTGAGGATTGAGGATTAAAGGATTGAAGATTGAGGATTGGGTATTGAGGATTGAAGAATGAGGATTGACGATTCAGTGTTGTGGATTGAGGACGAGGACTGAGGGTCGAGTATTGATGTTTGAGGTCTGAGGATCGAGGATTGAGGATTCAGAATTGAGGATTGAGAATTGAGGATTGAGGTTTGACTATTGAAGACTGAGAATTGGGAATTGAGGATTGACGGTTGAGGATTGAGTATTGAGGATTGAGAGTTGAGGATTGAGGATTGAAGATTGAGGATTGAGGATTGAGGATGAGGAATGAGGGTTGAGGATTGAGGTTTGAGGACTGAGGACTGAGGACTGGGGATTGAGAATTGAGGCCTGAGGATTGAGGATTGAGGATTGAGGATTGAGGATTGAGAATTGAGCATTGAGGATTGAAGATTGAGTATTGAGGATTGAGGATTAAGGGTTGAGGATTGAAGATTGAGGATTGGGTATTGAGGATTGAACATTGAGGATTGAGGGATGAGGATTGAGGATTGAGGATTGAGGATTGAAGACTGAGGATTCGGTATTGAGGATTGAAGAATGAGGATTGAGTATTGAGGATTTAGGATTGAGGATTGCAGATTGAGTATTGAGGATTGAATATTCAGGATTGAGGATTGAGGATTGAGGATTGAGGGTTGAGGATTGAGGATTGAGGATTGAAGATTTAGTATTGAGGATTGAAGATTGAGGATTGAGGATTGAGGGTTGAGAATTGAGGATTGAAGTTTGACGATTGCGGATTGAGGATTGAGGATTGAAGATTAAGTATTGAGGATTGAAGACTAACAATTGAGGATTGAGGATTGAGGATTGAGGATTGAGGATTGAGGATTGAGGATTGACAATTGAGCATTGAGGATTGAAGATTGAGTATTGAGGATTGAGGATTGAGGATTGAGGATTGAAGATTGAGGATTGAGGATTGAGGATGAGGAATGAGGGTTGAGGATTGAGGTTTGAGGACTGAGGACTGAGAATTGAGGATTGAGAGTTGAGGATTGCGGATTGAGGATTAAAGATTGAGGATTGAGGATTGGGTATTGAGGATTGAAGAATGAGGATTGAGGATTGGGGATTGAGGATTGAGGATTGAAGATTGAGTATTAAGAATTGTAGACTGACGATTGAGGATCGAGGATTGAGGATTGAGGATTGAGGATTGAGGATTGAGGATTGAGAATTGAGGATTGAGGATTGAAGATTGAGTATCGAGCATTGAAGATTGAGGATTGAGGATTGAACATCGAGGATTGACAATGAGGGCTGAGGGTTGAGGATTGAGGTTTGAGGACTGAGGACTCAGGATTGAGGATTGAGAATTGAGGATTGAGGGTTGAGGATTGAGGATTGAAGGTTGAGTATTGGGTATTGAGGATTGAAGAATGAGGATTGAAAATTGAGGGTTGACGATTGAGGATTGAGGATTGAGGATTGAGGATTGAGGATTGAAGACTGACAATTGAGGATTGAGGATTGAGGATTGAGGATTGAGGATTGAGGATTGAGGATTGAGAATTGAGCATTGAGGATTGAAGATTGAGTATTGGGGATTGAGGATTGAGGATTGAGGATTGAGGATTGACAAATGATCGTTGAGGACTCAGCGATGAAGTTTGAGGATTCAGGATTGAGGATTCAGGATTGAGGTTTGAGGACTGAGGATTGAGGACTGAGGATTGAGGATTGAGGATTGAGGATTGAGGATTGAGGATTGAGGATTGAGGATTGAAGATTGAGGATTGGGTATTGAGGATTGAACATTGAGGATTGGGGGATGAGGATTGAGGATTGAGGATTGAGGATTGAAGATTGAGGATTCGCTATTGAGGATTGAAGAATGAGGATTGAAGATTGAGGATTGAGGATTGAGGATTGAGGATTGAGCATTGAGAATTGAGGATTGAAGATTGAGTATTGAGGATTGGGTATTGAGGATTGAAGAATGAGGATTGAGGATTCAAGATTGAGGATTGAGGATTGAAGATTGAGTATTGAGGATTGATGACTGACGATTGAGGTTTGAGGATTGAGGATTGAGGATTGAGGATTGAGGATTGAGGCTTGAGAATTGAGGATTGAGGATTGAAGATTGTGTATTGAGCATTGAAGATTGAGGATTGAGGATTGAAGATTGAGGATTGACGATGATGGTTGAGGGTTGAGGATCGAGGATTGAAGAATGAGGATTGAAAATTGAGAATTGAGGATTGAGAATTGAGGATTGAGGATTGAGGATTGAAGATTGAGGATTGGGTATTGAGGATTGAAGAATGAGGATTGAGGATTGACGATTGAGGATTGAGGATTGAGGATTGAAGGTTGAGGATTGAGGATTGAGGATGAGGAATGAGGGTTGAGGATTGAGGTTTGAGGACTGAGGACTGAGGATTGAGGATTGAGAATTGAGGATTGAGGATTGAGGATTATAGATTGAGGATTGAGGATTGGGTATTGAGGATTGAAGAATGAGGACTGAGGATTGAGGATTGAGAATTGAGGATTGAGGGTTGAGGATTATAGATTGAGGATTGAGGATTGGTTATTGAGGATTGAAGAATGAGGATTGAGGATTGAGGATTGAAGATTGAGTATTGAGGATTGAGGATTGAGGATTGAAGATTGAGGATTGGGTATTGAGGATTGAAGGATGAGGATTGAGGATTGAGGATTGAGGATTGAGGATTGAAGATTGTGTACTGAGGATTGAAGATTGAAGATTGAGGATTGAGGATTGAGGATTGAGGATTGAAGAATGAGGATTGAGGATTGAGGATTGAGGATTGAGGATTGAAGATTGAGTATTGAGGATTGAAGATTGATGATTGAGGATTGAGGATTGAGGATTGAGGAGTGAGGATTGAGGATTGAAGATTGAGTACTGAGGATTGAAGATTGAGAAGTGAGGATTGAGGATTGAGGATTGAGGATTGAAGATTGAGGATTGCGGATTGAGGATTGAGGATTGAAGATTAAGTATTGAGGATTGAAGACTGACAATTGAGGATTGAGGATTGAGGATTGAGGATTGAGGATTGAGGATTGAGGATTGAGAATTGAGGATTGAGGATTGAAGATTAAGTATTGAGGATTGAGGATTGAAGATTGAGGATTGAGGATTGAGGATGAGGAATGAGGGCTGAGGATTGAGGTTTGAGGACTGAGGACTGAGGACTGGGGATTGAAAATTGAGGGTTGACGATTGAGGATTGAGGATTGAGGATTGAGGATTGAGGATTGAAGACTGACAATTGAGGATTGAGGATTGAGGATTGAGGATTGAGGATTGAGGATTGAGGATTGAGAATTGAGCATTGAGGATTGAAGATTGAGTATTGGGGATTGAGGATTGAGGATTGAGGATTGAGGATTGACAAATGATCGTTGAGGACTCAGCGATGAAGTTTGAGGATTCAGGATTGAGGATTCAGGATTGAGGTTTGAGGACTGAGGATTGAGGACTGAGGATTGAGGATTGAGGATTGAGGATTGAGGATTGAGGATTGAGGATTGAGGATTGAAGATTGAGGATTGGGTATTGAGGATTGAACATTGAGGATTGGGGGATGAGGATTGAGGATTGAGGATTGAGGATTGAAGATTGAGGATTCGCTATTGAGGATTGAAGAATGAGGATTGAAGATTGAGGATTGAGGATTGAGGATTGAGGATTGAGCATTGAGAATTGAGGATTGAAGATTGAGTATTGAGGATTGGGTATTGAGGATTGAAGAATGAGGATTGAGGATTCAAGATTGAGGATTGAGGATTGAAGATTGAGTATTGAGGATTGATGACTGACGATTGAGGTTTGAGGATTGAGGATTGAGGATTGAGGATTGAGGATTGAGGCTTGAGAATTGAGGATTGAGGATTGAAGATTGTGTATTGAGCATTGAAGATTGAGGATTGAGGATTGAAGATTGAGGATTGACGATGATGGTTGAGGGTTGAGGATCGAGGATTGAAGAATGAGGATTGAAAATTGAGAATTGAGGATTGAGAATTGAGGATTGAGGATTGAGGATTGAAGATTGAGGATTGGGTATTGAGGATTGAAGAATGAGGATTGAGGATTGACGATTGAGGATTGAGGATTGAGGATTGAAGGTTGAGGATTGAGGATTGAGGATGAGGAATGAGGGTTGAGGATTGAGGTTTGAGGACTGAGGACTGAGGATTGAGGATTGAGAATTGAGGATTGAGGATTGAGGATTATAGATTGAGGATTGAGGATTGGGTATTGAGGATTGAAGAATGAGGACTGAGGATTGAGGATTGAGAATTGAGGATTGAGGGTTGAGGATTATAGATTGAGGATTGAGGATTGGTTATTGAGGATTGAAGAATGAGGATTGAGGATTGAGGATTGAAGATTGAGTATTGAGGATTGAGGATTGAGGATTGAAGATTGAGGATTGGGTATTGAGGATTGAAGGATGAGGATTGAGGATTGAGGATTGAGGATTGAGGATTGAAGATTGTGTACTGAGGATTGAAGATTGAAGATTGAGGATTGAGGATTGAGGATTGAGGATTGAAGAATGAGGATTGAGGATTGAGGATTGAGGATTGAGGATTGAAGATTGAGTATTGAGGATTGAAGATTGATGATTGAGGATTGAGGATTGAGGATTGAGGAGTGAGGATTGAGGATTGAAGATTGAGTACTGAGGATTGAAGATTGAGAAGTGAGGATTGAGGATTGAGGATTGAGGATTGAAGATTGAGGATTGCGGATTGAGGATTGAGGATTGAAGATTAAGTATTGAGGATTGAAGACTGACAATTGAGGATTGAGGATTGAGGATTGAGGATTGAGGATTGAGGATTGAGGATTGAGAATTGAGGATTGAGGATTGAAGATTAAGTATTGAGGATTGAGGATTGAAGATTGAGGATTGAGGATTGAGGATGAGGAATGAGGGCTGAGGATTGAGGTTTGAGGACTGAGGACTGAGGACTGGGGATTGAGAATTGAGGATTGAGGATTGAGGATTATAGATTGAGGATTGAGGATTGGGTATTGAGGATTGAAGAATGAGGATTGAGGATTGAGTATTGAGGATTGAAGATTGAGTATTGAGGATTGAAGACTGACGATTGAGGATTGAGGATTGAGGATTGAGGATTGAGGATTGAGGATTCAAGATTGAGTATTGGGTACTGAGGATTGAAGAATGAGGATTGAAAATTGAGGATTGAGGATTGAGAATTGAGGATTGAAGATTGAGTATTGAGGATTGAGGATTGAGGATTGAGGATTGAAGATTGAGGATTGAGGATTGAGGATGAGGAATGAGGGTTGAGGATTGAGGTTTGAGGACTGAGGACTGAGAATTGAGGATTGAGAGTTGAGGATTGCGGATTGAGGATTAAAGATTGAGGATTGAGGATTGGGTATTGAGGATTGAAGAATGAGGTTTGAGGATTGGGGATTGAGGATTGAGGATTGAAGATTGAGTATTAAGAATTGTAGACTGACGATTGAGGATCGAGGATTGAGGATTGAGGATTGAGGATTGAGGATTGAGGATTGAGAATTGAGGATTGAGGATTGAAGATTGAGTATCGAGCATTGAAGATTGACGATTGAGGATTGAACATCGAGGATTGACAATGAGGGCTGAGGGTTGAGGATTGAGGTTTGAGGACTGAGGACTCAGGATTGAGGATTGAGAATTGAGGATTGAGGGTTGAGGATTGAGGATTGAAGGTTGAGTATTGGGTATTGAGGATTGAAGAATGAGGATTGAAAATTGAGGGTTGACGATTGAGGATTGAGGATTGAGGATTGAGGATTGAGGATTGAAGACTGACAATTGAGGATTGAGGATTGAGGATTGAGGATTGAGGATTGAGGATTGAGGATTGAGGATTGAGAATTGATCATTGAGGATTGAAGATTGAGTATTGAGGATTGAGGATTGAGGATTGAGGATTGACAAATGATCGTTGAGGACTCAGCGATGAAGTTTGAGGATTCAGGATTGAGGATTCAGGATTGAGGTTTGAGGACTGAGGATTGAGGACTGAGGATTGAGGATTGAGGATTGAGGATTGAGGATTGAGGATTGAGGATTGAGGATTGAAGATTGAGGATTGGGTATTGAGGATTGAACATTGAGGATTGGGGGATGAGGATTGAGGATTGAGGATTGAGGATTGAAGATTGAGGATTCGCTATTGAGGATTGAAGAATGAGGATTGAAGATTGAGGATTGAGGATTGAGGATTGAGGATTGAGGATTGAGAATTGAGGATTGAAGATTGAGTATTGAGGATTGGGTATTGAGGATTGAAGAATGAGGATTGAGGATTCAAGATTGAGGATTGAGGATTGAAGATTGAGTATTGAGGATTGATGACTGACGATTGAGGTTTGAGGATTGAGGATTGAGGATTGAGGATTGAGGATTGAGGCTTGAGAATTGAGGATTGAGGATTGAAGATTGTGTATTGAGCATTGAAGATTGAGGATTGAGGATTGAAGATTGAGGATTGACGATGATGGTTGAGGGTTGAGGATCGAGGATTGAAGAATGAGGATTGAAAATTGAGAATTGAGGATTGAGAATTGAGGATTGAGGATTGAGGATTGAAGATTGAGGATTGGGTATTGAGGATTGAAGAATGAGGATTGAGGATTGACGATTGAGGATTGAGGATTGAGGATTGAAGGTTGAGGATTGAGGATTGAGGATGAGGAATGAGGGTTGAGGATTGAGGTTTGAGGACTGAGGACTGAGGATTGAGGATTGAGAATTGAGGATTGAGGATTGAGGATTATAGATTGAGGATTGAGGATTGGGTATTGAGGATTGAAGAATGAGGACTGAGGATTGAGGATTGAGAATTGAGGATTGAGGGTTGAGGATTATAGATTGAGGATTGAGGATTGGTTATTGAGGATTGAAGAATGAGGATTGAGGATTGAGGATTGAAGATTGAGTATTGAGGATTGAGGATTGAGGATTGAAGATTGAGGATTGGGTATTGAGGATTGAAGGATGAGGATTGAGGATTGAGGATTGAGGATTGAGGATTGAAGATTGTGTACTGAGGATTGAAGATTGAGGATTGAGGATTGAGGATTGAGGATTGAGGATTGAAGAATGAGGATTGAGGATTGAGGATTGAGGATTGAGGATTGAAGATTGAGTATTGAGGATTGAAGATTGATGATTGAGGATTGAGGATTGAGGATTGAGGAGTGAGGATTGAGGATTGAAGATTGAGTACTGAGGATTGAAGATTGAGAAGTGAGGATTGAGGATTGAGGATTGAGGATTGAAGATTGAGGATTGCGGATTGAGGATTGAGGATTGAAGATTAAGTATTGAGGATTGAAGACTGACAATTGAGGATTGAGGATTGAGGATTGAGGATTGAGGATTGAGGATTGAGGATTGAGAATTGAGGATTGAGGATTGAAGATTAAGTATTGAGGATTGAGGATTGAAGATTGAGGATTGAGGATTGAGGATGAGGAATGAGGGCTGAGGATTGAGGTTTGAGGACTGAGGACTGAGGACTGGGGATTGAGAATTGAGGATTGAGGATTGAGGATTATAGATTGAGGATTGAGGATTGGGTATTGAGGATTGAAGAATGAGGATTGAGGATTGAGTATTGAGGATTGAAGATTGAGTATTGAGGATTGAAGACTGACGATTGAGGATTGAGGATTGAGGATTGAGGATTGAGGATTGAGGATTCAAGATTGAGTATTGGGTACTGAGGATTGAAGAATGAGGATTGAAAATTGAGGATTGAGGATTGAGAATTGAGGATTGAGGGTTGAGGAATGAGGATTAAGGATTGGGTATTGAGGATTGGAGAATGAGGATTGAGGATTAAGGATTGAGGATTGAGGATTGAAGATTGAGTATTGAGGATTAAAGATTGACGATTGAGGATTGAGGATTGAGGATTGAGGATTGAACATTGAGGACTGAGTGTAGAGGGTTGAGTGATGAGAATTGACGTTTGTGGATAGAGGTTTCAAGATTGCAGATTGAGTATTGAGTATTGAAAACTGTGAATTGAGGATATTCTATTGAGGATTGTGGATTGACAACTGATTGTTGAGGACTGAGGGATGAAGTTTGAGGATTCAGGATTGAGGATTCAGGATTGAGGTTTGCGGACTGAGGATTGAGGATTGAGGATTGAGGATTGAGGATTGAGGATTGAAGATTGGGGATTGGGTATTGAGGATTGAACATTGAGGATTGATGGATGAGGATTGAGGATTGAGGACTGAGGATTGAAGATTGAGGATTGAGGATTGGAATTGAGGATTGAGGATTGAGGATTAAAGATTGAGGATTGAGGATTGGGTATTGAAGATTGGGGATTGAGGAAAGAGGATTGAGGATTAAAGATTGAGGATTGAGGATAGGGTATTGAGGATTGAAGAATGCGGATTGAGGATTGAGTATTGAGGATTGAGGATTGAAGATTGAGTATTGAGGGTTGAAGATTGTGGATTGACGATGAGGGCTGAGGGTTGAGGATTGAGGTTTGATGACTGAGGATTGAGGATTGAGGATTGAGAATTGAGGATTGAGGATTGGAATAGAGGATTGAGGATTGAGGATTAAAGATTGAGGATTGAGGATTGGGAATTGAGGATTGAAGAATGCGGATTGAGGATTGAGGATTGAGGATTGAGGATTGAAGATTGAGTATTGAGGATTGAAGATTGACGATTGAGGATTGAGGATTGAGGATTGAGGATTGAACATTGAGGACTGAGTGTTGAGGGTTGAGTGATGAGAATTGATATTTGTGGACAGAGGTTTGAAGATTGCAGATTGAGTATTGAGTATTGAAAACTGTGAATTGAGGATATACAATTGAGGATTGAGGATTGACAACTGATTGTTGAGGACTGAGTGCCGAAGATTGAGGATTCAGGATTGAGGATTCAGAATTGAGGTTTGAGGACTGAGGATTGAGGATTGAATATTGAGTATCGAGGATTGAAGATTGAGGATTGAGGGTTGAGGATTGAGTATTGAGGATGAGAGCTGAGGGTTGAGGGTTGAGGATTGAGGACTGAGGACTGAGGATTCTGGATTGAGGATTGAAGATTGAGTATTGAGGATTGAAGGTTGACGATTGAGGATTGAGGATTGAGGATTGGGAATTGAGGATTGAAGAATGCGGATTGAGGATTGAGGATTGAGGATTGAGGATTGAAGATTGAGTATTGAGGATTGAAGATTGACGATTGAGGATTGAGGATTGAGGATTGAGGATTGAACATTGAGGACTGAGTGTTGAGGGTTGAGTGATGAGAATTGATATTTGTGGACAGAGGTTTGAAGATTGCAGATTGAGTATTGAGTATTGAAAACTGTGAATTGAGGATATACTATTGAGGATTGAGGATTGACAACTGATTGTTGAGGACTGAGTGCCGAAGATTGAGGATTCAGGATTGAGGATTCAGAATTGAGGTTTGAGGACTGAGGATTGAGGATTGAATATTGAGTATCGAGGATTGAAGATTGAGGATTGAGGGTTGAGGATTGAGTATTGAGGATGAGAGCTGAGGGTTGAGGGTTGAGGATTGAGGACTGAGGACTGAGGATTCTGGATTGAGGATTGAAGATTGAGTATTGAGGATTGAAGGTTGACGATTGAGGATTGAGGATTGAGGATTGAGGATTGAGGATTGAGGATTGATGATTGGAGATTGAGGGTTGAGGGTTGAGGATTGAGGGTTGGGGACAGAGTATTGAGGGTTGAGTGATGAGTATTGATGTTTGTGTATAGAGATCTGAAGATTGCAGATTGAGTATTGAGTATTGAAAACTGTGAATTGAGGATATTCTATTGAGGATTGAGGATTGCCAAATGATCGATGAGGACTCAGGGCTGAAGGTTGCGGATTCAGGGTTGAGGATTCAGGATTGAGGTTTGAGGACTGAGTATTGAGGATTGAGTATTGAGGATTGAGGATTGAGGATTGAAGATTGAGGATTGGGTATTGAGGATTGAACATTGAGGATTGAGGGATGAGGATTGAGGATTGAGGATTGAGGATTGAAGACTGAGGATTCGGTATTGAGGATTGAAGAATGAGGATTGAGTATTGAGGATTTAGGATTGAGGATTGCAGATTGAGTATTGAGGATTGAATATTCAGGATTGAGGATTGAGGATTGAGGATTGAGGATTGAGGATTGAGGATTGAGGATTGAAAATTTAGTATTGGGGATTGAAGATTGAGGATTGAGGATTGAGGGTTGAGAATTGAGGATTGAAGGTTGACGATTGCGGATTGAGGATTGAGGATTGAAGATTAAGTATTGAGGATTGAAGACTGACAATTGAGGATTGAGGATTGAGGATTGAGGATTGAGGATTGAGGATTGAGGATTAAGGATTGAGAATTGAGGATTGAGGATTGAAGATTGAGTATTGAGGATTGAGGATTGAGGATTGAGGATTGAAGATTGAGGATTGAGGATTGAGGATGAGGAATGAGGGTTGAGGATTGAGGTTTGAGGACTGAGGACTCAGGATTGAGGATTGAGAATTGAGGATTGAGGATTGAGGATTGAGGATTGAAGGTTGAGTATTGGGTATTGAGGATTGAAGAATGAGGATTGAAAATTGAGGGTTGACGATTGAGGATTGAGGATTGAGGATTGAGGATTGAGGATTGAAGGCTGACAATTGAGGATTGAGGATTGAGGATTGAGGATTGAGGATTGAGGATTGAGGATTGAGAATTGAGCATTGAGGGTTGAAGATTGAGTATTGATGATTGAGGATTGAGGATTGAGGATTGAGGATTGACAAATGATCGTTGAGGACACAGGGATGAAGTTTGAGGATTCAGGATTGAGGATTCAGGATTGAGGTTTAAGGACTGAGGATTGAGGACTGAGGATTGAGGATTGAGGATTGAGGATTGAGGATTGAGGATTGAGGATAGAGGATTGAGGATGAGGGATGAGGGTTGAGGGTTGAGGTTTGAGGACTGAGGACTGAGGATTGAGGGTTGAGAATTGAGGATTGAGGATTGAGGATTAAAGATTGAGGATTGAGGATTGGGTATTGAGGATTGAAGAATGAGGATTGAGGATTCAAGATTGAGGATTGAGGATTGAAGATTGAGTATTGAGGATTGATGACTGACGATTGAGGTTTGAGGATTGAGGATTGAGGATTGAGGATTGAGGATTGAGGCTTGAGAATTGAGGATTGAGGATTGAAGATTGTGTATTGAGCATTGAAGATTGAGGATTGAGGATTGAAGATTGAGGATTGACGATGATGGTTGAGGGTTGAGGATCGAGGATTGAAGAATGAGGATTGAAAATTGAGAATTGAGGATTGAGAATTGAGGATTGAGGATTGAGGATTGAAGATTGAGGATTGGGTATTGAGGATTGAAGAATGAGGATTGAGGATTGAGGATTATAGATTGAGGATTGAGGATTGGGTATTGAGGATTGAAGAATGAGGACTGAGGATTGAGGATTGAGAATTGAGGATTGAGGGTTGAGGATTATAGATTGAGGATTGAGGATTGGGTATTGAGGATTGAAGAATGGGGATTGAGGATTGAGGATTGAAGATTGAGAATTGAGGATTGAGGATTGAGGATTGAAGATTGAGGATTGGGTATTGAGGATTGAAGGATGAGGATTGAGGATTGAGGATTGAGGATTGAGGATTGAAGATTGAGTACTGAGGATTGAAGATTGAGGATTGAGGATTGAGGATTGAGGATTGAGGATTGAAGAATGAGGATTGAGGATTGAGGATTGAGGATTGAGGATTGAAGATTGAGTATTGAGGATTGAAGATTGATGATTGAGGATTGAGGATTGAGGATTGAGGAGTGAGGATTGAGGATTGAAGATTGAGTATTGAGGATTGAAGATTGAGAAGTGAGGATTGAGGATTGAGGATTGAGGATTGAAGATTGAGGATTGCGGATTGAGGATTGAGGATTGAAGATTAAGTATTGAGGATTGAAGACTGACAATTGAGGATTGAGGATTGAGGATTGAGGATTGAGGATTGAGGATTGAGAATTGAGGATTGAGGATTGAAGATTAAGTATTGAGGATTGAGGATTGAAGATTGAGGATTGAGGATTGAGGATGAGGAATGAGGGCTGAGGATTGAGGTTTGAGGACTGAGGACTGAGGACTGGGGATTGAGAATTGAGGATTGAGGATTGAGGATTATAGATTGAGGATTGAGGATTGGGTATTGAGGATAGAAGAATGAGGATTGAGGATTGAGTATTGAGGATTGAAGATTGAGTATTGAGGATTGAAGACTGACGATTGAGGATTGAGGATTGAGGATTGAGGATTGAGGATTGAGGATTCAAGATTGAGTATTGGGTACTGAGGATTGAAGAATGAGGATTGAAATTTGAGGATTGAGGATTGAGAATTGAGGATTGAGGGTTGAGGAATGAGGATTAAGGATTGGGTATTGAGGATTGGAGAATGAGGATTGAGGATTAAGGATTGAGGATTGAGGATTGAAGATTGAGTATTGAGGATTAAAGATTGACGATTGAGGATTGAGGATTGAGGATTGAGGATTGAACATTGAGGACTGAGTGTAGAGGGTTGAGTGATGAGAATTGACGTTTGTGGATAGAGGTTTCAAGATTGCAGATTGAGTATTGAGTATTGAAAACTGTGAATTGAGGATATTCTATTGAGGATTGTGGATTGACAACTGATTGTTGAGGACTGAGGGATGAAGTTTGAGGATTCAGGATTGAGGATTCAGGATTGAGGTTTGCGGACTGAGGATTGAGGATTGAGGATTGAGGATTGAGGATTGAGGATTGAAGATTGGGGATTGGGTATTGAGGATTGAACATTGAGGATTGATGGATGAGGATTGAGGATTGAGGACTGAGGATTGAAGATTGAGGATTGAGGATTGGAATTGAGGATTGAGGATTGAGGATTAAAGATTGAGGATTGAGGATTGGGTATTGAAGATTGGGGATTGAGGAAAGAGGATTGAGGATTAAAGATTGAGGATTGAGGATAGGGTATTGAGGATTGAAGAATGCGGATTGAGGATTGAGTATTGAGGATTGAGGATTGAAGATTGAGTATTGAGGGTTGAAGATTGTGGATTGACGATGAGGGCTGAGGGTTGAGGATTGAGGTTTGATGACTGAGGATTGAGGATTGAGGAATGAGAATTGAGGATTGAGGTTTGGAATAGAGGATTGAGGATTGAGGATTAAAGATTGAGGATTGAGGATTGGGAATTGAGGATTGAAGAATGCGGATTGAGGATTGAGGATTGAGGATTGAGGATTGAAGATTGAGTATTGAGGATTGAAGATTGACGATTGAGGATTGAGGATTGAGGATTGAGGATTGAACATTGAGGACTGAGTGTTGAGGGTTGAGTGATGAGAATTGATATTTGTGGACAGAGGTTTGAAGATTGCAGATTGAGTATTGAGTATTGAAAGCTGTGAATTGAGGATATTCTATTGAGGATTGAGGATTGACAACTGATTGTTGAGGACTGAGTGCCGAAGATTGAGGATTCAGGATTGAGGATTCAGAATTGAGGTTTGAGGACTGAGGATTGAGGATTGAATATTGAGTATCGAGGATTGAAGATTGAGGATTGAGGGTTGAGGATTGAGTATTGAGGATGAGAGCTGAGGGTTGAGGGTTGAGGATTGAGGACTGAGGACTGAGGATTCTGGATTGAGGATTGAAGATTGAGTATTGAGGATTGAACGTTGACGATTGAGGATTCAGGATTGAGGATTGAGGATTTAGGATTGATGATTGGAGATTGAGGGTTGAGGGTTGAGGATTGAGGGTTGGGGACAGAGTATTGAGGGTTGAGTGATGAGTATTGATGTTTGTGTATAGAGATCTGAAGATTGCAGATTGAGTATTGAGTATTGAAAACTGTGAATTGAGGATATTCTATTGAGGATTGAGGATTGCCAAATGATCGATGAGGACTCAGGGCTGAAGGTTGCGGATTCAGGGTTGAGGATTCAGGATTGAGGTTTGAGGACTGAGTATTGAGGATTGAGGATTGAGGATTGAGGATTGAGGATTGAAGATTGAGGATTGGGTATTGAGGATTGAACATTGAGGATTGGGGGATGAGGATTGAGGATTGAGGATTGAGGATTGAAGATTGAGGATTCGGTATTGAGGATTGAAGAATGAGGATTGAAGATTGAGGATTGAGGATTGAGGATTGAGGATTGAGGATTGAGAATTGAGGATTGAAGATTGAGTATTGAGGATTGGGTATTGAGGATTGAAGAATGAGGATTGAGGATTCAAGATTGAGGATTGAGGATTGAAGATTGAGTATTGAGGATTGATGACTGACGATTGAGGTTTGAGGATTGAGGATTGAGGATTGAGGATTGAGGATTGAGGCTTGAGAATTGAGGATTGAGGATTGAAGATTGTGTATTGAGCATTGAAGATTGAGGATTGAGGATTGAAGATTGAGGATTGACGATGATGGTTGAGGGTTGAGGATCGAGGATTGAAGAATGAGGATTGGAAATTGAGAATTGAGGATTGAGAATTGAGGATTGAGGATTGAGGATTGAAGATTGAGGATTGGGTATTGAGGATTGAAGAATGAGGATTGAGGATTGACGATTGAGGATTGAGGATTGAGGATTGAAGGTTGAGGATTGAGGATTGAGGATGAGGAATGAGGGTTGAGGATTGAGGTTTGAGGACTGAGGACTGAGGATTGAGGATTGAGAATTGAGGATTGAGGATTGAGGATTATAGATTGAGGATTGAGGATTGGGTATTGAGTATTGAAGAATGAGGGCTGAGGATTGAGGATTGAGAATTGAGGATTGAGGGTTGAGGATTATAGATTGAGGATTGAGGATTGGGTATTGAGGATTGAAGAATGAGGATTGAGGATTGAGGATTGAAGATTGAGTATTGAGGATTGAGGATTGAGGATTGAAGATTGAGGATTGGGTATTGAGGATTGAAGGATGAGGATTGAGGATTGAGGATTGAGGATTGAGGATTGAAGATTGTGTACTGAGGATTGAAGATTGAGGATTGAGGATTGAGGATTGAGGATTGAGGATTGAAGAATGAGGATTGAGGATTGAGGATTGGGGATTGAGGATTGAAGATTGAGTATTGAGGATTGAAGATTGATGATTGAGGATTGAGGATTGAGGATTGAGGAGTGAGGATTGAGGATTGAAGATTGAGTATTGAGGATTGAAGATTGAGAAGTGAGGATTGAGGATTGAGGATTGAGGATTGAAGATTGAGGATTGCGGATTGAGGATTGAGGATTGAAGATTAAGTATTGAGGATTGAAGACTGACAATTGAGGATTGAGGATTGAGGATTGAGGATTGAGGATTGAGGATTGAGGATTGAGAATTGAGGATTGAGGATTGAAGATTAAGTATTGAGGATTGAGGATTGAAGATTGAGGATTGAGGATTGAGGATGAGGAATGAGGGCTGAGGATTGAGGTTTGAGGACTGAGGACTGAGGACTGGGGATTGAGAATTGAGGATTGAGGATTGAGGATTATAGATTGAGGATTGAGGACTGGGTATTGAGGATTGAAGAATGAGGATTGAGGATTGAGTATTGAGGATTGAAGATTGAGTATTGAGGATTGAAGACTGACGATTGAGGATTGAGGATTGAGGATTGAGGATTGAGGATTGAGGATTCAAGATTGAGTATTGGGTACTGAGGATTGAAGAATGAGGATTGAAAATTGAGGATTGAGGATTGAGAATTGAGGATTGAGGGTTGAGGAATGAGGATTAAGGATTGGGTATTGAGGATTGGAGAATGAGGATTGAGGATTAAGGATTGAGGATTGAGGATTGAAGATTGAGTATTGAGGATTAAAGATTGACGATTAAGGATTGAGGATTGAGGATTGAGGATTGAACATTGAGGACTGAGTGTAGAGGGTTGAGTGATGAGAATTGACGTTTGTGGATAGAGGTTTCAAGATTGCAGATTGAGTATTGAGTATTGAAAACTGTGAATTGAGGATATTCTATTGAGGATTGTGGATTGACAACTGATTGTTGAGGACTGAGGGATGAAGTTTGAGGATTCAGGATTGAGGATTCAGGATTGAGGTTTGCGGACTGAGGATTGAGGATTGAGGATTGAGGATTGAGGATTGAGGATTGAAGATTGGGGATTGGGTATTGAGGATTGAACATTGAGGATTGATGGATGAGGATTGAGGATTGAGGACTGAGGATTGAAGATTGAGGATTGAGGATTGGAATTGAGGATTGAGGATTGAGGATTAAAGATTGAGGATTGAGGATTGGGTATTGAAGATTGGGGATTGAGGAAAGAGGATTGAGGATTAAAGATTGAGGATTGAGGATAGGGTATTGAGGATTGAAGAATGCGGATTGAGGATTGAGTATTGAGGATTGAGGATTGAAGATTGAGTATTGAGGGTTGAAGATTGTGGATTGACGATGAGGGCTGAGGGTTGAGGATTGAGGTTTGATGACTGAGGATTGAGGATTGAGGATTGAGAATTGAGGATTGAGGATTGGAATAGAGGATTGAGGATTGAGGATTAAAGATTGAGGATTGAGGATTGGGAATTGAGGATTGAAGAATGCGGATTGAGGATTGAGGATTGAGGATTGAGGGTTGAAGATTGAGTATTGAGGATTGAAGATTGACGATTGAGGATTGAGGATTGAGGATTGAGGATTGAACATTGAGGACTGAGTGTTGAGGGTTGAGTGATGAGAATTGATATTTGTGGACAGAGGTTTGAAGATTGCAGATTGAGTATTGAGTATTGAAAACTGTGAATTGAGGATATACTATTGAGGATTGAGGATTGACAACTGATTGTTGAGGACTGAGTGCCGAAGATTGAGGATTCAGGATTGAGGATTCAGAATTGAGGTTTGAGGACTGAGGATTGAGGATTGAATATTGAGTATCGAGGATTGAAGATTGAGGATTGAGGGTTGAGGATTGAGTATTGAGGATGAGAGCTGAGGGTTGAGGGTTGAGGATTGAGGACTGAGGACTGAGGATTCTGGATTGAGGATTGAAGATTGAGTATTGAGGATTGAAAGTTGACGATTGAGGATTGAGGATTGAGGATTGAGGATTGAGGATTGATGATTGGAGATTGAGGGTTGAGGGTTGAGGATTGAGGGTTGGGGACAGAGTATTGAGGGTTGAGTGATGAGTATTGATGTTTGTGTATAGAGATCTGAAGATTGCAGATTGAGTATTGAGTATTGAAAACTGTGAATTGAGGATATTCTATTGAGGATTGAGGATTGCCAAATGATCGATGAGGACTCAGGGCTGAAGGTTGCGGATTCAGGGTTGAGGATTCAGGATTGAGGTTTGAGGACTGAGTATTGAGGATTGAGTATTGAGGATTGAGGATTGAGGATTGAAGATTGAGGATTGGGTATTGAGGATTGAACATTGAGGATTGAGGGATGAGGATTGAGGATTGAGGATTGAGGATTGAAGACTGAGGATTCGGTATTGAGGATTGAAGAATGAGGATTGAGTATTGAGGATTTAGGATTGAGGATTGCAGATTGAGTATTGAGGATTGAATATTCAGGATTGAGGATTGAGGATTGAGGATTGAGTATTGAGGATTGAGGATTGAGGATTGAAAATTTAGTATTGGGGATTGAAGATTGAGGATTGAGGATTGAGGGTTGAGAATTGAGGATTGAAGGTTGACGATTGCGGATTGAGGATTGAGGATTGAAGATTAAGTATTGAGGATTGAAGACTGACAATTGAGGATTGAGGATTGAGGATTGAGGATTGAGGATTGAGGATTGAGGATTGAGAATTGAGGATTGAGGATTGAAGATTGAGTATTGAGGATTGAGGATTGAGGATTGAGGATTGAAGATTGAGGATTGAGGATTGAGGATGAGGAATGAGGGTTGAGGATTGAGGTTTGAGGACTGAGGACTCAGGATTGAGGATTGAGAATTGAGGATTGAGGATTGAGGATTGAGGATTGAAGGTTGAGCATTGGGTATTGAGGATTGAAGAATGAGGATTGAAAATTGAGGGTTGACGATTGAGGATTGAGGATTGAGGATTGAGGATTGAGGATTGAAGGCTGACAATTGAGGATTGAGGATTGAGGATTGAGGATTGAGGATTGAGGATTGAGGATTGAGAATTGAGCATTGAGGGTTGAAGATTGAGTATTGATGATTGAGGATTGAGGATTGAGGATTGAGGATTGACAAATGATCGTTGAGGACTCAGGGATGAAGTTTGAGGATTCAGGATTGAGGATTCAGGATTGAGGTTTAAGGACTGAGGATTGAGGACTGAGGATTGAGGATTGAGGATTGAGGATTGAGGATTGAGGATTGAGGATTGAGGATTGAGGATTGAGGATTGAAGATTGAGGATTGCGGATTGAGGATTGAGGATTGAAGATTGAGTATTGAGGATTGAAGACTGACGATTGATGATAGAGGATTGAGGATCGAGGATTGAGGATTGATGATTGAGGATTGAGAATTGAGGATTGAGTATTGAAGATTGAATATTGAATATTGAGCATTGAAGATTGAGGATTGAGGATTGAAGATTAAGTATTGACGATGAGGGCTGAGGGTTGAGGATTGAGGTTTGAGGACTGAGGATTGAGGATTGAGGATTGAGAATTGGGGATTGAGGATTGGGGATTGAAGATTGAAGATTGAGTATTGGTTATTGAAGATTGAGTATTGAGGATTGAAGATTGACGATTGAGGATTAAGGATTGTGGATTGAGGATTGAACATTGAGGACTGAGTGTTGAGGGTTGAGTGATGAGAATTGATATTTGTGGACAGAGGTTTGAAGATTGCAGATTGAGCATTGAGTATTGAAAACTGTGAATTGAGGATATTCTATTGAGGATTGAGGATTGACAACTGATTGTTGAGGACTGAGGGCCGAAGATTGAGGATTCAGGATTGAGGATTCAGAATTGAGGTTTGAGGACTGAGGATGGAGGATTGAATATTGAGTATCGAGGATTGAAGATTGAGGATTGAGGGTTGAGGATTGAGGATTGAGGATGAGGGCTGAGGGTTGAGGGTTGAGGATTGAGGACTGAGGACTGAGGATTGAGGATTGAGAATTGAGGATTGAGGATTGAGGATTGAGGATTCAAGATTGAGTATTGGGTATTGAGGATTGAAGAAAGAGGATTGAAAATTGAGGATTGAGGATTGAGAATTGAGGATTGAGGATTGAGGATTGAAGATTGAGGATTGGGTATTGAGGATTGAAGAATGAGGATTGGGGATTGAGGATTGAGGATTGAGGATTGAAGATTGAGTATTGAGCGTTGAAGATTGACGATTGAGGATTGAGGATTGAGGATTGAGGATTGAACATTGAGGACTGAGTGTTGAGGGTTGAGTGATGAGAATTGACGTTTGTGGATAGAGGTTTGAAGATTGCAGATTGAGTATTGAGTATTGAAAACTGTGAATTGAGGATATTCTATTGAGGATTGAGGATTGACAATTGATTGTTGAGGACTGAGGGCTGATGATCGAGGATTCAGGATTGAGGATTCGGGATTGAGGTTTGAGGACTGAGGATTGAGGGTTGAGTATTGAGGATTGAGGATTGAGGATTGAAGATTGAGGATTGAGGATGGAGGATGAGGAATGAGGGTTGAGGATTGAGGTTTGAGGACTGAGGACTGAGGATTGAGGATTGAGAATTGAGGATTGAGGTTTGAGGATTATAGATTGAGGATTGAGGATTGGGTATTGAGGATTGAAGAATGAGGATTGTGGATTGAGGATTGAGGATTGAGGATTGAGAATTGAGGATTGAGGATTGAAGATTGAGTATTGAGGATTGAAGATTGATGATTGAAGATGGAGGATTGAGGATTGAACATTGAGAATTGGGTATCGCGGATTGAACATTGAGGATTGAGTGTTGTGGATTGAGGACGAGGACTGAGGGTTGAGTATTGATGTTTGATGTCTGAGGATCGAGGATTGAGGATTGAGAATTGAGGATATTCTATTGAGGATTGACGATTGACAATTGATTGTTGAGGACTGAGGGCTGTAGATTGAGGATTCAGGATTGAGGATTCGGGATTAAGGTTTGAGGACTGAGGATTGAGGGTTGAGTATTGAGGATTGAGGGTTGACGCTTGAGGATTGAGGGTTGAGGATGGAGGATTGAAGTGAGAGGACTGAGTGTTGGGGATTGAGCGTTGTGAATAGATGTTTGAGGATTGAGGTTTGATTATTGAATATTGTGGATTGAGTATTGAACCATGAGAATTCAGGATATTCTATTGAGTATTGAGAATTGAGGATTGATGGTTGAGTATTGAGGATTGATGGTTGAGGGTTGAGGATTGATGGTTGTGGATTGAGGACGAGGACTGAGGGTTGAGTATTGATGTTTGAGGTCTGAGGATTGAAGATTGACGGTTGAGGATTGAGGATTGAGGATTGAGGATTGAGGATTGATGATTGAGGATTGAGAATTGAGGGTTGAGGTTTGAAGATTGAGGATTGGGGACTGAGTATTGAGGGTTGAGTGATGAGAATTGAGGCTTGTGGATAGAGATCTGAAGGTTGCAGATTGAGTATTGAGTATTGAAAACTGCGATTTGAGGATATTCTATTGAGGATTGAGGATTGACAACTGATCGTTGAGGACTCAGGGATGAAGTTTGACGATTCAGGATTGAGGATTCAGGATTGAGGTTTGAGGACTGCGGATTGAGGATTGAGGATTGAGGATTGAGGATTGAGGGTTGAAGATTGATGATTGGGTATTGAGGATTGAACATTGAGGATTGAGGGATGAGGATTGAGGATTGAGGATTGAGGATTGAAGATTGAGGATTCGGTATTGAGGATTGAAGAATGAGGATTGAGGATTGAGGATTGAGGATTGAAGATTGACTATTGAGAATTGAGGATTGAGGATTGAGGATTGAATATTGAGGATTGGGTATTGAGGATTGAAGAATGAGCGTTGAGGATTGAGTATTGAGGATTGAGGATTGAGGATTGAGGATTGATTATTGAGGATTGAGAATTGAGGGTTGAGGTTTGAAGATTGAGGATTGGGGACTGAGTATTGAGGGTTGAGTGATGAGAATTGATGCTTGTGGATAGAGATCTGAAGATTGCAGATTGAGTATTGGGTGTTGAAAGCTGCGAATTGAGGATATTCTATTGAGGATTGAGGATTGACAACTGATCGTTGAGGACTCAGGGATGAAGTTTGAGGATTCAGGATTGAGGATTCAGGATTGAGGTTTGAGGACTGAGGATTGAGGATTGAGGATTGAGGATTGAGGATTGAGGATTGAGGATTGAGGATTGAGGATTGAGGATTGAGGATTGAAGATTGAGGATTGGGTATTGAGGATTGAACATTGAGGATTGGGGGATGAGGATTGAGGATTGAGGATTGAGGATTGAAGATTGAGGATTCGGTATTGAGGATTGAAGAATGAGGATTGAAGATTGAGGATTGAGGATTGAGGATTGAGGATTGAGGATTGAGGATTGAGGATTGAAGATTGAGTATTGAGGATTGAAGATTGAGGATTGAGGATTGAGGATTGAGGATTGAGGATTGAAGATTGAGGATTGGGGATTGAGGATTGAGGATTGGAGGTTGAGTATTGAGGATTGAAGACTGACGATTGAGGATTGAGGATTGAGGATTGAGGATTGAGGATTGAGGATTGACGATTGAGAATTGAGGATTGAGGGTTCAAGATTGAGTATTGAGGATTGAGTATTGAGGATTGAAGATTGAGGATTGAGGATTGAGGATGAGGGATGAGGGTTGAGGGTTGAGGTTTGAGGACTGAGGACTGAGGATTGAGAATTGAGAATTGAGGATTGAGGATTGAGGATTAAAGATTGAGGATTGAGGATTGGGTATTGAGGATTGAGGAATGAGGATTGAGGATTCAGGATTGAGGATTGAGGATTGAAGATTGAGTATTTAGGATTGATGACTGACGATTGAGGTTTGAGGATTGAGGATTGAGGATTGAGGATTGAGGATTGAGGCTTGAGAATTGAGGATTGAGGATTGAAGATTGTCTATTGAGCATTGACGGTTGAGGATTGAGGATTGAAGATTGAGGATTGACGATGATGGTTGAGGGTTGAGGATTGAGGATTGAAGAATGGGGATTGAAAATTGAGGATTGAGGATTGAGAATTGAGGATTGAGGATTGAGGATTGAAGATTGAGGATTGGGCATTGAGGATTGAAGAATGAGTATTGAGGATTGAGGATTGAGGATTGAGGATTGAGGATTGAAGGTTGAGGATTGAGGATTGAGGATGAGGAATCAGGGTTGAGGATTGAGGTTTGAGGACTGAGGACTGAGGATTGAGGATTGAGAATTGAGGATTGAGGATTGAGTATTATAGATTGAGGACTGAGAGTTGGGGATTGAGCGTTGTGAATAGATGTTTGAGGATTGAGGTTTGATTATTGAATATTGTGGATTGAGTATTGAACCATGAGAATTCAGGATATTCTATTGAGTATTGAGAATTGAGGATTGATGGTTGAGTATTGAGGATTGATGGTTGAGGGTTGAGGATTGATGGTTGTGGATTGAGGACGAGGACTGAGGGTTGAGTATTGATGTTTGAGGTCTGAGGATTGAAGATTGACGGTTGAGGATTGAGGATTGAGGATTGAGGATTGAGGATTGATGATTGAGGATTGAGAATTGAGGGTTGAGGTTTGAAGATTGAGGATTGGGGACTGAGTATTGAGGGTTGAGTGATGAGAATTGAGGCTTGTGGATAGAGATCTGAAGGTTGCAGATTGAGTATTGAGTATTGAAAACTGCGATTTGAGGATATTCTATTGAGGATTGAGGATTGACAACTGATTGTTGAGGACTCAGGGATGAAGTTTGACGATTCAGGATTGAGGATTCAGGATTGAGGTTTGAGGACTGCGGATTGAGGATTGAGGATTGAGGATTGAGGATTGAGGGTTGAAGATTGATGATTGGGTATTGAGGATTGAACATTGAGGATTGAGGGATGAGGATTGAGGATTGAGGATTGAGGATTGAAGATTGAGGATTCGGTATTGAGGATTGAAGAATGAGGATTGAGGATTGAGGATTGAGGATTGAAGATTGACTATTGAGAATTGAGGATTGAGGATTGAGGATTGAATATTGAGGATTGGGTATTGAGGATTGAAGAATGAGCGTTGAGGATTGAGTATTGAGGATTGAGGATTGAGGATTGATTATTGAGGATTGAGAATTGAGGGTTGATGATTGAAGAATGAGGATTGTGGATTGAGGCTTGAGGATTGAGGATTGAGAATTGAGGATTGAGGATTGAAGATTGAGTATTGAGGATTGAAGATTGATGATTGAAGATGGAGGATTGAGGATTGAACATTGAGAATTGGGTATCGCGGATTGAACATTGAGGATTGAGTGTTGTGGATTGAGGACGAGGACTGAGGGTTGAGTATTGATGTTTGATGTCTGAGGATCGAGGATTGAGGATTGAGAATTGAGGATATTCTATTGAGGATTGACGATTGACAATTGATTGTTGAGGACTGAGGGCTGTAGATTGAGGATTCAGGATTGAGGATTCGGGATTAAGGTTTGAGGACTGAGGATTGAGGGTTGAGTATTGAGGATTGAGGGTTGACGCTTGAGGATTGAGGGTTGAGGATGGAGGATTGAAGTGAGAGGACTGAGTGTTGGGGATTGAGCGTTGTGAATAGATGTTTGAGGATTGAGGTTTGATTATTGAATATTGTGGATTGAGTATTGAACCATGAGAATTCAGGATATTCTATTGAGTATTGAGAATTGAGGATTGATGGTTGAGTATTGAGGATTGATGGTTGAGGGTTGAGGATTGATGGTTGTGGATTGAGGACGAGGACTGAGGGTTGAGTATTGATGTTTGAGGTCTGAGGATTGAAGATTGACGGTTGAGGATTGAGGATTGAGGATTGAGGATTGAGGATTGATGATTGAGGATTGAGAATTGAGGGTTGAGGTTTGAAGATTGAGGATTGGGGACTGAGTATTGAGGGTTGAGTGATGAGAATTGAGGCTTGTGGATAGAGATCTGAAGGTTGCAGATTGAGTATTGAGTATTGAAAACTGCGATTTGAGGATATTCTATTGAGGATTGAGGATTGACAACTGATCGTTGAGGACTCAGGGATGAAGTTTGAGGATTCAGGATTGAGGATTCAGGATTGAGGTTTGAGGACTGCGGATTGAGGATTGAGGATTGAGGATTGAGGATTGAGGGTTGAAGATTGATGATTGGGTATTGAGGATTGAACATTGAGGATTGAGGGATGAGGATTGAGGATTGAGGATTGAGGATTGAAGATTGAGGATTCGGTATTGAGGATTGAAGAATGAGGATTGAGGATTGAGGATTGAGGATTGAAGATTGACTATTGAGAATTGAGGATTGAGGATTGAGGATTGAATATTGAGGATTGGGTATTGAGGATTGAAGAATGAGCGTTGAGGATTGAGTATTGAGGATTGAGGATTGAGGATTGATTATTGAGGATTGAGAATTGAGGGTTGAGGTTTGAAGATTGAGGATTGGGGACTGAGTATTGAGGGTTGAGTGATGAGAATTGATGCTTGTGGATAGAGATCTGAAGATTGCAGATTGAGTATTGGGTGTTGAAAGCTGCGAATTGAGGATATTCTATTGAGGATTGAGGATTGACAACTGATCGTTGAGGACTCAGGGATGAAGTTTGAGGATTCAGGATTGAGGATTCAGGATTGAGGTTTGAGGACTGAGGATTGAGGATTGAGGATTGAGGATTGAGGATTGAGGATTGAGGATTGAGGATTGAGGATTGAGGATTGAGGATTGAAGATTGAGGATTGGGTATTGAGGATTGAACATTGAGGATTGGGGGATGAGGATTGAGGATTGAGGATTGAGGATTGAAGATTGAGGATTCGGTATTGAGGATTGAAGAATGAGGATTGAAGATTGAGGATTGAGGATTGAGGATTGAGGATTGAGGATTGAGGATTGAGGATTGAAGATTGAGTATTGAGGATTGAAGATTGAGGATTGAGGATTGAGGATTGAGGACTGAGGATTGAGGGTTGAGTATTGAGGATTGAGGATTGAGGATTGAAGATTGAGGATTGAGGATGGAGGATGAGGAATGAGGGTTGAGGATTGAGGTTTGAGGACTGAGGACTGAGGATTGAGGATTGAGAATTGAGGATTGAGGTTTGAGGATTATAGATTGAGGATTGAGGATTGGGTATTGAGGATTGAAGAATGAGGATTGTGGATTGAGGATTGAGGATTGAGGATTGAGAATTGAGGATTGAGGATTGAAGATTGAGTATTGAGGATTGAAGATTGATGATTGAAGATGGAGGATTGAGGATTGAACATTGAGAATTGGGTATCGCGGATTGAACATTGAGGATTGAGTGTTGTGGATTGAGGACGAGGACTGAGGGTTGAGTATTGATGTTTGATGTCTGAGGATCGAGGATTGAGGATTGAGAATTGAGGATATTCTATTGAGGATTGACGATTGACAATTGATTGTTGAGGACTGAGGGCTGTAGATTGAGGATTCAGGATTGAGGATTCGGGATTAAGGTTTGAGGACTGAGGATTGAGGGTTGAGTATTGAGGATTGAGGGTTGACGCTTGAGGATTGAGGGTTGAGGATGGAGGATTGAAGTGAGAGGACTGAGTGTTGGGGATTGAGCGTTGTGAATAGATGTTTGAGGATTGAGGTTTGATTATTGAATATTGTGGATTGAGTATTGAACCATGAGAATTCAGGATATTCTATTGAGTATTGAGAATTGAGGATTGATGGTTGAGTATTGAGGATTGATGGTTGAGGGTTGAGGATTGATGGTTGTGGATTGAGGACGAGGACTGAGGGTTGAGTATTGATGTTTGAGGTCTGAGGATTGAAGATTGACGGTTGAGGATTGAGGATTGAGGATTGAGGATTGAGGATTGATGATTGAGGATTGAGAATTGAGGGTTGAGGTTTGAAGATTGAGGATTGGGGACTGAGTATTGAGGGTTGAGTGATGAGAATTGAGGCTTGTGGATAGAGATCTGAAGGTTGCAGATTGAGTATTGAGTATTGAAAACTGCGATTTGAGGATATTCTATTGAGGATTGAGGATTGACAACTGATCGTTGAGGACTCAGGGATGAAGTTTGACGATTCAGGATTGAGGATTCAGGATTGAGGTTTGAGGACTGCGGATTGAGGATTGAGGATTGAGGATTGAGGATTGAGGGTTGAAGATTGATGATTGGGTATTGAGGATTGAACATTGAGGATTGAGGGATGAGGATTGAGGATTGAGGATTGAGGATTGAAGATTGAGGATTCGGTATTGAGGATTGAAGAATGAGGATTGAGGATTGAGGATTGAGGATTGAAGATTGACTATTGAGAATTGAGGATTGAGGATTGAGGATTGAATATTGAGGATTGGGTATTGAGGATTGAAGAATGAGCGTTGAGGATTGAGTATTGAGGATTGAGGATTGAGGATTGAGGATTGATTATTGAGGATTGAGAATTGAGGGTTGAGGTTTGAAGATTGAGGATTGGGGACTGAGTATTGAGGGTTGAGTGATGAGAATTGATGCTTGTGGATAGAGATCTGAAGATTGCAGATTGAGTATTGGGTGTTGAAAGCTGCGAATTGAGGATATTCTATTGAGGATTGAGGATTGACAACTGATCGTTGAGGACTCAGGGATGAAGTTTGAGGATTCAGGATTGAGGATTCAGGATTGAGGTTTGAGGACTGAGGATTGAGGATTGAGGATTGAGGATTGAGGATTGAGGATTGAGGATTGAGGATTGAGGATTGAGGATTGAGGATTGAAGATTGAGGATTGGGTATTGAGGATTGAACATTGAGGATTGGGGGATGAGGATTGAGGATTGAGGATTGAGGATTGAAGATTGAGGATTCGGTATTGAGGATTGAAGAATGAGGATTGAAGATTGAGGATTGAGGATTGAGGATTGAGGATTGAGGATTGAGGATTGAGGATTGAAGATTGAGTATTGAGGATTGAAGATTGAGGATTGAGGATTGAGGATTGAGGATTGAGGATTGAAGATTGAGGATTGGGGATTGAGGATTGAGGATTGGAGGTTGAGTATTGAGGATTGAAGACTGACGATTGAGGATTGAGGATTGAGGATTGAGGATTGAGGATTGAGGATTGACGATTGAGAATTGAGGATTGAGGGTTCAAGATTGAGTATTGAGGATTGAGTATTGAGGATTGAAGATTGAGGATTGAGGATTGAGGATGAGGGATGAGGGTTGAGGGTTGAGGTTTGAGGACTGAGGACTGAGGATTGAGAATTGAGAATTGAGGATTGAGGATTGAGGATTAAAGATTGAGGATTGAGGATTGGGTATTGAGGATTGAGGAATGAGGATTGAGGATTCAGGATTGAGGATTGAGGATTGAAGATTGAGTATTTAGGATTGATGACTGACGATTGAGGTTTGAGGATTGAGGATTGAGGATTGAGGATTGAGGATTGAGGCTTGAGAATTGAGGATTGAGGATTGAAGATTGTCTATTGAGCATTGACGGTTGAGGATTGAGGATTGAAGATTGAGGATTGACGATGATGGTTGAGGGTTGAGGATTGAGGATTGAAGAATGGGGATTGAAAATTGAGGATTGAGGATTGAGAATTGAGGATTGAGGATTGAGGATTGAAGATTGAGGATTGGGCATTGAGGATTGAAGAATGAGTATTGAGGATTGAGGATTGAGGATTGAGGATTGAGGATTGAAGGTTGAGGATTGAGGATTGAGGATGAGGAATCAGGGTTGAGGATTGAGGTTTGAGGACTGAGGACTGAGGATTGAGGATTGAGAATTGAGGATTGAGGATTGAGTATTATAGATTGAGGACTGAGAGTTGGGGATTGAGCGTTGTGAATAGATGTTTGAGGATTGAGGTTTGATTATTGAATATTGTGGATTGAGTATTGAACCATGAGAATTCAGGATATTCTATTGAGTATTGAGAATTGAGGATTGATGGTTGAGTATTGAGGATTGATGGTTGAGGGTTGAGGATTGATGGTTGTGGATTGAGGACGAGGACTGAGGGTTGAGTATTGATGTTTGAGGTCTGAGGATTGAAGATTGACGGTTGAGGATTGAGGATTGAGGATTGAGGATTGAGGATTGATGATTGAGGATTGAGAATTGAGGGTTGAGGTTTGAAGATTGAGGATTGGGGACTGAGTATTGAGGGTTGAGTGATGAGAATTGAGGCTTGTGGATAGAGATCTGAAGGTTGCAGATTGAGTATTGAGTATTGAAAACTGCGATTTGAGGATATTCTATTGAGGATTGAGGATTGACAACTGATTGTTGAGGACTCAGGGATGAAGTTTGACGATTCAGGATTGAGGATTCAGGATTGAGGTTTGAGGACTGCGGATTGAGGATTGAGGATTGAGGATTGAGGATTGAGGGTTGAAGATTGATGATTGGGTATTGAGGATTGAACATTGAGGATTGAGGGATGAGGATTGAGGATTGAGGATTGAGGATTGAAGATTGAGGATTCGGTATTGAGGATTGAAGAATGAGGATTGAGGATTGAGGATTGAGGATTGAAGATTGACTATTGAGAATTGAGGATTGAGGATTGAGGATTGAATATTGAGGATTGGGTATTGAGGATTGAAGAATGAGCGTTGAGGATTGAGTATTGAGGATTGAGGATTGAGGATTGATTATTGAGGATTGAGAATTGAGGGTTGATGATTGAAGAATGAGGATTGTGGATTGAGGCTTGAGGATTGAGGATTGAGAATTGAGGATTGAGGATTGAAGATTGAGTATTGAGGATTGAAGATTGATGATTGAAGATGGAGGATTGAGGATTGAACATTGAGAATTGGGTATCGCGGATTGAACATTGAGGATTGAGTGTTGTGGATTGAGGACGAGGACTGAGGGTTGAGTATTGATGTTTGATGTCTGAGGATCGAGGATTGAGGATTGAGAATTGAGGATATTCTATTGAGGATTGACGATTGACAATTGATTGTTGAGGACTGAGGGCTGTAGATTGAGGATTCAGGATTGAGGATTCGGGATTAAGGTTTGAGGACTGAGGATTGAGGGTTGAGTATTGAGGATTGAGGGTTGACGCTTGAGGATTGAGGGTTGAGGATGGAGGATTGAAGTGAGAGGACTGAGTGTTGGGGATTGAGCGTTGTGAATAGATGTTTGAGGATTGAGGTTTGATTATTGAATATTGTGGATTGAGTATTGAACCATGAGAATTCAGGATATTCTATTGAGTATTGAGAATTGAGGATTGATGGTTGAGTATTGAGGATTGATGGTTGAGGGTTGAGGATTGATGGTTGTGGATTGAGGACGAGGACTGAGGGTTGAGTATTGATGTTTGAGGTCTGAGGATTGAAGATTGACGGTTGAGGATTGAGGATTGAGGATTGAGGATTGAGGATTGATGATTGAGGATTGAGAATTGAGGGTTGAGGTTTGAAGATTGAGGATTGGGGACTGAGTATTGAGGGTTGAGTGATGAGAATTGAGGCTTGTGGATAGAGATCTGAAGGTTGCAGATTGAGTATTGAGTATTGAAAACTGCGATTTGAGGATATTCTATTGAGGATTGAGGATTGACAACTGATCGTTGAGGACTCAGGGATGAAGTTTGAGGATTCAGGATTGAGGATTCAGGATTGAGGTTTGAGGACTGCGGATTGAGGATTGAGGATTGAGGATTGAGGATTGAGGGTTGAAGATTGATGATTGGGTATTGAGGATTGAACATTGAGGATTGAGGGATGAGGATTGAGGATTGAGGATTGAGGATTGAAGATTGAGGATTCGGTATTGAGGATTGAAGAATGAGGATTGAGGATTGAGGATTGAGGATTGAAGATTGACTATTGAGAATTGAGGATTGAGGATTGAGGATTGAATATTGAGGATTGGGTATTGAGGATTGAAGAATGAGCGTTGAGGATTGAGTATTGAGGATTGAGGATTGAGGATTGATTATTGAGGATTGAGAATTGAGGGTTGAGGTTTGAAGATTGAGGATTGGGGACTGAGTATTGAGGGTTGAGTGATGAGAATTGATGCTTGTGGATAGAGATCTGAAGATTGCAGATTGAGTATTGGGTGTTGAAAGCTGCGAATTGAGGATATTCTATTGAGGATTGAGGATTGACAACTGATCGTTGAGGACTCAGGGATGAAGTTTGAGGATTCAGGATTGAGGATTCAGGATTGAGGTTTGAGGACTGAGGATTGAGGATTGAGGATTGAGGATTGAGGATTGAGGATTGAGGATTGAGGATTGAGGATTGAGGATTGAGGATTGAAGATTGAGGATTGGGTATTGAGGATTGAACATTGAGGATTGGGGGATGAGGATTGAGGATTGAGGATTGAGGATTGAAGATTGAGGATTCGGTATTGAGGATTGAAGAATGAGGATTGAAGATTGAGGATTGAGGATTGAGGATTGAGGATTGAGGATTGAGGATTGAGGATTGAAGATTGAGTATTGAGGATTGAAGATTGAGGATTGAGGATTGAGGATTGAGGATTGAGGATTGAAGATTGAGGATTGGGGATTGAGGATTGAGGATTGGAGATTGAGTATTGAGGATTGAAGACTGACGATTGAGGATTGAGGATTGAGGATTGAGGATTGAGGATTGACGATTGAGAATTGAGGATTGAGGGTTCAAGATTGAGTATTGAGGATTGAGTATTGAGGATTGAAGATTGAGGATTGAGGATTGAGGATGAGGGATGAGGGTTGAGGGTTGAGGTTTGAGGACTGAGGACTGAGGATTGAGAATTGAGAATTGAGGATTGAGGATTGAGGATTAAAGATTGAGGATTGAGGATTGGGTATTGAGGATTGAGGAATGAGGATTGAGGATTCAGGATTGAGGATTGAGGATTGAAGATTGAGTATTTAGGATTGATGACTGACGATTGTGGTTTGAGGATTGAGGATTGAGGATTGAGGATTGAGGATTGAGGCTTGAGAATTGAGGATTGAGGATTGAAGATTGTGTATTGAGCATTGAAGGTTGAGGATTGAGGATTGAAGATTGAGGATTGACGATGATGGTTGAGGGTTGAGGATTGAGGATTGAAGAATGGGGATTGAAAATTGAGGATTGAGGATTGAGAATTGAGGATTGAGGATTGAGGATTGAAGATTGAGGATTGGGCATTGAGGATTGAAGAATGAGGATTGAGGATTGAGGATTGAGGATTGAGGATTGAGGATTGAAGGTTGAGGATTGAGGATTGAGGATGAGGAATCAGGGTTGAGGATTGAGGTTTGAGGACTGAGGACTGAGGATTGAGGATTGAGAATTGAGTATTGAGGATTGAGTATTATAGATTGAGGATTGAGGATTGGGTATTGAGGATTGAAGAATGAGGACTGAGGATTGAGGATTGAGAATTGAGGATTGAGGGTTGAGGATTATAGATTGAGGATTGAGGATTGGGTATTGAGGATTGAAGAATGAGGATTGAGGATTGAGGATTGAAGATTGAGAATTGAGGATTGAGGATTGAGGATTGTAGATTGAGGATTGGGTATTGAGGATTGAAGGATGAGGATTGAGGATTGAGGATTGAGGATTGAGGATTGAAAATTGAGTATTGAGGATTGAAGATTGAGGATTGAGTATTGAGGATTGAGGATTGAGGATTGAACATTGAGGACTGAGTGTTGAGGGTTGAGTGATGATAATTGACGCTTGTGGATAGAGGTTTGAAGATTGCAGATTGAGTATTGAGTATTGAAAACTGTGAATTGAGGATATTCTATTGAGGATTGAGGATAGACGACTGATTGTTGAGGACTGAGGGCCGAGGATTAAGGATTCAGGATTAAGGATTCAGAACTGAGGTTTGAGGACTGAGGATTGAGGATTGAAGACTGAGTATTGAGGATTGAAGGCTGAGGATTGAGGATTGAGGGTTGAGGATTGAAGATTGACTATTGAGGGTTGAGGATTGAGGATTGAGGATTGAAGATTGAGTATTGAGGATTGAAGATTGATGATTGAGGATTGAGGATTGAGGATTGAGGATTGAGGATTGAGGATTGAAGATTGAGTATTGAGGATTGAAGATTGAGAAGTGAGGATTGAGGATTGAGGATTGAGGATTGAAGATTGAGGATTGCGGATTGAGGATTGAGGATTGAAGATTAAGTATTGAGGATTGAAGACTGACAATTGAGGATTGAGGATTGAGGATTGAGGATTGAGGATTGAGGATTGAGGATTGAGAATTGAGGATTGAGGATTGAAGATTAAGTATTGAGGATTGAGGATTGAAGATTGAGGATTGAGGATTGAGGATGAGGAATGAGGGTTGAGGGTTGAGGTTTGAGGACTGAGGACTGAGGACTGGGGATTGAGAATTGAGGATTGAGGATTGAGGATTATAGATTGAGGATTGAGGATTGGGTATTGAGGATTGACGAATGAGGATTGAGGATTGAGTATTGAGGATTGAAGATTGAGTATTGAGGATTGAAGACTGACGATTGAGTATTGAGGATTGAGGATTGAGGATTGAGGATTGAGTATTCAAGATTGAGTATTGGGTACTGAGGATTGAAGAGTGAGGATTGAAAATTGAGGATTGAGGATTGAGAATTGAGGATTGAGGGTTGAGGATTGAGGATTGAGGATTGAGGATTCAGGATTGAGAATTGAGGATTGAGGATTGAAGATTGAGTATCGAGCATTGAAGATTGAGGATTGAGGATTGAACATCGAGGATTGACAATGAGGGCTGAGGGTTGAGGATTGAGGTTTGAGGACTGAGGACTCAGGATTGAGGATTGAGAATTGAGGATTGAGGATTGAGGATTGAAGATTGAGGATTGCGGATTGAGGATTGAGGATTGAAGATTAAGTATTGAGGATTGAAGACTGACAATTGAGGATTGAGTATTGAGGATTGAGGATTGAGGATTGATTATTGAGGATTGAGAATTGAGGGTTGATGATTGAAGAATGAGGATTGTGGATTGAGGATTGAGGATTGAGGATTGAGAATTGAGGATTGAGGATTGAAGATTGAGTATTGAGGATTGAAGATTGATGATTGAAGATGGAGGATTGAGGATTGAACATTGAGAATTGGGTATCGCGGATTGAACATTGAGGATTGAGTGTTGTGGATTGAGGACGAGGACTGAGGGTTGAGTATTGATGTTTGATGTCTGAGGATCGAGGATTGAGGATTGAGAATTGAGGATATTCTATTGAGGATTGACGATTGACAATTGATTGTTGAGGACTGAGGGCTGTAGATTGAGGATTCAGGATTGAGGATTCGGGATTAAGGTTTGAGGACTGAGGATTGAGGGTTGAGTATTGAGGATTGAGGGTTGACGCTTGAGGATTGAGGGTTGAGGATGGAGGATTGAAGTGAGAGGACTGAGTGTTGGGGATTGAGCGTTGTGAATAGATGTTTGAGGATTGAGGTTTGATTATTGAATATTGTGGATTGAGTATTGAACCATGAGAATTCAGGATATTCTATTGAGTATTGAGAATTGAGGATTGATGGTTGAGTATTGAGGATTGATGGTTGAGGGTTGAGGATTGATGGTTGTGGATTGAGGACGAGGACTGAGGGTTGAGTATTGATGTTTGAGGTCTGAGGATTGAAGATTGACGGTTGAGGATTGAGGATTGAGGATTGAGGATTGAGGATTGATGATTGAGGATTGAGAATTGAGGGTTGAGGTTTGAAGATTGAGGATTGGGGACTGAGTATTGAGGGTTGAGTGATGAGAATTGAGGCTTGTGGATAGAGATCTGAAGGTTGCAGATTGAGTATTGAGTATTGAAAACTGCGATTTGAGGATATTCTATTGAGGATTGAGGATTGACAACTGATCGTTGAGGACTCAGGGATGAAGTTTGAGGATTCAGGATTGAGGATTCAGGATTGAGGTTTGAGGACTGCGGATTGAGGATTGAGGATTGAGGATTGAGGATTGAGGGTTGAAGATTGATGATTGGGTATTGAGGATTGAACATTGAGGATTGAGGGATGAGGATTGAGGATTGAGGATTGAGGATTGAAGATTGAGGATTCGGTATTGAGGATTGAAGAATGAGGATTGAGGATTGAGGATTGAGGATTGAAGATTGACTATTGAGAATTGAGGATTGAGGATTGAGGATTGAATATTGAGGATTGGGTATTGAGGATTGAAGAATGAGCGTTGAGGATTGAGTATTGAGGATTGAGGATTGAGGATTGATTATTGAGGATTGAGAATTGAGGGTTGAGGTTTGAAGATTGAGGATTGGGGACTGAGTATTGAGGGTTGAGTGATGAGAATTGATGCTTGTGGATAGAGATCTGAAGATTGCAGATTGAGTATTGGGTGTTGAAAGCTGCGAATTGAGGATATTCTATTGAGGATTGAGGATTGACAACTGATCGTTGAGGACTCAGGGATGAAGTTTGAGGATTCAGGATTGAGGATTCAGGATTGAGGTTTGAGGACTGAGGATTGAGGATTGAGGATTGAGGATTGAGGATTGAGGATTGAGGATTGAGGATTGAGGATTGAGGATTGAGGATTGAAGATTGAGGATTGGGTATTGAGGATTGAACATTGAGGATTGGGGGATGAGGATTGAGGATTGAGGATTGAGGATTGAAGATTGAGGATTCGGTATTGAGGATTGAAGAATGAGGATTGAAGATTGAGGATTGAGGATTGAGGATTGAGGATTGAGGATTGAGGATTGAGGATTGAAGATTGAGTATTGAGGATTGAAGATTGAGGATTGAGGATTGAGGATTGAGGATTGAGGATTGAAGATTGAGGATTGGGGATTGAGGATTGAGGATTGGAGATTGAGTATTGAGGATTGAAGACTGACGATTGAGGATTGAGGATTGAGGATTGAGGATTGAGGATTGAGGATTGACGATTGAGAATTGAGGATTGAGGGTTCAAGATTGAGTATTGAGGATTGAGTATTGAGGATTGAAGATTGAGGATTGAGGATTGAGGATGAGGGATGAGGGTTGAGGGTTGAGGTTTGAGGACTGAGGACTGAGGATTGAGAATTGAGAATTGAGGATTGAGGATTGAGGATTAAAGATTGAGGATTGAGGATTGGGTATTGAGGATTGAGGAATGAGGATTGAGGATTCAGGATTGAGGATTGAGGATTGAAGATTGAGTATTTAGGATTGATGACTGACGATTGTGGTTTGAGGATTGAGGATTGAGGATTGAGGATTGAGGATTGAGGCTTGAGAATTGAGGATTGAGGATTGAAGATTGTGTATTGAGCATTGAAGGTTGAGGATTGAGGATTGAAGATTGAGGATTGACGATGATGGTTGAGGGTTGAGGATTGAGGATTGAAGAATGGGGATTGAAAATTGAGGATTGAGGATTGAGAATTGAGGATTGAGGATTGAGGATTGAAGATTGAGGATTGGGCATTGAGGATTGAAGAATGAGGATTGAGGATTGAGGATTGAGGATTGAGGATTGAGGATTGAGGATTGAAGGTTGAGGATTGAGGATTGAGGATGAGGAATCAGGGTTGAGGATTGAGGTTTGAGGACTGAGGACTGAGGATTGAGGATTGAGAATTGAGTATTGAGGATTGAGTATTATAGATTGAGGATTGAGGATTGGGTATTGAGGATTGAAGAATGAGGACTGAGGATTGAGGATTGAGAATTGAGGATTGAGGGTTGAGGATTATAGATTGAGGATTGAGGATTGGGTATTGAGGATTGAAGAATGAGGATTGAGGATTGAGGATTGAAGATTGAGAATTGAGGATTGAGGATTGTAGATTGAGGATTGGGTATTGAGGATTGAAGGATGAGGATTGAGGATTGAGGATTGAGGATTGAGGATTGAAAATTGAGTATTGAGGATTGAAGATTGAGGATTGAGTATTGAGGATTGAGGATTGAGGATTGAACATTGAGGACTGAGTGTTGAGGGTTGAGTGATGATAATTGACGCTTGTGGATAGAGGTTTGAAGATTGCAGATTGAGTATTGAGTATTGAAAACTGTGAATTGAGGATATTCTATTGAGGATTGAGGATAGACGACTGATTGTTGAGGACTGAGGGCCGAGGATTAAGGATTCAGGATTAAGGATTCAGAACTGAGGTTTGAGGACTGAGGATTGAGGATTGAAGACTGAGTATTGAGGATTCAAGGCTGAGGATTGAGGATTGAGGGTTGAGGATTGAAGATTGACTATTGAGGGTTGAGGATTGAGGATTGAGGATTGAAGATTGAGTATTGAGGATTGAAGATTGATGATTGAGGATTGAGGATTGAGGATTGAGGATTGAGGATTGAGGATTGAAGATTGAGTATTGAGGATTGAAGATTGAGAAGTGAGGATTGAGGATTGAGGATTGAGGATTGAAGATTGAGGATTGCGGATTGAGGATTGAGGATTGAAGATTAAGTATTGAGGATTGAAGACTGACAATTGAGGATTGAGGATTGAGGATTGAGGATTGAGGATTGAGGATTGAGGATTGAGAATTGAGGATTGAGGATTGAAGATTAAGTATTGAGGATTGAGGATTGAAGATTGAGGATTGAGGATTGAGGATGAGGAATGAGGGTTGAGGGTTGAGGTTTGAGGACTGAGGACTGAGGACTGGGGATTGAGAATTGAGGATTGAGGATTGAGGATTATAGATTGAGGATTGAGGATTGGGTATTGAGGATTGACGAATGAGGATTGAGGATTGAGTATTGAGGATTGAAGATTGAGTATTGAGGATTGAAGACTGACGATTGAGTATTGAGGATTGAGGATTGAGGATTGAGGATTATAGATTGAGGATTGAGGATTGGGTATTGAGGATTGAAGAATGAGGACTGAGGATTGAGGATTGAGAATTGAGGATTGAGGGTTGAGGATTATAGATTGAGGATTGAGGATTGGGTATTGAGGATTGAAGAATGGGGATTGAGGATTGAGGATTGAAGATTGAGAATTGAGGATTGAGGATTGAGGATTGAAGATTGAGGATTGGGTATTGAGGATTGAAGGATGAGGATTGAGGATTGAGGATTGAGGATTGAGGATTGAAGATTGAGTACTGAGGATTGAAGATTGAGGATTGAGGATTGAGGATTGAGGATTGAGGATTGAAGAATGAGGATTGAGGATTGAGGATTGAGGATTGAGGATTGAAGATTGAGTTTTGAGGATTGAAGATTGATGATTGAGGATTGAGGATTGAGGATTGAGGATTGAGGATTGAGGATTGAAGATTGAGTATTGAGGATTGAAGATTGAGAAGTGAGGATTGAGGATTGAGGATTGAGGATTGAAGATTGAGGATTGCGGATTGAGGATTGAGGATTGAAGATTGAGTATTGAGGATTGAAGACTGACGATTGATGATAGAGGATTGAGGATCGAGGATTGAGGATTGATGATTGAGGATTGAGAATTGAGGATTGAGTATTGAAGATTGAATATTGAGCATTGAAGATTGAGGATTGAGGATTGAAGATTAAGTATTGACGATGAGGGCTGAGGGTTGAGGATTGAGGTTTGAGGACTGAGGATTGAGGATTGAGGATTGAGAATTGGGGATTGAGGATTGGGGATTGAAGATTGAAGATTGAGTATTGGTTATTGAAGATTGAGTATTGAGGATTGAAGATTGACGATTGAGGATTAAGGATTGTGGATTGAGGATTGAACATTGAGGACTGAGTGTTGAGGGTTGAGTGATGAGAATTGATATTTGTGGACAGAGGTTTGAAGATTGCAGATTGAGCATTGAGTATTGAAAACTGTGAATTGAGGATATTCTATTGAGGATTGAGGATTGACAACTGATTGTTGAGGACTGAGGGCCGAAGATTGAGGATTCAGGATTGAGGATTCAGAATTGAGGTTTGAGGACTGAGGATGGAGGATTGAATATTGAGTATCGAGGATTGAAGATTGAGGATTGAGGGTTGAGGATTGAGGATTGAGGATGAGGGCTGAGGGTTGAGGGTTGAGGATTGAGGACTGAGGACTGAGGATTGAGGATTGAGAATTGAGGATTGAGGATTGAGGATTGAGGATTCAAGATTGAGTATTGGGTATTGAGGATTGAAGAAAGAGGATTGAAAATTGAGGATTGAGGATTGAGAATTGAGGATTGAGGATTGAGGATTGAAGATTGAGGATTGGGTATTGAGGATTGAAGAATGAGGATTGGGGATTGAGGATTGAGGATTGAGGATTGAAGATTGAGTATTGAGCGTTGAAGATTGACGATTGAGGATTGAGGATTGAGGATTGAGGATTGAACATTGAGGACTGAGTGTTGAGGGTTGAGTGATGAGAATTGACGTTTGTGGATAGAGGTTTGAAGATTGCAGATTGAGTATTGAGTATTGAAAACTGTGAATTGAGGATATTCTATTGAGGATTGAGGATTGACAATTGATTGTTGAGGACTGAGGGCTGATGATCGAGGATTCAGGATTGAGGATTCGGGATTGAGGTTTGAGGACTGAGGATTGAGGGTTGAGTATTGAGGATTGAGGATTGAGGATTGAAGATTGAGGATTGAGGATGGAGGATGAGGAATGAGGGTTGAGGATTGAGGTTTGAGGACTGAGGACTGAGGATTGAGGATTGAGAATTGAGGATTGAGGTTTGAGGATTATAGATTGAGGATTGAGGATTGGGTATTGAGGATTGAAGAATGAGGATTGTGGATTGAGGATTGAGGATTGAGGATTGAGAATTGAGGATTGAGGATTGAAGATTGAGTATTGAGGATTGAAGATTGATGATTGAAGATGGAGGATTGAGGATTGAACATTGAGAATTGGGTATCGCGGATTGAACATTGAGGATTGAGTGTTGTGGATTGAGGACGAGGACTGAGGGTTGAGTATTGATGTTTGATGTCTGAGGATCGAGGATTGAGGATTGAGAATTGAGGATATTCTATTGAGGATTGACGATTGACAATTGATTGTTGAGGACTGAGGGCTGTAGATTGAGGATTCAGGATTGAGGATTCGGGATTAAGGTTTGAGGACTGAGGATTGAGGGTTGAGTATTGAGGATTGAGGGTTGACGCTTGAGGATTGAGGGTTGAGGATGGAGGATTGAAGTGAGAGGACTGAGTGTTGGGGATTGAGCGTTGTGAATAGATGTTTGAGGATTGAGGTTTGATTATTGAATATTGTGGATTGAGTATTGAACCATGAGAATTCAGGATATTCTATTGAGTATTGAGAATTGAGGATTGATGGTTGAGTATTGAGGATTGATGGTTGAGGGTTGAGGATTGATGGTTGTGGATTGAGGACGAGGACTGAGGGTTGAGTATTGATGTTTGAGGTCTGAGGATTGAAGATTGACGGTTGAGGATTGAGGATTGAGGATTGAGGATTGAGGATTGATGATTGAGGATTGAGAATTGAGGGTTGAGGTTTGAAGATTGAGGATTGGGGACTGAGTAATGAGGGTTGAGTGATGAGAATTGAGGCTTGTGGATAGAGATCTGAAGGTTGCAGATTGAGTATTGAGTATTGAAAACTGCGATTTGAGGATATTCTATTGAGGATTGAGGATTGACAACTGATTGTTGAGGACTCAGGGATGAAGTTTGACGATTCAGGATTGAGGATTCAGGATTGAGGTTTGAGGACTGCGGATTGAGGATTGAGGATTGAGGATTGAGGATTGAGGGTTGAAGATTGATGATTGGGTATTGAGGATTGAACATTGAGGATTGAGGGATGAGGATTGAGGATTGAGGATTGAGGATTGAAGATTGAGGATTCGGTATTGAGGATTGAAGAATGAGGATTGAGGATTGAGGATTGAGGATTGAAGATTGACTATTGAGAATTGAGGATTGAGGATTGAGGATTGAATATTGAGGATTGGGTATTGAGGATTGAAGAATGAGCGTTGAGGATTGAGTATTGAGGATTGAGGATTGAGGATTGATTATTGAGGATTGAGAATTGAGGGTTGAGGATTGAAGAATGAGGATTGTGGATTGAGGATTGAGGATTGAGGATTGAGAATTGAGGATTGAGGATTGAAGATTGAGTATTGAGGATTGAAGATTGATGATTGAAGATGGAGGATTGAGGATTGAACATTGAGGATTGGGTATCGCGGATTGAACATTGAGGATTGAGTGTTGTGGATTGAGGACGAGGACTGAGGGTTGAGTATTGATGTTTGATGTCTGAGGATCGAGGATTGAGGATTGAGAATTGAGGATATTCTATTGAGGATTGACGATTGACAATTGATAGTTGAGGACTGAGGGCTGTAGATTGAGGATTCAGGATTGAGGATTCGGGATTAAGGTTTGAGGACTGAGGATTGAGGGTCGAGTATTGAGGATTGAGGGTTGACGCTTGAGGATTGAGGGTTGAGGATGGAGGATTGAAGTGAGAGGACTGAGTGTTGGGGATTGAGCGTTGTGAATAGATGTTTGAGGATTGAGGTTTGATTATTGAATATTGTGGATTGAGTATTGAACCATGAGAATTCAGGATATTCTATTGAGTATTGAGAATTGAGGATTGATGGTTGAGTATTGAGGATTGATGGTTGAGGGTTGAGGATTGATGGTTGTGGATTGAGGACGAGGACTGAGGGTTGAGTATTGATGTTTGAGGTCTGAGGATTGAAGATTGACGGTTGAGGATTGAGGATTGAGGATTGAGGATTGAGGATTGATGATTGAGGATTGAGAATTGAGGGTTGAGGTTTGAAGATTGAGGATTGGGGACTGAGTATTGAGGGTTGAGTGATGAGAATTGAGGCTTGTGGATAGAGATCTGAAGGTTGCAGATTGAGTATTGAGTATTGAAAACTGCGATTTGAGGATATTCTATTGAGGATTGAGGATTGACAACTGATCGTTGAGGACTCAGGGATGAAGTTTGAGGATTCAGGATTGAGGATTCAGGATTGAGGTTTGAGGACTGCGGATTGAGGATTGAGGATTGAGGATTGAGGATTGAGGGTTGAAGATTGATGATTGGGTATTGAGTATTGAACATTGAGGATTGAGGGATGAGGATTGAGGATTGAGGATTGAGGATTGAAGATTGAGGATTCGGTATTGAGGATTGAAGAATGAGGATTGAGGATTGAGGATTGAGGATTGAAGATTGACTATTGAGAATTGAGGATTGAGGATTGAGGATTGAATATTGAGGATTGGGTATTGAGGATTGAAGAATGAGCGTTGAGGATTGAGTATTGAGGATTGAGGATTGAGGATTGAGGATTGATTATTGAGGATTGAGAATTGAGGGTTGAGGTTTGAAGATTGAGGATTGGGGACTGAGTATTGAGGGTTGAGTGATGAGAATTGATGCTTGTGGATAGAGATCTGAAGATTGCAGATTGAGTATTGGGTGTTGAAAGCTGCGAATTGAGGATATTCTATTGAGGATTGAGGATTGACAACTGATCGTTGAGGACTCAGGGATGAAGTTTGAGGATTCAGGATTGAGGATTCAGGATTGAGGTTTGAGGACTGACGATTGAGGATTGAGGATTGAGGTTTGAGGACTGAGGATTGAGGATTGAGGATTGAGGATTGAGGATTGAGGATTGAGGATTGAAGATTGAGTATTGAGGATTGAAGATTGAGGATTGAGGATTGAGGATTGAGGATTGAGGATTGAAGATTGAGGATTGGGGATTGAGGATTGAGGATTGGAGGTTGAGTATTGAGGATTGAAGACTGACGATTGAGGATTGAGGATTGAGGATTGAGGATTGAGGATTGAGGATTGAGGATTGACGATTGAGAATTGAGGATTGAGGGTTCAAGATTGAGTATTGAGGATTGAGTATTGAGGATTGAAGATTGAGGATTGAGGATTGAGGATGAGGGATGAGGGTTGAGGGTTGAGGTTTGAGGACTGAGGACTGAGGATTGAGAATTGAGAATTGAGGATTGAGGATTGAGGATTAAAGATTGAGGATTGAGGATTGGGTATTGAGGATTGAGGAATGAGGATTGAGGATTCAGGATTGAGGATTGAGGATTGAAGATTGAGTATTTAGGATTGATGACTGACGATTGAGGTTTGAGGATTGAGGATTGAGGATTGAGGATTGAGGATTGAGGCTTGAGAATTGAGGATTGAGGATTGAAGATTGTCTATTGAGCATTGACGGTTGAGGATTGAGGATTGAAGATTGAGGATTGACGATGATGGTTGAGGGTTGAGGATTGAGGATTGAAGAATGGGGATTGAAAATTGAGGATTGAGGATTGAGAATTGAGGATTGAGGATTGAGGATTGAAGATTGAGGATTGGGCATTGAGGATTGAAGAATGAGTATTGAGGATTGAGGATTGAGGATTGAGGATTGAGGATTGAAGGTTGAGGATTGAGGATTGAGGATGAGGAATCAGGGTTGAGGATTGAGGTTTGAGGACTGAGGACTGAGGATTGAGGATTGAGAATTGAGGATTGAGGATTGAGTATTATAGATTGAGGACTGAGAGTTGGGGATTGAGCGTTGTGAATAGATGTTTGAGGATTGAGGTTTGATTATTGAATATTGTGGATTGAGTATTGAACCATGAGAATTCAGGATATTCTATTGAGTATTGAGAATTGAGGATTGATGGTTGAGTATTGAGGATTGATGGTTGAGGGTTGAGGATTGATGGTTGTGGATTGAGGACGAGGACTGAGGGTTGAGTATTGATGTTTGAGGTCTGAGGATTGAAGATTGACGGTTGAGGATTGAGGATTGAGGATTGAGGATTGAGGATTGATGATTGAGGATTGAGAATTGAGGGTTGAGGTTTGAAGATTGAGGATTGGGGACTGAGTATTGAGGGTTGAGTGATGAGAATTGAGGCTTGTGGATAGAGATCTGAAGGTTGCAGATTGAGTATTGAGTATTGAAAACTGCGATTTGAGGATATTCTATTGAGGATTGAGGATTGACAACTGATTGTTGAGGACTCAGGGATGAAGTTTGACGATTCAGGATTGAGGATTCAGGATTGAGGTTTGAGGACTGCGGATTGAGGATTGAGGATTGAGGATTGAGGATTGAGGGTTGAAGATTGATGATTGGGTATTGAGGATTGAACATTGAGGATTGAGGGATGAGGATTGAGGATTGAGGATTGAGGATTGAAGATTGAGGATTCGGTATTGAGGATTGAAGAATGAGGATTGAGGATTGAGGATTGAGGATTGAAGATTGACTATTGAGAATTGAGGATTGAGGATTGAGGATTGAATATTGAGGATTGGGTATTGAGGATTGAAGAATGAGCGTTGAGGATTGAGTATTGAGGATTGAGGATTGAGGATTGATTATTGAGGATTGAGAATTGAGGGTTGATGATTGAAGAATGAGGATTGTGGATTGAGGATTGAGGATTGAGGATTGAGAATTGAGGATTGAGGATTGAAGATTGAGTATTGAGGATTGAAGATTGATGATTGAAGATGGAGGATTGAGGATTGAACATTGAGAATTGGGTATCGCGGATTGAACATTGAGGATTGAGTGTTGTGGATTGAGGACGAGGACTGAGGGTTGAGTATTGATGTTTGATGTCTGAGGATCGAGGATTGAGGATTGAGAATTGAGGATATTCTATTGAGGATTGACGATTGACAATTGATTGTTGAGGACTGAGGGCTGTAGATTGAGGATTCAGGATTGAGGATTCGGGATTAAGGTTTGAGGACTGAGGATTGAGGGTTGAGTATTGAGGATTGAGGGTTGACGCTTGAGGATTGAGGGTTGAGGACGGAGGATTGAAGTGAGAGGACTGAGTGTTGGGGATTGAGCGTTGTGAATAGATGTTTGAGGATTGAGGTTTGATTATTGAATATTGTGGATTGAGTATTGAACCATGAGAATTCAGGATATTCTATTGAGTATTGAGAATTGAGGATTGATGGTTGAGTATTGAGGATTGATGGTTGAGGGTTGAGGATTGATGGTTGTGGATTGAGGACGAGGACTGAGGGTTGAGTATTGATGTTTGAGGTCTGAGGATTGAAGATTGACGGTTGAGGATTGAGGATTGAGGATTGAGGATTGAGGATTGATGATTGAGGATTGAGAATTGAGGGTTGAGGTTTGAAGATTGAGGATTGGGGACTGAGTATTGAGGGTTGAGTGATGAGAATTGAGGCTTGTGGATAGAGATCTGAAGGTTGCAGATTGAGTATTGAGTATTGAAAACTGCGATTTGAGGATATTCTATTGAGGATTGAGGATTGACAACTGATCGTTGAGGACTCAGGGATGAAGTTTGAGGATTCAGGATTGAGGATTCAGGATTGAGGTTTGAGGACTGCGGATTGAGGATTGAGGATTGAGGATTGAGGATTGAGGGTTGAAGATTGATGATTGGGTATTGAGGATTGAACATTGAGGATTGAGGGATGAGGATTGAGGATTGAGGATTGAGGATTGAAGATTGAGGATTCGGTATTGAGGATTGAAGAATGAGGATTGAGGATTGAGGATTGAGGATTGAAGATTGACTATTGAGAATTGAGGATTGAGGATTGAGGATTGAATATTGAGGATTGGGTATTGAGGATTGAAGAATGAGCGTTGAGGATTGAGTATTGAGGATTGAGGATTGAGGATTGAAGATTGAGGATTGGGTATTGAGGATTGAACATTGAGGATTGGGGGATGAGGATTGAGGATTGAGGATTGAGGATTGAAGATTGAGGATTCGGTATTGAGGACTGAAGAATGAGGATTGAAGATTGAGGATTGAGGATTGAGGATTGAGGATTGAGGATTGAGGATTGAGGATTGAAGATTGAGTATTGAGGATTGAAGATTGAGGATTGAGGATTGAGGATTGAGGATTGAGGATTGAAGATTGAGGATTGGGGATTGAGGATTGAGGATTGGAGATTGAGTATTGAGGATTGAAGACTGACGATTGAGGCTTGAGGATTGAGGATTGAGGATTGAGGATTGAGGATTGACGATTGAGAATTGAGGATTGAGGGTTCAAGATTGAGTATTGAGGATTGAGTATTGAGGATTGAAGATTGAGGATTGAGGATTGAGGATGAGGGATGAGGGTTGAGGGTTGAGGTTTGAGGACTGAGGACTGAGGATTGAGAATTGAGAATTGAGGATTGAGGATTGAGGATTAAAGATTGAGGATTGAGGATTGGGTATTGAGGATTGAGGAATGAGGATTGAGGATTCAGGATTGAGGATTGAGGATTGAAGATTGAGTATTTAGGATTGATGACTGACGATTGTGGTTTGAGGATTGAGGATTGAGGATTGAGGATTGAGGATTGAGGCTTGAGAATTGAGGATTGAGGATTGAAGATTGTGTATTGAGCATTGAAGGTTGAGGATTGAGGATTGAAGATTGAGGATTGACGATGATGGTTGAGGGTTGAGGATTGAGGATTGAAGAATGGGGATTGAAAATTGAGGATTGAGGATTGAGAATTGAGGATTGAGGATTGAGGATTGAAGATTGAGGATTGGGCATTGAGGATTGAAGAATGAGGATTGAGGATTGAGGATTGAGGATTGAGGATTGAGGATTGAAGGTTGAGGATTGAGGATTGAGGATGAGGAATCAGGGTTGAGGATTGAGGTTTGAGGACTGAGGACTGAGGATTGAGGATTGAGAATTGAGTATTGAGGATTGAGTATTATAGATTGAGGATTGAGGATTGGGTATTGAGGATTGAAGAATGAGGACTGAGGATTGAGGATTGAGAATTGAGGATTGAGGGTTGAGGATTATAGATTGAGGATTGAGGATTGGGTATTGAGGATTGAAGAATGAGGATTGAGGATTGAGGATTGAAGATTGAGAATTGAGGATTGAGGATTGAGGATTGTAGATTGAGGATTGGGTATTGAGGATTGAAGGATGAGGATTGAGGATTGAGGATTGAGGATTGAGGATTGAAAATTGAGTATTGAGGATTGAAGATTGAGGATTGAGTATTGAGGATTGAGGATTGAGGATTGAACATTGAGGACTGAGTGTTGAGGGTTGAGTGATGATAATTGACGCTTGTGGATAGAGGTTTGAAGATTGCAGATTGAGTATTGAGTATTGAAAACTGTGAATTGAGGATATTCTATTGAGGATTGAGGATAGACGACTGATTGTTGAGGACTGAGGGCCGAGGATTAAGGATTCAGGATTAAGGATTCAGAACTGAGGTTTGAGGACTGAGGATTGAGGATTGAAGACTGAGTATTGAGGATTGAAGGCTGAGGATTGAGGATTGAGGGTTGAGGATTGAAGATTGACTATTGAGGGTTGAGGATTGAGGATTGAGGATTGAAGATTGAGTATTGAGGATTGAAGATTGATGATTGAGGATTGAGTATTGAGGATTGAAGATTGACGATTGAGGATTGAGGATTGAGGATTGAGGATTGAGGATTGAGGATTCAGAATTGTGTATTGAAGATTGAGTATTCATGACTGAGGGTTGAGGATTGAGGATTGAGGGTTGAGGTTTGAGGATCGAAGATTGAGTATTGAGGATTGAAGATTGAGTATTGAGGATTGAAGATTGATGATTGAGGATTGAGGATTGAGGATTGAGGATAGAGTATTGAGGATGAGGGCTGAGGATTGAGGATTGAAGGTTGAGTATTAAGAATTGAAGACTGACGATTGAGGATCGAGGATTGAGGATTGAGGATTGAGGATTGAGGATTGAGGATTGAGGATTGAGGATTGAGGATTGAGGATTGTGGATTGAGGATTGAAGATTGAGTATTGAGCATTGAAGGTTGAGGATTGAGGATTGAAGATTGAGGATTGACAATGAGGGCTGAGGGTTGAGGATTGAGGTTTGAGGACTGAGGACTGAGGATTGAGGATTGAGAATTGAGGATTGAGGATTGAGGATTGAGGATTGAAGATTGTGTATTGAGGATTGAAGAATGAGGATTGAGGATTGAGGATTGAGGATTGAGCATTGAAGATTGAGTATTGAGGATTGAAGATTGACGATTGAGGATTGAGGATTGAGGATTGAGGATTGAGAATTGAGGATTGAGGATTGAGGGTTGAAGGTTGAGGATTGAGTATTGAGGATTGAAGAATGAGGATTGAGGATTGAGGATTGAGGATTGAAGATTGAGTATTGAGGGTTGAAGATTGACGATTGAGGATTGAGGATTGAGGATTGAGTATTGAACATTGAGGACTGAGTGTTGAGGGTTGAGTGATGAGAATTGGTGTTTGAGGATTGAGGTTTGAAGATTGCAGATTGAGTATTGAGTATTGAAAACTGTGAATTGAGTATATTCTATTGAGGATTGAGGATTGACAACTGATCGTTGAGGTCTCAGGCTGAAGGTTGAGGATTCAGGATTGACGATTCAGGATTGAGGTTTGAGGACTGACGATTGAGGATTGAGGATTGAGGATTGAGGATTGAGGATTGAGGATTGAAGGTTGAGGATTGAGGATTGAGGATTGAGCATTGAGGATTGAGGATTGAAGATTGAGGATTCGGTATTGAGGATTGAAGAATGAGTATTGAGGATTGAGTATTGAGGATTGAGGATTGCAGATTGAGTATTGAGGATTGAAGATACAGGATTGAGGATTGAGGATTGAGGATTGAGGATTGTGATTGAGGATTGAAGATTGTGTATTGAGGATTGAAGTTTGTGGATTGAGGATTGAGGATTGAGCGTTGAGGATTGAGGATTGAAGACTGAGGATTGGGGATTGAGGATTGAGGATTGAAAATTGAGTATTGAGGATTGTAGACTGACGATTGAGGATTGAGGGCTGAGGATTGAGGATTGCAGATTGAGTATTGAGGATTGAAGATTGAGGATTGAGGATTGAGGATTGAGGATTGAGGGTTGAGGATTGAGGATTGAGGATTGAGGATTGAGAATTGAGGATTGAGTATTGAGGGTTGAAGGTTGAGGATTGAGGTTTGAGGACTGAGGATTGAGGATTGAGGATTTATGATTGAGGATTGAGGATCGAGGATTGAGGATTGAGGATTGAACATTGAGGATTGGGTATCGCGGATTGAACATTGAGGATTGAGAATCGAGGATTGAGGGTTGAGGATTGACGATTGAGTATTGAGGATTGAAGATTGAGGATTGGGGATTGAGGATTGAGGATTGAGGATTGAGGATTGAACATTGAGGATTGGGTATCGCGGATTGAACATTGAGGATTGAGGATTGAGGATTGAGCATTGACGATTGAGTATTGAGGATTGAAGATTGAGGATTGGGGATTGAGGATTGATGATTGAGGATTGAGGATTGAGGATTGAGGATTGAGGATTGAACATTGAGGATTGGGTATCTCGGATTGAACATTGAGGATTGAGGATTGAGGATTGAGGATTGAGGATTGACGATTGGGTATTGAGGATTGAAGATTGAGGATTGGGGATTGAGGATTGAGGTTTGAGGATTCAGGATTGAGAATTGAGGATTGAGGATTGAAGATTGAGTATTGAGGATTGAAGGTTGAGGATTGAGGATTGAGGACTGAGGATTGACGATGTGGGCTGAGGGTTGAGGATTGAGGTTTGAGGATTGAGGATTGAGGATTGAGGATTGAGTATTGAAGAATGAGGATTGATGATTGAGGATTGAGGATTGATTATTGAGGATTGAGGATTGAGGATTGAGGATTGAAGATTGAGTATTGAGGATTGAAGATTGAGGATTGAGGATTGAGGATTGAGGATTGAAGATTGAGTATTCAGGATTGAAGGTTGAGGATTGAGGATCGAGGCTTGAGGATTGAAGATTGAGTATTGAGGATTGAAGACTGACAATTGAGTATTGAGGATTGATGATTGAGGGATGAGGGTTGAGGATTGAGGTTTGAGGACTGAGGACTGAGGATTGAAGATTGAGAATTGAGGATTGAGGATTGAGGATTAAAGACTGAGGATTGGGGATTGGGTATTGAGAATTGAAGAATGAGGATTGAGGATTGAGGATTGAGCATTGAGGATTGAAGATTGAGGTCTGGGGATTGAGGATTGAAGATTGATTACTGAGGATTGAAGATTGAGAATTGAGGATTGAGGATTGAGAATTGGGAATTGAGGACGAGGACTGAGGGTTGAGTATTGAGGTTTGAGGAATGAGGATTGAGGATTGAGGATTGAGGATTGAGGATTGAGGATTGAGAATTGTGTATTGAGTATTGAAGATGGAGTATTCATGACTGAGGATTGAGGTTTGAGGATTGAGGACTGAGGATTGAGGATCGAAGGTTGAGTATTGAGGATTGAAAATTGAGGATTGAGGATTGAGGATTGAGGATGGAGGATGAGGACTGAGGGTTGAGGATTCAGGTTTGAGGAATGAGGATTGAGCTTTGAGGATAGAGGATTGAGGATTGAGGATTGAGTATTGAAGATTGAGGATTGATGACTGAGGATTGAGGATTGAGGATTGAGAATTGAGGATTGAAGATTGAGTAATGAGGATTGAAGATTGAGGATTGGGGATTGATGATTAAAGATTGAGGACTGAGTGTTGAGGGTTGAGTGATGAGAATAAATATTTGTGGATGGACACTTGAAGATTGTAGATTGAGGTTGAGTATTGAAAACTGAGAATTCAGGATATTCCATTGAGAATTGAGAATTGGGGATTGATGGTTGAGTATTGCGGATTGATGGTTGAGGGTTGTGTGTTGAATATTGAGGAATGAGGATTTTAGGATTGCGGATTGAGGATTGAAGATTGAGGACTGAGGACTGAGGATTGAGTATTGAGAATTGAGGATTGAAGATTGAGGACTGACTGTTGAGGGTTGAGTGATGAGAATTGATGTTTGTGGATGGAGACATGAAGATTGAAGATTGAGGATTGAGTATTGAAAACTGAGAATTCTGGATATTCTATTGAGTATTGAGAATTGAGTATTGATGACTGAGGATTGAGGATTTAGGATTGAGGATTGAGGATTGAGGATTGAAGATGGAGGATTAACGATTGAGGATTGGGGATTGAGGATCTAGGATTGGAGATTGGTTATTGAGGATTGAAGTTTGAGAATTGAGGATTCAGAATTGAGAATTGAGAATTGAGGATGAGGACTGAGGGTTGAGGATTGAGGTTTGAGGAATGAGGATTGAGGATTGAGGATTGAGGATTGAGGATTGAGGATTGAGGATTGAGGATTCAGAATTGTGTATTGAAGATTGAGTATTCATGACTGAGGGTTGAGGATTGAGGATTGAGGGTTGAGGTTTGAGGATCGAAGATTGAGTATTGAGGATTGAAGATTGAGGTTTGAGGATTGAGGATTGAGGATCGAGAATTGAGTATTGAGTATAGAAGATTGACGATTGAGTATTGAAGATTGAGGATTGATGACTGAGGATTGAGGATTTAGGATTGAGGATTGAAGGTGGAGGATGATGGCTGAGGGTTGAGGATTGAGGTTTGAGTATTGAATCCAGAGTATTCAGGATATTCTATTGAGTATTGAGATTTGAGGATTGATGGTTGAGTATTGAGGATTGACGATTGAGGACTGAGTATTGAAGATTGAGGATTGATGATTGAGGATTGAGGATTGAGGATTGAGGATTGAGTATTGAGGATTGAGGATTGAGTATTGAAGAATGAGGATTGATGATTGAGGATTGAGGATTGATTATTGAGGATTGAGGATTGAGGATTGAGGATTGAAGATTGAGTATTGAGGATTGAAGATTGAGGATTGAGGATTGAGGATTGAGGATTGAAGATTGAGTATTCAGGATTGAAGGTTGAGGATTGAGGATCGAGGCTTGAGGATTGAAGATTGAGTATTGAGGATTGAAGACTGACGATTGAGGATTGAGGATTGAGGATTGAGCAGTGAGGATTGAGGATTGAGGATTGAGAATTGAGGATTGAGGATTGAAGATTGAGTATTGAGTATTGAAGGTTGAGGATTGAGGATTGAGGACTGAGGATTGACGATGAGGGCTGAGGGTTGAGGATTGAGGTTTGAGGACTGAGGACTGAGGATTGAGGATTGAGAATTGAGGATTGATGATTGAGGATTGAAGATTGAGGATTGGGTATTGAGGATTGAGGAATGAGTATTGAGGATTGAGGATTGAGGATAGAGAATTGAAAATTGAGTATTGAGGATTGACGACTGACGATTGAGGATTGAGGATTGAGGATTGAGGAATGAGGATTGAGGATTGAGGATTGAGAATTGAGGATTGAGGATTGAAGATTGAGTATTGAGGATTGAAGATTGGGGATTGAGGATAGAGCATTGAGGATTGACAATGAGGTCTGAGGGTTGATGTTTGAGGTTCGAGGACTGAGGACTGAGGATTGAGGATTGAGATTTGGGGATTGAGGATTGAGGATTGAAGACTGAGTATTGGGTATTGAGGATTGAAGAATTAGGATTGAAAATTGAGGATTGAGGATTGAGGATTGAGTATTGAAGATTGAGGATTGCGGATTGAGGATTGAGGATTGAGGATTGAGGATTGAGGATTGAGGATTGAGGATCGAAGATTGAGTATTGAGGATTGAAGATTGTGGATTGAGGATTGAGGATTGAGGATTGAGTATTGAGGATTGAAGATTGAGTATTGAGGACTGAAGGTTGGGGGTTGAGGATTGAGGATTGAAGGTTGAGGATTTGGGACTAAGGACTGAAGATTGAGGATCGAGGATTGAGGGTTGAGGATTGATGATTGAGGATTGAGGATTGAGGGTTGAGGATTGAAGATTGAGTATTGAGGATTGAAGATTGAGTATTGAGAATTGAGGACTGAGGATTGAGGATTGAAGATTGAGGATTGGGTGTTGAGGATTGAAGAATGAGGATTGAGGATTGAGGATTGAGGATTGAGGATTGAAGATTGAGTATTGTGGATTGAAGGTTGAGTATCGAGCATTGAAGATTGAGGATTGAGGATTGAAGACTGAGGATTGACGATGAGGGCTGAGGGTCGAGGATTGAGGTTTGAGGACTGAGGACTGAGGATTGAGGATTGAGGATTGAGGATTGAGGAATGAGAATTGAGGGTTGAGGGTTGAGGATTGAAGATTGAGGATTGGGTATTGAGGATTGAAGAATGAGGACTGAGGATTGAGGATTGAGGATTGAGGATTGATGATTGAGTATTGAGGATTGAAGACAGACGATTGAGGATTGAGGATTGAGAATTGAGGGTTGAGGATTGAGGATTGAGGATGAGGGCTGAGGGCTGAGGATTCAGGTTTGAGGACTGAGGACTGAGGATTGAGGATTGAGAATTGAGGATTGAGGATTGAGGATTGTAGATTGAGGATTGGGTATTGAGGATTGAAGAATGAGGATTGAGGATTGAGGATTGAGGATTGAAGATTGAGTATTGAGGATTGAAGGATGACAATTGAATATTGAGGATTGAGGATTGAGTATTGAGTATCGAGGATTGAAGATTGAGTATTGAGGATTGAAGATTGAGGATTGAGGTTTGGGGACTGAGGAATGAGGATTGAGGATTGATGATTGAGGATTGAGGATTGAGGATTGAGGATTGAGGATTGAACATTGAGGATTGGGTATCGCGGATTGAACATTGAGGATTGAGGATCGAGGATTGAGGATTGAGGATTGACGATTGAGTATTGAGGATTGAGGATTGAAGATTGAGTATTGAGGATTGAAGGTTGAGGATTGAGGATTGAGGACTGAGGATTGACGATGTGGGCTGAGGGTTGAGGATTGAGGTTTGAGGACTGAGGACTGAGGATTGAGGATTGAGGATTGAGGATTGACGATTGAGTATTGAGGATTGAATATTGAGGATTGGGGATTGAGGATTGAGGTTTGAGGATTGAGGATTGAGAATTGAGGATTGAGGATTGAGGATTGAAGATTGAGTATTGAGGATTGAAGGTTGAGGATTGAGGATTGAGGACTGAGGATTGACGATGAGGGCTGAGGGTTGAGGATTGAGGTTTGAGGACTGAGGACTGAGGATTGAGGATTGAGAATTGAGGATTGAGGATTGAGGATTGAGGATTGAGGATTGAGGATTGAGACTTGAGGATTGAGGATTGAAGATTGAGAATTGAGGATTGAAGATTGAGGATTGAGGATTGAGGATTGAGGATTGAGGATTGACGATGGGGGCGGAGGATTGAGGGTTGAGGTTTGAGGATTGAAGATTGAGTATTGAGGATTGAAGATTGGGGATTGAGGATTGAGCATTGAGGATTGACAATGAGGTCTGAGGGTTGATGTTTGAGGTTCGAGGACTGAGGACTGACGATTGAGGATTGAGAATTGAGGATTGAGGGTTGAGGATTGAAGATTGAGTATTGGGTATTGAGGATTGAAGAATTAGGATTGAAAATTGAGGATTGAGGATTGAGGATTGAGTATTGAAGATTGAGGATTGCGGATTGAGGATTGAGGATTGAGGATTGAGGATTGAGGATCGAAGATTGAGTATTGAGTATTGAAGATTGTGGATTGAGGATTGAGGATTGAGGATTGAGTATTGAGGATTGAAGATTGAGTATTGAGGACTGAAGGTTGGGGGTTGAGGATTGAGGATTGAAGGCTGAGGATTTGGGACTAAGGACTGAAGATTGAGGATCGAGGATTGAGGGTTGAGGATTGATGATTGAGGATTGAGGATTGAGGGTTGAGGATTGAAGATTGAGTATTGAGGATTGAAGAATGAGTATTGAGAATTGAGGACTGAGGATTGAGGATTGAAGATTGAGGATTGGGTGTTGAGGATTGAAGAATGAGGATTGAGGATTGAGGATTGAGGATTGAGGATTGAAGATTGAGTATTGTGGATTGAAGGTTGAGTATTGAGCATTGAAGATTGAGGATTGAGGATTGAAGGCTGAGGATTGACGATGAGGGCTGAGGGTCGAGGATTGAGGTTTGAGGACTGAGGACTGAGGATTGAGGATTGAGGATTGAGGATTGAGGAATGAGAATTGAGGGTTGAGGGTTGAGGATTGAAGATTGAGGATTGGGTATTGAGGATTGAAGAATGAGGACTGAGGATTGAGGATTGAGGATTGAGGATTGATGATTGAGTATTGAGGATTGAAGACAGACGATTGAGGATTGAGGATTGAGAATTGAGGGTTGAGGATTGAGGATTGAGGATGAGGGCTGAGGGCTGAGGATTCAGGTTTGAGGACTGAGGACTGAGGATTGAGGATTGAGAATTGAGGATTGAGGATTGAGGATTGTAGATTGAGGATTGGGTATTGAGGATTGAAGAATGAGGATTGAGGATTGAGGATTGAGGATTGAAGATTGAGTATTGAGGATTGAAGGATGACGATTGAATATTGAGGATTGAGGATTGAGTATTGAGTATCGAGGATTGAAGACTGAGTATTGAGGATTGAAGATTGAGGATTGAGGATTGGGTATTGAGGATTGAAGATTGAGTATTGAGGATTGAAGATTGAGGATTGAGGTTTGGGGACTGAGGATTGAGGATTGAGGATTGATGATTGAGGATTGAGGATTGAGGATTGAGGATTGAGGATTGAACATTGAGGATTGGGTATCGCGGATTGAACATTGAGGATTGAGGATTGAGAATTGAGGATTGAGGATTGACGATTGAGTATTGAGGATTGAAGATTGAGGATTGGGGATTGAGGATTGATGATTGAGGATTGAGGATTGAGGATTGAACATTGAGGATTTGGTATCGCGGATTGAACATTGAGGATTGAGGATTGAGGATTGAGGATTGAGGATTGACGATTGAGTATTGAGGATTGAGGATTGAAGATTGAGTATTGAGGATTGAAGGTTGAGGATTGAGGATTGAGGACTGAGGATTGACGATGTGGGCTGAGGGTTGAGGATTGAGGTTTGAGGACTGAGGACTGAGGATTGAGGATTGAGGATTGAGGATTGACGATTGAGTATTGAGGATTGAATATTGAGGATTGGGGATTGAGGATTGAGGTTTGAGGATTGAGGATTGAGAATTGAGGATTGAGGATTGAGGATTGAAGATTGAGTATTGAGGATTGAAGGTTGAGGATTGAGGATTGAGGACTGAGGATTGACGATGAGGGCTGAGGGTTGAGGATTGAGGTTTGAGGACTGAGGACTGAGGATTGAGGATTGAGAATTGAGGATTGAGGATTGAGGATTGAGGATTGAGGATTGAGGATTGAGACTTGAGGATTGAGGATTGAAGATTGAGAATTGAGGATTGAAGATTGAGGATTGAGGATTGAGGATTGAGGATTGAGGATTGACGATGGGGGCGGAGGATTGAGGGTTGAGGTTTGAGGATTGAAGATTGAGTATTGAGGATTGAAGATTGGGGATTGAGGATTGAGCATTGAGGATTGACAATGAGGTCTGAGGGTTGATGTTTGAGGTTCGAGGACTGAGGACTGAGGATTGAGGATTGAGAATTGAGGATTGAGGGTTGAGGATTGAAGATTGAGTATTGGGTATTGAGGATTGAAGAATTAGGATTGAAAATTGAGGATTGAGGATTGAGGATTGAGTATTGAAGATTGAGGATTGCGGATTGAGGATTGAGGATTGAGGATTGAGGATTGAGGATCGAAGATTGAGTATTGAGTATTGAAGATTGTGGATTGAGGATTGAGGATTGAGGATTGAGTATTGAGGATTGAAGATTGAGTATTGAGGACTGAAGGTTGGGGGTTGAGGATTGAGGATTGAAGGCTGAGGATTTGGGACTAAGGACTGAAGATTGAGGATCGAGGATTGAGGGTTGAGGATTGATGATTGAGGATTGAGGATTGAGGGTTGAGGATTGAAGATTGAGTATTGAGGATTGAAGAATGAGTATTGAGAATTGAGGACTGAGGATTGAGGATTGAAGATTGAGGATTGGGTGTTGAGGATTGAAGAATGAGGATTGAGGATTGAGGATTGAGGATTGAGGATTGAAGATTGAGTATTGTGGATTGAAGGTTGAGTATTGAGCATTGAAGATTGAGGATTGAGGATTGAAGGCTGAGGATTGACGATGAGGGCTGAGGGTCGAGGATTGAGGTTTGAGGACTGAGGACTGAGGATTGAGGATTGAGGATTGAGGATTGAGGAATGAGAATTGAGGGTTGAGGGTTGAGGATTGAAGATTGAGGATTGGGTATTGAGGATTGAAGAATGAGGACTGAGGATTGAGGATTGAGGATTGAGGATTGATGATTGAGTATTGAGGATTGAAGACAGACGATTGAGGATTGAGGATTGAGAATTGAGGGTTGAGGATTGAGGATTGAGGATGAGGGCTGAGGGCTGAGGATTCAGGTTTGAGGACTGAGGACTGAGGATTGAGGATTGAGAATTGAGGATTGAGGATTGAGGACTGTAGATTGAGGATTGGGTATTGAGGATTGAAGAATGAGGATTGAGGATTGAGGATTGAGGATTGAAGATTGAGTATTGAGGATTGAAGGATGACGATTGAATATTGAGGATTGAGGATTGAGTATTGAGTATCGAGGATTGAAGATTGAGTATTGAGGATTGAAGATTGAGGATTGAGGTTTGGGGACTGAGGAATGAGGATTGAGGATTGATGATTGAGGATTGAGGATTGAGGATTGAGGATTGAGGATTGAACATTGAGGATTGGGTATCGCGGATTGAACATTGAGGATTGAGGATCGAGGATTGAGGATTGAGGATTGACGATTGAGTATTGAGGATTGAAGATTGAGGATTGGGGATTGAGGATTGAGGTTTGAGGATTGAAGATTGAGAATTGGGGATTGAGGATTGACGATTGAGGATTGAGTATTGAGGATTGAGAATTGAGGATTGAGGATTGAAGATTGAGTATAGAGGATTGAAGATTGAGGATTGAGGATTGAGGATTGAAGATTGAGTACTGAGTGTTGAGGGTTGAGTGATGGGAATTGTTGTTTGTGGAATGAGGTTTGAAGATTGAAGAATGGGGATTGACTATTGAAAACTGTGAATTGAGGATATTCTATTGAGGATTGAGTATTGACAATTGATTGTTGAGGACTGAGGGCCGAAGATTGAGGAATCAGGATTGAGGATTCAGAATTGAGGATTGAGGATTGAGGATTGAGGATTGACGATTGAGTATTGAGGATTGAGGATTGAAGATTGAGTATTGAGGATTGAAGGTTGAGGATTGAGGATTGAGGACTGAGGATTGACGATGTGGCCTGAGGGTTGAGGATTGAGGTTTGAGGACTGAGGACTGAGGATTGAGGATTGAGGATGGAGGATTGACGATTGAGTATTGAGGATTGAATATTGAGGATTGGGGATTGAGGATTGAGGTTTGAGGATTGAGGATTGAGAATTGAGGATTGAGGATTGAGGATTGAAGATTGAGTATTGAGGATTGAAGGTTGAGGATTGAGGATTGAGGACTGAGGATTGACGATGAGGGCTGAGGGTTGAGGATTGAGGTTTGAGGACTGAGGACTGAGGATTGAGGATTGAGAATTGAGGATTGAGGATTGAGGATTGAGGATTGAGGATTGAGGATTGAGACTTGAGGATTGAGGATTGAAGATTGAGAATTGAGGATTGAAGATTGAGGATTGAGGATTGAGGATTGAGGATTGAGGATTGACGATGGGGGCGGAGGATTGAGGGTTGAGGTTTGAGGACTGAGGACTGAGGATTGAGGATTGAGAATTGAGGATTGAGGATTGAGGATTGAAGATTGAGTACTGGGTATTGAGGATTGAAGAATGAGGTTTGAAAATTGAGGATTGAGGATTGAGAATTGAGGATTGAAGATTGAGGATTGAGGATTGTACATTGAGGACTGAGTGTTGAGGGTTGAGTGATGAGAAATGATGTTTGTGGATAGAGGTTTGAAGATTGCAGAATGAGTATTGAGTATTGAAAACTGTGAATTGAGGGTATTCTATAGAGGATTGAGGATTGACAACTGATTGTCGAGGACTAAGGACCGAAGATTGAGGATTCAGGATTAAGGATTCAGAATTGAGGTTTGAGGACTGAGGATTGAGGATTGAAGATTGAGTATTGAGGATTGATGATGGAGGATTGAGGATTGAGGATTGAGGATTGAGGATGATGTCTGAGGGTTGAGGATTGAGGATTGAGAATTGAGGATTGAAGACTGACGATTGAGGATTGAGGATTGAGGATTGAGTATTAAGGATTGAGGATTGAAGATTGAGTATTGAGGATTGAAGATTGAGGGATGAGGGTTGAGGATTGAGCTTTGAGGATAGAGAATTGAGGATTGAGGATTGAGTATTGAAGATTGAGGATTGATGACTGAGGATTGAGGATTGAGGATTGAGGATTGAGGATTGAAGATTGAGTAATGAGGATTGAAGATTGAGGATTGGGGATTGATGATTAAAGATTGAGGACTGAGTGTTGAGGGTTGAGTGTTGAGAATAAATGTTTGTGGATGGAGACTTGAAGATTGTAGATTGAGGTTGAGTATTGAAAACTGAGAATTCAGGATATTCCATTGAGTATTGAGAATTGGGGATTGATGGTTGAGTATTGCGGATTGATGGTTGAGGGTTGTGTGTTGAATATTGAGGATTGAGGATTTTAGGATTGAGGATTGAGCATTGAAGATTGAGGACTGAGGACTGAGGGTTGAGTATTGAGAATTGAGGATTGAAGATTGAGGACTGACTGTTGAGGGTTGAGTGATGAGAATTGATGTTTGTGGATGGAGACATGAAGATTGAAGATTGAGGATTGAGTATTGAAAACTGAGAATTCTGGATATTCTATTGAGTATTGAGAATTGAGTATTGATGATTGAGTATTGAGGATTGATGATTGAGGATTGAGGATTGAGGATCGAGAATTGAGTATTGAGGATAGAAGATTGACGATTGAGTATTGAAGATTGAGGATTGATGACTGAGGATTGAGGATTTAGGATTGAGGATTGAGGATTGAGGATTGAAGATGGAGGATTAACGATTGAGGATTGGGGATTGAGGATCTAGGATTGGAGATTGGTTATTGAAGATTGAAGTTTGAGAATTGAGGATTCAGAATTGAGAATTGAGAATTGAGGATGAGGACTGAGGGTTGAGGATTGAGGTTTGAGGAATGAGGATTGAGGATTGAGGATTGAGGATTGAGGATTGAGGATTGAGGATTGAGGATTGAGAATTGAGTATTGAAGATTGAGTATTCATGACTGAGGGTTGAGGATTGAGGATTGAGGGTTGAGGTTTGAGGATCGAAGATTGAGTATTGAGGATTGAAGATTGAGGTTTGAGGATTGAGGATTGAGGATTGAGAATTGACTATTGAGTATAGAAGATTGACGATTGAGTATTGAAGATTGAGGATTGATGACTGAGGATTGAGGATTAAGGATTGAGGATTGAAGGTGGAGGATGATGGCTGAGGGTTGAGGATTGAGGTTTGAGTATTGAATCCAGAGTATTCAGGATATTCTGTTGAGTATTGAGATTTGAGGATTGATGGTTGAGTATTGAGGATTGAGGATTGAGGACTGAGTATTGAAGATTGAGGATTGATGATTGAGGATTGAGGATTGAGGATTGAGGATTGAGGATTGAGGATTGAGGATTGAGTATTGAAGAATGAGGATTGAGGATTGAGGATTGAGGATTGAAGATTGAGTATTCAGGATTGAAGGTTGAGGATTGAGGATCGAGGCTTGAGGATTGAAGATTGAGTATTGAGGATTGAAGACTGACGATTGAGTATTGAGGATTGATGATTGAGGGATGAGGGTTGAGGATTGAGGTTTGAGGACTGAGGACTGAGGATTGAAGATTGAGAATTGAGGATTGAGGATTGAGGATTAAAGACTGAGGATTGAGGATTGGGTATTGAGGATTGAAGAATGAGGATTGAGGATTGAGGATTGAGCATTGAGGAATGAAGATTGAGGTCTGGGGATTGAGGATTGAAGATTGATTACTGAGGATTGAAGATTGAGAATTGAGGATTGAGAATTGAGAATTGGGAATTGAGGACGAGGACTGAGGGTTGAGTATTGAGGTTTGAGGAATGAGGATTGAGGATTGAGGATTGAGGATTGAGGATTGAGGATTGAGAATTGTGTATTGAGTATTGAAGATGGAGTATTCATGACTGAGGATTGAGGTTTGAGGATTGAGGACTGAGGATTGAGGATCGAAGGTTGAGTATTGAGGATTGAAAATTGAGGATTGAGGATTGAGGATTGAGGATGGAGGATGAGGACTGAGGGTTGAGGATTCAGGTTTGAGGAATGAGGATTGAGCTTTGAGGATAGAGGATTGAGGATTGAGGATTGAGTATTGAAGATTGAGGATTGATGACTGAGGATTGAGGATTGAGGATTGAGAATTGAGGATTGAAGATTGAGTAATGAGGATTGAAGATTGAGGATTGGGGATTGATGATTAAAGATTGAGGACTGAGTGTTGAGGGTTGAGTGATGAGAATAAATATTTGTGGATGGAGACTTGAAGATTGTAGATTGAGGTTGAGTATTGAAAACTGAGAATTCAGGATATTCCATTGAGTATTGAGAATTGGGGATTGATGGTTGAGTATTGCGGATTGATGGTTGAGGGTTGTGTGTTGAATATTGAGGATTGAGGATTTTAGGATTGCGGATTGAGGATGAAGATTGAGGACTGAGGACTGAGGATTGAGTATTGAGAATTGAGGATTGAAGATTGAGGACTGACTGTTGAGGGTTGAGTGATGAGAATTGATGTTTGTGGATGGAGACATGAAGATTGAAGATTGAGGATTGAGTATTGAAAACTGAGAATTCTGGATATTCTATTGAGTATTGAGAATTGAGTATTGATGATTGAGTATTGAGGATTGATGATTGAGGATTGAGGATTGAGGATCGAGAATTGAGTATTGAGGATAGAAGATTGACGATTGAGTATTGAAGATTGAGGATTGATGACTGAGGATTGAGGATTTAGGATTGAGGATTGAGGATTGAGGATTGAAGATGGAGGATTAACGATTGAGGATTGGGGATTGAGGATCTAGGATTGGAGATTGGTTATTGAGGATTGAAGTTTGAGAATTGAGGATTCAGAATTGAGAATTGAGAATTGAGGATGAGGACTGAGGGTTGAGGATTGAGGTTTGAGGAATGAGGATTGAGGATTGAGGATTGAGGATTGAGGATTGAGGATTGAGGATTGAGGATTCAGAATTGAGTATTGAAGATTGAGTATTCATGACTGAGGGTTGTGGATTGAGGATTGAGGGTTGAGGTTTGAGGATCGAAGATTGAGTATTGAGGATTGAAGATTGAGGTTTGAGGATTGAGGATTGAGGATCGAGAATTGAGTATTGAGTATAGAAGATTGACGATTGAGTATTGAAGATTGAGGATTGATGACTGAGGATTGAGGATTTAGGATTGAGGATTGAAGGTGGAGGATGATGGCTGAGGGTTGAGGATTGAGGTTTGAGTATTGAATCCAGAGTATTCAGGATATTCTATTGAGTATTGAGATTTGAGGATTGATGGTTGAGTATTGAGGATTGACGATTGAGGACTGAGTATTGAAGATTGAGGATTGATGATTGAGGATTGAGGATTGAGGATTGAGGATTGAGTATTGAGGATTGAGGATTGAGTATTGAAGAATGAGGATTGATGATTGAGGATTGAGGATTGATTATTGAGGATTGAGGATTGAGGATTGAGGATTGAAGATTGAGTATTGAGGATTGAAGATTGAGGATTGAGGATTGAGGATTGAGGATTGAAGATTGAGTATTCAGGATTGAAGGTTGAGGATTGAGGATCGAGGCTTGAGGATTGAAGATTGAGTATTGAGGATTGAAGACTGACGATTGAGGATTGAGGATTGAGGATTGAGCAGTGAGGATTGAGGATTGAGGATTGAGAATTGAGGATTGAGGATTGAAGATTGAGTATTGAGTATTGAAGGTTGAGGATTGAGGATTGAGGACTGAGGATTGACGATGAGGGCTGAGGGTTGAGGATTGAGGTTTGAGGACTGAGGACTGAGGATTGAGGATTGAGAATTGAGGATTGAGGATTGAGGATTGAAGATTGAGGATTGGGTATTGAGGATTGAGGAATGAGTATTGAGGATTGAGGATTGAGGATAGAGAATTGAAAATTGAGTATTGAGGATTGACGACTGACGATTGAGGATTGAGGATTGAGGATTGAGGAATGAGGATTGAGGATTGAGGATTGAGAATTGAGGATTGAGGATTGAAGATTGAGTATTGAGGATTGAAGATTGGGGATTGAGGATAGAGCATTGAGGATTGACAATGAGGTCTGAGGGTTGATGTTTGAGGTTCGAGGACTGAGGACTGAGGATTGAGGATTGAGAATTGAGGATTGAGGGTTGAGGATTGAAGATTGAGTATTGGGTATTGAGGATTGAAGAATTAGGATTGAAAATTGAGGATTGAGGATTGAGGATTGAGTATTGAAGATTGAGGATTGCGGATTGAGGATTGAGGATTGAGGATTGAGGATTGAGGATCGAAGATTGAGTATTGAGGATTGAAGATTGTGGATTGAGGATTGAGGATTGAGGATTGAGTATTGAGGATTGAAGATTGAGTATTGAGGACTGAAGGTTGGGGGTTGAGGATTGAGGATTGAAGGCTGAGGATTTGGGACTAAGGACTGAAGATTGAGGATCGAGGATTGAGGGTTGAGAATTGATGATTGAGGATTGAGGGTTGAGGATTGAAGATTGAGTATTGAGGATTGAAGATTGAGTATTGAGAATTGAGGACTGAGGATTGAGGATTGAAGATTGAGGATTGGGTGTTGAGGATTGAAGAATGAGGATTGAGGATTGAGGATTGAGGATTGAGGATTGAAGATTGAGTATTGTGGATTGAAGGTTGAGTATTGAGCATTGAAGATTGAGGATTGAGGATTGAAGACTGAGGATTGACGATGAGGGCTGAGGGTCGAGGATTGAGGTTTGAGGACTGAGGAGTGAGGATTGAGGATTGAGGATTGAGGATTGAGGAATGAGAATTGAGGGTTGAGGGTTGAGGATTGAAGATTGAGGATTGGGTATTGAGGATTGAAGAATGAGGACTGAGGATTGAGGATTGAGGATTGAGGATTGATGATTGAGTATTGAGGATTGAAGACAGACGATTGAGGATTGAGGATTGAGAATTGAGGGTTGAGGATTGAGGATTGAGGATGAGGGCTGAGGGCTGAGGATTCAGGTTTGAGGACTGAGGACTGAGGATTGAGGATTGAGAATTGAGGATTGAGGATTGAGGATTGTAGATTGAGGATTGGGTATTGAGGATTGAAGAATGAGGATTGAGGATTGAGGATTGAGGATTGAAGATTGAGTATTGAGGATTGAAGGATGACGATTGAATATTGAGGATTGAGGATTGAGTATTGAGTATCGAGGATTGAAGATTGAGTATTGAGGATTGAAGATTGAGGATTGAGGTTTGGGGACTGAGGAATGAGGATTGAGGATTGATGATTGAGGATTGAGGATTGAGGATTGAGGATTGAGGATTGAACATTGAGGATTGGGTATCGCGGATTGAACATTGAGGATTGAGGATCGAGGATTGAGGATTGAGGATTGACGATTGAGTATTGAGGATTGAAGATTGAGGATTGGGGATTGAGGATTGAGGTTTGAGGATTGAAGATTGAGAATTGGGGATTGAGGATTGACGATTGAGGATTGAGTATTGAGGATTGAGAATTGAGGATTGAGGATTGAAGATTGAGTATAGAGGATTGAAGATTGAGGATTGATGACTGAGGATTGAGGATTTAGGATTGAGGATTGAGGATTGAGGATTGAAGATGGAGGATTAACGATTGAGGATTGGGGATTGAGGATCTAGGATTGAGGATTGAGGATTGAGGATTGAGGATTGAGGATTGAGAATTGAGTATTGAAGATTGAGTATTCATGACTGAGGGTTGAGGATTGAGGATTGAGGGTTGAGGTTATAGGATCGAAGATTGAGTATTGAGGATTGAAGATTGAGGTTTGAGGATTGAGGATTGAGGATCGAGAATTGAGTATTGAGTATAGAAGATTGACGATTGAGTATTGAAGATTGAGGATTGATGACTGAGGATTGAGGATTTAGGATTGAGGATTGAAGGTGGAGGATGATGGCTGAGGGTTGAGGATTGAGGTTTGAGTATTGAATCCAGAGTATTCAGGATATTCTGTTGAGTATTGAGATTTGAGGATTGATGGTTGAGTATTGAGGATTGAGGATTGAGGACTGAGTATTGAAGATTGAGGATTGATGATTGAGGATTGAGGATTGAGGATTGAGGATTGAGGATTGAGGATTGAGGATTGAGTATTGAAGAATGAGGATTGAGGATTGAGGATTGAGGATTGAAGATTGAGTATTCAGGATTGAAGGTTGAGGATTGAGGATCGAGGCTTGAGGATTGAAGATTGAGTATTGAGGATTGAAGACTGACGATTGAGTATTGAGGATTGATGATTGAGGGATGAGGGTTGAGGATTGAGGTTTGAGGACTGAGGACTGAGGATTGAAGATTGAGAATTGAGGATTGAGGATTGAGGATTAAAGACTGAGGATTGAGGATTGGGTATTGAGGATTGAAGAATGAGGATTGAGGTTTGAGGATTGAGCATTGAGGAATGAAGATTGAGGTCTGGGGATTGAGGATTGAAGATTGATTACTGAGGATTGAAGATTGAGAATTGAGGATTGAGGATTGAGAATTGGGAATTGAGGACGAGGACTGAGGGTTGAGTATTGAGGTTTGAGGAATGAGGATTGAGGATTGAGGATTGAGGATTGAGGATTGAGGATTGAGAATTGTGTATTGAGTATTGAAGATGGAGTATTCATGACTGAGGATTGAGGTTTGAGGATTGAGGACTGAGGATTGAGGATCGAAGGTTGAGTATTGAGGATTGAAAATTGAGGATTGAGGATTGAGGATTGAGGATGGAGGATGAGGACTGAGGGTTGAGGATTCAGGTTTGAGGAATGAGGATTGAGCTTTGAGGATAGAGGATTGAGGATTGAGGATTGAGTATTGAAGATTGAGGATTGATGACTGAGGATTGAGGATTGAGGATTGAGAATTGAGGATTGAAGATTGAGTAATGAGGATTGAAGATTGAGGATTGGGGATTGATGATTAAAGATTGAGGACTGAGTGTTGAGGGTTGAGTGATGAGAATAAATATTTGTGGATGGAGACTTGAAGATTGTAGATTGAGGTTGAGTATTGAAAACTGAGAATTCAGGATATTCCATTGAGTATTGAGAATTGGGGATTGATGGTTGAGTATTGCGGATTGATGGTTGAGGGTTGTGTGTTGAATATTGAGGATTGAGGATTTTAGGATTGCGGATTGAGGATTGAAGATTGAGGACTGAGGACTGAGGATTGAGTATTGAGAATTGAGGATTGAAGATTGAGGACTGACTGTTGAGGGTTGAGTGATGAGAATTGATGTTTGTGGATGGAGACATGAAGATTGAAGATTGAGGATTGAGTATTGAAAACTGAGAATTCTGGATATTCTATTGAGTATTGAGAATTGAGTATTGATGATTGAGTATTGAGGATTGATGATTGAGGATTGAGGATTGAGGATCGAGAATTGAGTATTGAGGATAGAAGATTGACGATTGAGTATTGAAGATTGAGGATTGATGACTGAGGATTGAGGATTTAGGATTGAGGATTGAGGATTGAGGATTGAAGATGGAGGATTAACGATTGAGGATTGGGGATTGAGGATCTAGGATTGGAGATTGGTTATTGAGGATTGAAGTTTGAGAATTGAGGATTCAGAATTGAGAATTGAGAATTGAGGATGAGGACTGAGGGTTGAGGATTGAGGTTTGAGGAATGAGGATTGAGGATTGAGGATTGAGGATTGAGGATTGAGGATTGAGGATTGAGGATTCAGAATTGAGTATTGAAGATTGAGTATTCATGACTGAGGGTTGAGGATTGAGGATTGAGGGTTGAGGTTTGAGGATCGAAGATTGAGTATTGAGGATTGAAGATTGAGGTTTGAGGATTGAGGATTGAGGATCGAGAATTGAGTATTGAGTATAGAAGATTGACGATTGAGTATTGAAGATTGAGGATTGATGACTGAGGATTGAGGATTTAGGATTGAGGATTGAAGGTGGAGGATGATGGCTGAGGGTTGAGGATTGAGGTTTGAGTACTGAATCCAGAGTATTCAGGATATTCTATTGAGTATTGAGATTTGAGGATTGATGGTTGAGTATTGAGGAATGACGATTGAGGACTGAGTATTGAAGATTGAGGATTGATGATTGAGGATTGAGGATTGAGGATTGAGGATTGAGTATTGAGGATTGAGGATTGAGTATTGAAGAATGAGGATTGATGATTGAGGATTGAGGATTGATTATTGAGGATTGAGGATTGAGGATTGAGGATTGAAGATTGAGTATTGAGGATTGAAGATTGAGGATTGAGGATTGAGGATTGAGGATTGAAGATTGAGTATTCAGGATTGAAGGTTGAGGATTGAGGATCGAGGCTTGAGGATTGAAGATTGAGTATTGAGGATTGAAGACTGACGATTGAGAATTGAGGATTGAGGATTGAAGATTGAGTATTGAGTATTGAAGGTTGAGGATTGAGGATTGAGGACTGAGGATTGACGATGAGGGCTGAGGGTTGAGGATTGAGGTTTGAGGACTGAGGACTGAGGATTGAGGATTGAGAATTGAGGATTGAGGATTGAGGATTGAAGATTGAGGATTGGGTATTGAGGATTGAGGAATGAGTATTGAGGATTGAGGATTGAGGATAGAGAATTGAAAATTGAGTATTGAGGATTGACGACTGACGATTGAGGATTGAGGATTGAGGATTGAGGAATGAGGATTGAGGATTGAGGATTGAGAATTGAGGATTGAGGATTGAAGATTGAGTATTGAGGATTGAAGATTGGGGATTGAGGATAGAGCATTGAGGATTGACAATGAGGTCTGAGGGTTGATGTTTGAGGTTCGAGGACTGAGGACTGAGGATTGAGGATTGAGATTTGAGGATTGAGGATTGAGGATTGAAGATTGAGTATTGGGTATTGAGGATTCAAGAATTAGGATTGAAAATTGAGGATTGAGGATTGAGGATTGAGTATTGAAGATTGAGGATTGCGGATTGAGGATTGAGGATTGAGGATTGAGGATTGAGGATTGAGGATTGAGGATCGAAGATTGAGTATTGAGGATTGAAGATTGTGGATTGAGGATTGAGGATTGAGGATTGAGTATTGAGGATTGAAGATTGAGTATTGAGGACTGAAGGTTGGGGGTTGAGGATTGAGGATTGAAGGCTGAGGATTTGGGACTAAGGACTGAAGATTGAGGATCGAGGATTGAGGGTTGAGGATTGATGATTGAGGATTGAGGATTGAGGGTTGAGGATTGAAGATTGAGTATTGAGGATTGAAGATTGAGTATTGAGAATTGAGGACTGAGGATTGAGGATTGAAGATTGAGGATTGGGTGTTGAGGATTGAAGAATGAGGATTGAGGATTGAGGATTGAGGATTGAGGATTGAAGATTGAGTATTGTGGATTGAAGGTTGAGTATCGAGCATTGAAGATTGAGGATTGAGGATTGAAGACTGAGGATTGACGATGAGGGCTGAGGGTCGAGGATTGAGGTTTGAGGACTGAGGACTGAGGATTGAGGATTGAGGATTGAGGATTGAGGAATGAGAATTGAGGGTTGAGGGTTGAGGATTGAAGATTGAGGATTGGGTATTGAGGATTGAAGAATGAGGACTGAGGATTGAGGATTGAGGATTGAGGATTGATGATTGAGTATTGAGGATTGAAGACAGACGATTGAGGATTGAGGATTGAGAATTGAGGGTTGAGGATTGAGGATTGAGGATGAGGGCTGAGGGCTGAGGATTCAGGTTTGAGGACTGAGGACTGAGGATTGAGGATTGAGAATTGAGGATTGAGGATTGAGGATTGTAGATTGAGGATTGGGTATTGAGGATTGAAGAATGAGGATTGAGGATTGAGGATTGAGGATTGAAGATTGAGTATTGAGGATTGAAGGATGACGATTGAATATTGAGGATTGAGGATTGAGTATTGAGTATCGAGGATTGAAGATTGAGTATTGAGGATTGAAGATTGAGGATTGAGGTTTGGGGACTGAGGAATGAGGATTGAGGATTGATGATTGAGGATTGAGGATTGAGGATTGAGGATTGAGGATTGAACATTGAGGATTGGGTATCGCGGATTGAACATTGAGGATTGAGGATCGAGGATTGAGGATTGAGGATTGACGATTGAGTATTGAGGATTGAAGATTGAGGATTGGGGATTGAGGATTGAGGTTTGAGGATTGAAGATTGAGAATTGGGGATTGAGGTTTGACGATTGAGGATTGAGTATTGAGGATTGAGAATTGAGGATTGAGGATTGAAGATTGAGTATAGAGGATTGAAGATTGAGGATTGAGGATTGAGGATTGAAGATTGAGTACTGAGTGTTGAGGGTTGAGTGATGGGAATTGTTGTTTGTGGAATGAGGTTTGAAGATTGAAGAATGGGGATTGACTATTGAAAACTGTGAATTGAGGATATTCTATTGAGGATTGAGTATTGACAATTGATTGTTGAGGACTGAGGGCCGAAGATTGAGGAATCAGAATTGAGGATTCAGAATTGAGGTTTGAGGACTGAGGATTGAGGATTGAAGATTGAGTATTGAGGATTGATGATTGAGGATTGAGGATTGAGGATTGAGGATTGAGGATGATGTCTGAGGGTTGAGGATTGACGATTGAGAATTGAGGATTGAAGACTGACGATTGAGGATTGAGGATTGAGGATTGAGTATTAAGGATTGAGGATTGAATGTTGAGTATTGAGGATTGAAGATTGAGGGATGAGGGTTGAGGATTGAGGTTTGAGGACTGAGGACTGAGGACTGAGGATTGAAGATTGAGAATTGAGGATTGAGGATTGAGGATTAAAGATTGAGGATTGAGGATTGGGTATTGAGGATTGAAGAATGAGGATTGAGGATTGAGGATTGAGAATTGAGGATTGAAGGTTGAGTATTGAGGATTGAAGACTGACGATTGAGGATTGAGGATTGAGGATTGAGAATTGAGGATTGAGGATTAAAGATTGAGGATTGAGGATTGGGTATTGAGGATTGAAGATTGAGTATTGAGGATTGAAGATTGAGGATTGAGGTTTGGGGACTGAGGATTGAGGATTGAGGATTGATGATTGAGGATTGAGGATTGAGGATTGAGGATTGAGGATTGAACATTGAGGATTGGGTATCGCGGATTGAACATTGAGGATTGAGGATTGAGAATTGAGGATTGAGGATTGACGATTGAGTATTGAGGATTGAAGATTGAGGATTGGGGATTGAGGATTGAGGATTGAGGATTGAGGATTGAGCAGTGAGGATTGAGGATTGAGGATTGAGAATTGAGGATTGAGGATTGAAGATTGAGTATTGAGTATTGAAGGTTGAGGATTGAGGATTGAGGACTGAGGATTGACGATGAGGGCTGAGGGTTGAGGATTGAGGTTTGAGGACTGAGGACTGAGGATTGAGGATTGAGAATTGAGGATTGAGGATTGAGGATTGAAGATTGAGGATTGGGTATTGAGGATTGAGGAATGAGTATTGAGGATTGAGGATTGAGGATAGAGAATTGAAAATTGAGTATTGAGGATTGACGACTGACGATTGAGGATTGAGGATTGAGGATTGAGGAATGAGGATTGAGGATTGAGGATTGAGAATTGAGGATTGAGGATTGAAGATTGAGTATTGAGGATTGAAGATTGGGGATTGAGGATAGAGCATTGAGGATTGACAATGAGGTCTGAGGGTTGATGTTTGAGGTTCGAGGACTGAGGACTGAGGATTGAGGATTGAGATTTGAGGATTGAGGATTGAGGATTGAAGATTGAGTATTGGGTATTGAGGATTCAAGAATTAGGATTGAAAATTGAGGACTGAGGATTGAGGATTGAGTATTGAAGATTGAGGATTGCGGATTGAGGATTGAGGATTGAGGATTGAGGATTGAGGATTGAGGATTGAGGATCGAAGATTGAGTATTGAGGATTGAAGATTGTGGATTGAGGATTGAGGATTGAGGATTGAGTATTGAGGATTGAAGATTGAGTATTGAGGACTGAAGGTTGGGGGTTGAGGATTGAGGATTGAAGGCTGAGGATTTGGGACTAAGGACTGAAGATTGAGGATCGAGGATTGAGGGTTGAGGATTGATGATTGAGGATTGAGGATTGAGGGTTGAGGATTGAAGATTGAGTATTGAGGATTGAAGATTGAGTATTGAGAATTGAGGACTGAGGATTGAGGATTGAAGATTGAGGATTGGGTGTTGAGGATTGAAGAATGAGGATTGAGGATTGAGGATTGAGGATTGAGGATTGAAGATTGAGTATTGTGGATTGAAGGTTGAGTATCGAGCATTGAAGATTGAGGATTGAGGATTGAAGACTGAGGATTGACGATGAGGGCTGAGGGTCGAGGATTGAGGTTTGAGGACTGAGGACTGAGGATTGAGGATTGAGGATTGAGGATTGAGGAATGAGAATTGAGGGTTGAGGGTTGAGGATTGAAGATTGAGGATTGGGTATTGAGGATTGAAGAATGAGGACTGAGGATTGAGGATTGAGGATTGAGGATTGATGATTGAGTATTGAGGATTGAAGACAGACGATTGAGGATTGAGGATTGAGAATTGAGGGTTGAGGATTGAGGATTGAGGATGAGGGCTGAGGGCTGAGGATTCAGGTTTGAGGACTGAGGACTGAGGATTGAGGATTGAGAATTGAGGATTGAGGATTGAGGATTGTAGATTGAGGATTGGGTATTGAGGATTGAAGAATGAGGATTGAGGATTGAGGATTGAGGGTTGAAGATTGAGTATTGAGGATTGAAGGATGACGATTGAATATTGAGGATTGAGGATTGAGTATTGAGTATCGAGGATTGAAGATTGAGTATTGAGGATTGAAGATTGAGGATTGAGGTTTGGGGACTGAGGAATGAGGATTGAGGATTGATGATTGAGGATTGAGGATTGAGGATTGAGGATTGAGGATTGAACATTGAGGATTGGGTATCGCGGATTGAACATTGAGGATTGAGGATCGAGGATTGAGGATTGAGGATTGACGATTGAGTATTGAGGATTGAAGATTGAGGATTGGGGATTGAGGATTGAGGTTTGAGGATTGAAGATTGAGAATTGGGGATTGAGGTTTGACGATTGAGGATTGAGTATTGAGGATTGAGAATTGAGGATTGAGGATTGAAGATTGAGTATAGAGGATTGAAGATTGAGGATTGAGGATTGAGGATTGAAGATTGAGTACTGAGTGTTGAGGGTTGAGTGATGGGAATTGTTGTTTGTGGAATGAGGTTTGAAGATTGAAGAATGGGGATTGACTATTGAAAACTGTGAATTGAGGATATTCTATTGAGGATTGAGTATTGACAATTGATTGTTGAGGACTGAGGGCCGAAGATTGAGGAATCAGAATTGAGGATTCAGAATTGAGGTTTGAGGACTGAGGATTGAGGATTGAAGATTGAGTATTGAGGATTGATGATTGAGGATTGAGGATTGAGGATTGAGGATTGAGGATGATGTCTGAGGGTTGAGGATTGACGATTGAGAATTGAGGATTGAAGACTGACGATTGAGGATTGAGGATTGAGGATTGAGTATTAAGGATTGAGGATTGAATGTTGAGTATTGAGGATTGAAGATTGAGGCATGAGGGTTGAGGATTGAGGTTTGAGGACTGAGGACTGAGGATTGAAGATTGAGAATTGAGGATTGAGGATTGAGGATTAAAGATTGAGGATTGAGGATTGGGTATTGAGGATTGAAGAATGAGGATTGAGGATTGAGGATTGAGAATTGAGGATTGAAGGTTGAGTATTGAGGATTGAAGACTGACGATTGAGGATTGAGGATTGAGGATTGAGAATTGAGGATTGAGGATTAAAGATTGAGGATTGAGGATTGGGTATTGAGGATTGAAGATTGAGTATTGAGGATTGAAGATTGAGGATTGAGGTTTGGGGACTGAGGATTGAGGATTGAGGATTGATGATTGAGGATTGAGGATTGAGGATTGAGGATTGAGGACTGAACATTGAGGATTGGGTATCGCGGATTGAACATTGAGGATTGAGGATTGAGAATTGAGGATTGAGGATTGACGATTGAGTATTGAGGATTGAAGATTGAGGATTGGGGATTGAGGATTGATGATTGAGGATTGAGGATTGAGGATTGAACATTGAGGATTGGGTATCGCGGATTGAACATTGAGGATTGAGGATTGAGGATTGAGGATTGAGGATTGACGATTGAGTATTGAGGATTGAGGATTGAAGATTGAGTATTGAGGATTGAAGGTTGAGGATTGAGGATTGAGGACTGAGGATTGACGATGTGGGCTGAGGGTTGAGGATTGAGGTTTGAGGACTGAGGACTGAGGATTGAGGATTGAGGATTGAGGATTGACGATTGAGTATTGAGGATTGAATATTGAGGATTGGGGATTGAGGATTGAGGTTTGAGGATTGAGGATTGAGAATTGAGGATTGAGGATTGAGGATTGAAGATTGAGTATTGAGGATTGAAGGTTGAGGATTGAGGATTGAGGACTGAGGATTGACGATGAGGGCTGAGGGTTGAGGATTGAGGTTTGAGGACTGAGGACTGAGGATTGAGGATTGAGAATTGAGGATTGAGGATTGAGGATTGAGGATTGAGGATTGAGGATTGAGACTTGAGGATTGAGGATTGAAGATTGAGAATTGAGGATTGAAGATTGAGGATTGAGGATTGAGGATTGAGGATTGAGGATTGACGATGGGGGCGGAGGATTGAGGGTTGAGGTTTGAGGATTGAAGATTGAGTATTGAGGATTGAAGATTGGGGATTGAGGATTGAGCATTGAGGATTGACAATGAGGTCTGAGGGTTGATGTTTGAGGTTCGAGGACTGAGGACTGAGGATTGAGGATTGAGAATTGAGGATTGAGGGTTGAGGATTGAAGATTGAGTATTGGGTATTGAGGATTGAAGAATTAGGATTGAAAATTGAGGATTGAGGATTGAGGATTGAGTATTGAAGATTGAGGATTGCGGATTGAGGATTGAGGATTGAGGATTGAGGATTGAGGATCGAAGATTGAGTATTGAGGATTGAAGATTGTGGATTGAGGATTGAGGATTGAGGATTGAGTATTGAGGATTGAAGATTGAGTATTGAGGACTGAAGGTTGGGGGTTGAGGATTGAGGATTGAAGGCTGAGGACTTGGGACTAAGGACTGAAGATTGAGGATCGAGGATTGAGGGTTGAGGATTGATGATTGAGGATTGAGGATTGAGGGTTGAGGATTGAAGATTGAGTATTGAGGATTGAAGATTGAGTATTGAGAATTGAGGACTGAGGATTGAGGATTGAAGATTGAGGATTGGGTGTTGAGGATTGAAGAATGAGGATTGAGGATTGAGGATTGAGGATTGAGGATTGAAGATTGAGTATTGTGGATTGAAGGTTGAGTATTGAGCATTGAAGATTGAGGATTGAGGATTGAAGACTGAGGATTGACGATGAGGGCTGAGGGTCGAGGATTGAGGTTTGAGGACTGAGGAGTGAGGATTGAGGATTGAGGATTGAGGATTGAGGAATGAGAATTGAGGGTTGAGGGTTGAGGATTGAAGATTGAGGATTGGGTATTGAGGATTGAATAATGAGGACTGAGGATTGAGGATTGAGGATTGAGGATTGATGATTGAGTATTGAGGATTGAAGACAGACGATTGAGGATTGAGGATTGAGAATTGAGGGTTGAGGATTGAGGATTGAGGATGAGGGCTGAGGGCTGAGGATTCAGGTTTGAGGACTGAGGTCTGAGGATTGAGGATTGAGAATTGAGGATTGAGGATTGAGGATTGTAGATTGAGGATTGGGTATTGAGGATTGAAGAATGAGGATTGAGGATTGAGGATTGAGGATTGAAGATTGAGTATTGAGGATTGAAGGATGACGATTGAATATTGAGGATTGAGGATTGAGTATTGAGTATCGAGGATTGAAGATTGAGTATTGAGGATTGAAGATTGAGGATTGAGGTTTGGGGACTGAGGAATGAGGATTGAGGATTGATGATTGAGGATTGAGGATTGAGGATTGAGGATTGAGGATTGAACATTGAGGATTGGGTATCGCGGATTGAACATTGAGGATTGAGGATCGAGGATTGAGGATTGAGGATTGACGATTGAGTATTGAGGATTGAAGATTGAGGATTGGGGATTGAGGATTGAGGTTTGAGGATTGAAGATTGAGAATTGGGGATTGAGGATTGACGATTGAGGATTGAGTATTGAGGATTGAGAATTGAGGATTGAGGATTGAAGATTGAGTATAGAGGATTGAAGATTGAGGATTGAGTATTGAGGATTGAAGATTGAGTACTGAGTGTTGAGGGTTGAGCGATGGGAATTGTTGTTTGTGGAATGAGGTTTGAAGATTGAAGAATGGGGATTGACTATTGAAAACTGTGAATTGAGGATATTCTATTGAGGATTGAGTATTGACAATTGATTGTTGAGGACTGAGGGCCGAAGATTGAGGAATCAGGATTGAGGATTCAGAATTGAGGATTGAGGATTGAGGATTGAGGATTGACGATTGAGTATTGAGGATTGAGGATTGAAGATTGAGTATTGAGGATTGAAGGTTGAGGATTGAGGATTGAGGACTGAGGATTGACGATGTGGGCTGAGGGTTGAGGATTGAGGTTTGAGGACTGAGGACTGAGGATTGAGGATTGAGGATGGAGGATTGACGATTGAGTATTGAGGATTGAATATTGAGGATTGGGGATTGAGGATTGAGGTTTGAGGATTGAGGATTGAGAATTGAGGATTGAGGATTGAGGATTGAAGATTGAGTATTGAGGATTGAAGGTTGAGGATTGAGGATTGAGGACTGAGGATTGACGATGAGGGCTGAGGGTTGAGGATTGAGGTTTGAGGACTGAGGACTGAGGATTGAGGATTGAGAATTGAGGATTGAGGATTGAGGATTGAGGATTGAGGATTGAGGATTGAGACTTGAGGATTGAGGATTGAAGATTGAGAATTGAGGATTGAAGATTGAGGATTGAGGATTGAGGATTGAGGATTGAGGATTGACGATGGGGGCGGAGGATTGAGGGTTGAGGTTTGAGGACTGAGGACTGAGGATTGAGGATTGAGAATTGAGGATTGAGGATTGAGGATTGAAGATTGAGTACTGGGTATTGAGGATTGAAGAATGAGGTTTGAAAATTGAGGATTGAGGATTGAGAATTGAGGATTGAAGATTGAGGATTGAGGATTGTACATTGAGGACTGAGTGTTGAGGGTTGAGTGATGAGAAATGATGTTTGTGGATAGAGGTTTGAAGATTGCAGAATGAGTATTGAGTATTGAAAACTGTGAATTGAGGGTATTCTATAGAGGATTGAGGATTGACAACTGATTGTCGAGGACTAAGGACCGAAGATTGAGGATTCAGGATTAAGGATTCAGAATTGAGGTTTGAGGACTGAGGATTGAGGATTGAAGATTGAGTATTGAGGATTGATGATGGAGGATTGAGGATTGAGGATTGAGGATTGAGGATGATGTCTGAGGGTTGAGGATTGAGGATTGAGAATTGAGGATTGAAGACTGACGATTGAGGATTGAGGATTGAGGATTGAGTATTAAGGATTGAGGATTGAAGATTGAGTATTGAGGATTGAAGATTGAGGGATGAGGGTTGAGGATTGAGCTTTGAGGATAGAGAATTGAGGATTGAGGATTGAGTATTGAAGATTGAGGATTGATGACTGAGGATTGAGGATTGAGGATTGAGGATTGAGGATTGAAGATTGAGTAATGAGGATTGAAGATTGAGGATTGGGGATTGATGATTAAAGATTGAGGACTGAGTGTTGAGGGTTGAGTGATGAGAATAAATGTTTGTGGATGGAGACTTGAAGATTGTAGATTGAGGTTGAGTATTGAAAACTGAGAATTCAGGATATTCCATTGAGTATTGAGAATTGGGGATTGATGGTTGAGTATTGCGGATTGATGGTTGAGGGTTGTGTGTTGAATATTGAGGATTGAGGATTTTAGGATTGAGGATTGAGGATTGAAGATTGAGGACTGAGGACTGAGGGTTGAGTATTGAGAATTGAGGATTGAAGATTGAGGACTGACTGTTGAGGGTTGAGTGATGAGAATTGATGTTTGTGGATGGAGACATGAAGATTGAAGATTGAGGATTGAGTATTGAAAACTGAGAATTCTGGATATTCTATTGAGTATTGAGAATTGAGTATTGATGATTGAGTATTGAGGATTGATGATTGAGGATTGAGGATTGAGGATCGAGAATTGAGTATTGAGGATAGAAGATTGACGATTGAGTATTGAAGATTGAGGATTGATGACTGAGGATTGAGGATTTAGGATTGAGGATTGAGGATTGAGGATTGAAGATGGAGGATTAACGATTGAGGATTGGGGATTGAGGATCTTTGATTGGAGATTGGTTATTGAGGATTGAGGTTTGAGGAATGAGGATTGAGGATTGAGGATTGAGGATTGAGGATTGAGGATTGAGGATTGAGTATTGAGAATTGAGTATTGAAGATTGAGTATTCATGACTGAGGATTGAGGATTGAGGATTGAGGACTGAGGATTGAGGATTGAAGATTGAGTATTGAGGATTGAAGATTGAGGATTGAGGATTGACGATTGAGTATTGAGGATTGAAGATTGAGGATTGGGGATTGAGGATTGAGGTTTGAGGATTGAAGATTGAGAATTGGGGATTGAGGATTGACGATTGAGGATTGAGTATTGAGGATTGAGAATTGAGGATTGAGGATTGAAGATTGAGTATTGAGGATTGAAGATTGAGGATTGAGGATTGAGGATTGAAGATTGAGTACTGAGTGTTGAGGGTTGAGTGATGGGAATTGTTGTTGTTTGTGGAATGAGGTTTGAAGATTGAAGAATGGGGATTGACTATTGAAAACTGTGAATTGAGGATATTCTATTGAGGATTGAGTATTGACAATTGATTGTTGAGGACTGAGGGCCGAAGATTGAGGAATCAGGATTGAGGATTCAGAATTGAGGTTTGAGGACAGAGGATCGAGGATTGTGAGATTGAGTTTTGAGGATTGAAGATTGAGGATTGAGGTTTGGGGACTGAGGATTGAGGATTGAGGATTGAGGATTGAGGATTGAGGATTGAGGATTGAGGATTGAGGATTGAAGATTGAGTATTGAGGATTGAAGAATGAGGATCGAGGATTGAGGGTTGAGGATTGAGGAATGAGGATCGAGGATTGAAGATTGAGGATTGGGTATTGAGGATTGAAGAATGAGGATTGAGGATTGAGGATTGAAGATTGAGTATTGAGGATTGAATGTTGACGATTGAGGATTGAAGATTGAGTATTGAGGATTGAAGATTGAGGATTGGGGATTGAGGATTGAGGATTGAGGATTGAAGATTGAGGATTGGGGACTGAGGATTGAAGATAGAGAATTCAGGATTGAGGATTCAGAATTGACGTTTGAGGACTGGGTATTGAGGATTAAAGATTGAGTATTGAGGATTGAAGATTGAGGATTCAGGATTGAGGATTCAGAATTGAGGTTTGAGGACTGAGGATTGAGGGTTGAAGATTGAGTATTGAGGATTGCGGATTGAGGATTGAAGATTGAGGATTAAGGATTGAGGATGAGGGCTGAGGGTTGAGGATTGAGGTTTGAGGACTGAGGACTGAGGATTGAGGATTGAGAATTGAGGATTGAGGATTGAAGACTGACGATTGAGGATTGAGGATAGAGGATTGGGTATTGAGTATCGAGGATTGAAGATTGAGTATTGAGGATTGAAGATTGAGGATTGAGGTTTGGGGACTGAGGATTGAGGATTGAGGATTGATGATTGAGGATTGAGGATTGAGGATTGAGGATTGAGGATTGAACATTGAGGATTGGGTATCGCGGATTGAACATTGAGTATTGAGGATTGAAGACTGACGATTGAGGATTGAGGATTGAGGATTGAGGATAGAGGATTGAGGATTGAGGATTGAGAATTGCGGATTGTGGATTGAAGGTTGAGTATTGAGCATTGAAGGTTTTGGATTGAGGATTGAAGATTGAGGATTGACGGTGAGGGCTGAGGGTTGAGGATTGAGGTTTGAGGACTGAGGACTGAGGATTGAGGATTGAGAATTGAGGATTGAGGCTTGAGGATTGTGGATTGAGGATTGAAGATTGAGGATTGGGGACTGAGGATTCAGGATTGAGGATTGAGTATTGATGATTGAGAATTGAGGATTGAGGATTGAAGATTGAGGATTAAGGATTGAGGATTGGGTATCGAGGATCTAGGATTGGAGATTGACTATTGAGGATTGAAGAATGAGGATTGAGGATTGAAGATTGAGGATTGAGGATTGAGCATTGAGGGCTGAGGATTGAAGATTGAGGATAGGGGACTGAGTGTTGAGGGTTCAGTGATGAGAATTGATGTTTGTGGATAGAGATTTGAAGATTGCAGATTGAGTATTGGGTATTGAAAACTGTGAATTGATGATACAGTATTGAGGATTGAGAATTGACAACTGAAAGTTGAGGACTGAGGTCTGAAGATTGAGGATTCAGGTTTGAAGACTCAGGATTGAGGTTTGAGGACTGAGGATTGAGGATTGATGATTGAGGATTGAGGATTGAGCATTGAGGATTGAGGATTGATAGTTGAGGATTGAGGACGAGGACTGACGGTTGAGGATTGAGGTATGAGGGTTGAGGATTGAGGGTTGAGGACAGAGGATTGAGGATTGAGGATTGAGCATTGAGGATTGAAGATTGAGGTCTGGGGATTGAGGATTGAAGATTGATTACTGAGGATTGAAGATTGAGAATTGAGAATTGAGGATTGAGAATTGGGAATTGAGGACGAGGACTGAGGGTTGAGTATTGAGGTTTGAGGAATGAGGATTGAGGATTGAGGATTGAAGATTGAGTATTGAGGATTGAATGTTGACGATTGAGGATTGAAGATTGAGAATTGAGGATTGAAGATTGAGGATTGAGGATTGAGGATTGAGGATTGATGATTGAAGATTGAGTATTGGGTATTGAGGATTGAAGAATGAGGATTGAAAATTGAGGATTGAGGATTGAGAATTGAGGATTGAGGATTGAGGATTGAGGATTGAACATTGAGGACTGAGTGATGATGGTTGAGTGATGAGAATTGATGTTTGTGGATAGAGGTTTGAAGATTGCAGATTGAGTTTTGAGTATTGAAAGCTGTGAATTGAGGGTATTCTATTGAGGATTGAGGATTGACAACTGATTGTTGAGGACTGAGGGCCGAAGATTGAGGATTCAGGATTGAGGATTCAGAATTGAGGTTTGAGGACTGAGGATTGAGGATTGAAGATTGAGTATTGAGGATTGATGATTGAGGATTGAGGATTGAGGATTGAGGATTGAGGATTGAGGATGAGGTCTGAGGGTTGAGGATTGAGGTTTGAGGACTGAGGACTGAGGATTGAGGATTTAGAATTGAGGATTGAGGATTGAGGATTGAAGATTGAGGATTGGGTATTGAGGATTAAAGAGTGAGGATTGAGGATTGAGGATTGAGGATTGAGGATTGAAGGTTGAGGGTAGAGTGATGAGAATTGATGTTTGTGGATAGAGGTTTGAAGATTGCAGATTGAGTATTGTGTATTGAAAACTGTGAATTGAGGATATTCTATTGAGGATTGAGGATTGACAACTGATTGTTGAGGACTGAGTGCCGAAGATTGAGGATTCAGGACTGAGGATTCAGAATTGAGGTTTGAGGACTGAGGATTGAGGATTGAAGATTGAGTACCGAGTATTGAAAATTGAGGATTGAGGGTTGAGGATTGAGGATTGAGGATCGAGGATTCAAGATTGAGTTTTGAGGATTGAAGATTGAGGATTGAGGTTTGGGGACTGAGGATTGAGGATTGAGGATTGAAGATTGAGGATTGAGGATTGAGGATTGAGGATTGAGGATTGAGGATTGAGGATTGAGGATTGGGTATGGCGGGTTGAACATTGAGGATTGAGGATTGAGGTTTGAGTATTGAGGATTGAGGACTGAAGGTTGTATATTGATGATTGAAGATTGAGGATTGAGGATTGAGGGTTGTGGATTGAGGACGAGGACTGAGGGTTGTGTATTGATGTTTGAGGTCTGAAGATCGAGGATTGAGGATTGAGAATTGAGGATTGAGGATTGAGGATTGAAGATTGAGGATTTGGTATTGAGGATTGAGGATTGAGTATTGAGGATTGAAGATTGAGTATTGAGGACTGAAGGTTGGGGGTTGAGGATTGAGGATTGAAGGCTGAGGATTTGGGACTAAGGACTGAAGATTGAGGATCGAGGATTGAGGGTTGAGGATTGAGGATTGAGGATTGAAGATTGAGTATTGAGGATTGAAGATTGAGGATTGAGGATTGAGGATTGAGGATTGAAGATTGAGTATTCAGGATTGAAGGTTGAGGATTGAGGATCGAGGCTTGAGGATTGAAGATTGAGTATTGAGGATTGAAGACTGACGATTGAGGATTGAGGATTGAGGATTGAGCAGTGAGGATTGAGGATCGAGGATTGAGAATTGAGGATTGAGGATTGAAGATTGAGTATTGAGTATTGAAGGTTGAGGATTGAGGATTGAGGACTGAGGATTGACGATGAGGGCTGAGGGTTGAGGATTGAGGTTTGAGGACTGAGGACTGAGGATTGAGGATTGAGAATTGAGGATTGAGGATTGAGGATTGAAGATTGAGGATTGGGTAATGAGGATTGAAGAATGAGTATTGAGGATTGAGGATTGAGGATTGAGAATTGAAAATTGAGTATTGAGGATTGACGACTGACGATTGAGGATTGAGGATTGAGGATTGAGGAATGAGGATTGAGGATTGAGGATTGAGAATTGAGGATTGAGGATTGAAGATTGAGTATTGAGGATTGAAGATTGGGGACTGAGGATTGAGCATTGAGGATTGACAATGAGGTCCGAGGGTTGATGTTTGAGGTTCGAGGACTGAGGACTGAGGATTGAGGATTGAGAATTGAGGATTGAGGATTGAGGATTGAAGATTGAGTATTGGGTATTGAGGATTGAAGAAATAGGATTGAAAATTGAGGATTGAGGATTGAGGATTGAGTATTGAAGATTGAGGATTGCGGATTGAGGATTGAGGATTGAGGATTGAGGATTGAGGATTGAGGATTGAGGATCGAAGATTGAGTATTGAGGATTGACGATTGTGGATTGAGGATTGAGGATTGAGGATTGAGGATTGAGTATTGAGGATTGAAGATTGAGTATTGAGGACTGAAGGTTGGGGGTTGAGGATTGAGGATTGAAGGCTGAGGATTTGGGACTAAGGACTGAAGATTGAGGATCGAGGATTGAGGGTTGAGGATTGATGATTGAGGATTGAGGATTGAGGGTTGAGGATTGAAGATTGAGTATTGAGGATTGAAGATTGAGTATTGAGAATTGAGGACTGAGGATTGAGGATTGAAGATTGAGGATTGAGGATTGAGGATTGAGGATTGAACATTGAGGATTGGGTATCGCGGATTGAACATTGAGGATTGAGGATTGAGAATTGAGGATTGAGGATTGACGATTGAGTATTGAGGATTGAAGATTGAGGATTGGGGATTGAGGATTGATGATTGAGGATTGAGGATTGAGGATTGAACATTGAGGATTGGGTATCGCGGATTGAACATTGAGGATTGAGGATTGAGGATTGAGGATTGAGGATTGACGATAGAGTATTGAGGATTGAGGATTGAAGATTGAGTATTGAGGATTGAAGGTTGAGGATTGAGGATTGAGGACTGAGGATTGACGATGTGGGCTGAGGGTTGAGGATTGAGGTTTGAGGACTGAGGACTGAGGATTGAGGATTGAGGATTGAGGATTGACGATTGAGTATTGAGGATTGAATATTGAGGATTGGGGATTGAGGATTGAGGTTTGAGGATTGAGGATTGAGAATTGAGGGTTGAGGATTGAGGATTGAAGATTGAGTATTGAGGATTGAAGGTTGAGGATTGAGGATTGAGGACTGAGGATTGACGATGAGGGCTGAGGGTTGAGGATTGAGGTTTGAGGACTGAGGACTGAGGATTGAGGATTGAGAATTGAGGATTGAGGATTGAGGATTGAGGATTGAGGATTGAGGATTGAGACTTGAGGATTGAGGATTGAAGATTGAGAATTGAGGATTGAAGATTGAGGATTGAGGATTGAGGATTGAGGATTGAGGATTGACGATGGGGGCGGAGGATTGAGGGTTGAGGTTTGAGGACTGAGGACTGAGGATTGAGGATTGAGAATTGAGGATTGAGGATTGAGGATTGAAGACTGAGTACTGGGTATTGAGGATTGAAGGATGAGGTTTGAAAATTGAGGATTGAGGATTGAGAATTGAGGATTGAAGATTGAGGATTGAGGATTGTACATTGAGGACTGAGTGTTGAGGGTTGAGTGATGAGAAATGATGTTTGTGGATAGAGGTTTGAAGATTGCAGAATGAGTATTGAGTATTGAAAACTGTGAATTGAGGGTATTCTATAGAGGATTGAGGATTGACAACTGATTGTCGAGGACTAAGGACCGAAGATTGAGGATTCAGGATTAAGGATTCAGAATTGAGGTTTGAGGACTGAGGATTGAGGATTGAAGATTGAGTATTGAGGATTGATGATGGAGGATTGAGGATTGAGGAATGAGGATTGAGGGTGATGTCTGAGGGTTGAGGATTGAGGATTGAGAATTGAGGATTGAAGACTGACGATTGAGGATTGAGGATTGAGGATTGAGGATTGAGTATTAAGGATTGAGGATTGAAGATTGAGTATTGAGGATTGAAGATTGAGGGATGAGGGTTGAGGATGGAGGTTTGAGGACTGAGGACTGAGGGTTGAAGATTGAGAATTGAGGATTGAGGATTGAGGATTAAAGACTGAGGATTGAGGATTGGGTATTGAGGATTGAAGAATGAGGACTGAGGATTGAGGATTGAGCATTGAGGATTGAAGATTGAGGTCTGGGGATTGAGGATTGAAGATTGATTACTGAGGATTGAAGATTGAGAATTGAGGATTGAGGATTCAGAATTGGGAATTGAGGACGAGGACTGAGGGTTGAGTATTGAGGTTTGAGGAATGAGGATTGAGGATTGAGGATTGAGGATTGAGGATTGAGGATTGAGAATTGTGTATTGAGTATTGAAGATGGAGTATTCATGACTGAGGATTGAGGTTTGAGGATTGAGGACTGAGGATTGAGGATCGAAGGTTGAGTATTGAGGATTGAAAATTGAGGATTGAGGATTGAGGATTGAGGATGGAGGATGAGGACTGAGGGTTGAGGATTGAGGTTTGAGGAATGAGGATTGAGCTTTGAGGATAGAGAATTGAGGATTGAGGATTGAGTATTGAAGATTGAGGATTGATGACTGAGGATTGAGGATTGAGGATTGAGGATTGAGGATTGAAGATTGAGTAATGAGGATTGAAGATTGAGGATTGGGGATTGATGATTAAAGATTGAGGACTGAGTGTTGAGGGTTGAGTGATGAGAATAAATGTTTGTGGATGGAGACTTGAAGATTGTAGATTGAGGTTGAGTATTGAAAACTGAGAATTCAGGGTATTCCATTGAGTATTGAGAATTGGGGATTGATGGTTGAGTATTGCGGATTGATGGTTGAGGGCTGTGTGTTGAATATTGAGGATTGAGGATTTTAGGATTGAGGATTGAGGATTGAAGATTGAGGACTGAGGACTGAGGGTTGAGTATTGAGAATTGAGGATTGAAGATTGAGGACTGACTGTTGAGGGTTGAGTGATGAGAATTGATGTTTGTGGATGGAGACATGAAGATTGAAGATTGAGGATTGAGTATTGAAAACTGAGAATTCTGGATATTCTATTGAGTATTGAGAATTGAGTATTGATGATTGAGTATTGAGGATTGATGATTGAGGATTGAGGATTGAGGATCGAGAATTGAGTATTGAGGATAGAAGATTGACGATTGAGTATTGAAGATTGAGGATTGATGACTGAGGATTGAGGATTTAGGATTGAGGATTGAGGATTGAGGATTGAAGATGGAGGATTAACGATTGAGGATTGGGGATTGAGGATCTTTGATTGGAGATTGGTTATTGAGGATTGAAGTTTGAGAATTGAGGATTCAGAATTGAGAATTGAGAATTGAGGATGAGGACTGAGGGTTGAGGATTGAGGTTTGAGGAATGAGGATTGAGGATTGAGGATTGAGGATTGAGGATTGAGGATTGAGGATTGAGGATTGAGAATTGAGTATTGAAGATTGAGTATTCATGACTGAGGATTGAGGATTGAGGATTGAGGGTTGAGGTTTGAGAATCGAAGATTGAGTATTGAGGATTGAAGATTGAGGTTTGAGGATTGAGGATTGAGGATCGAGAATTGAGTATTGAGTATAGAAGATTGACGATTGAGTATTGAAGATTGAGGATTGATGACTGAGGATTGAGGATTTAGGATTGAGAATTGAAGGTGGAGGATGATGGCTGAGGGTTGAGGATTGAGGTTTGAGTATTGAATCCTGAGTATTCAGGATATTCTGTTGAGTATTGAGATTTGAGGATTGATGGTTGAGTATTGAGGATTGAGGATTGAGGACTGAGTATTGAAGATTGAGGATTGATGATTGAGGATTGAGGATTGAGGATTGAGGATTGAGGATTGAGGATTGAGTATTGAAGAATGAGGATTGATGATTGAGGATTGAGGATTGATTATTGAGGATTGAGGATTGAGGATTGAGGATTGAAGATTGAGTATTGAGGATTGAAGATTGAGGATTGAGGATTGACGATTGAGTATTGAGGATTGAAGATTGAGGATTGGGGATTGAGGATTGAGGTTTGAGGATTGAAGATTGAGAATTGGGGATTGAGGATTGACGATTGAGGATTGAGTATTGAGGATCGAGAATTGAGGATTGAGGATTGAAGATTGAGTATTGAGGATTGAAGATTGAGGATTGAGGATTGAGGATTGAAGATTGAGTACTGAGTGTTGAGGGTTGAGTGATGGGAATTGTTGTTTGTGGAATGAGGTTTGAAGATTGAAGAATGGGGATTGACTATTGAAAACTGTGAATTGAGGATATTCTATTGAGGATTGTGTATTGACAATTGATTGTTGAGTACTGAGGGCCGAAGATTGAGGAATCAGGATTGAGGATTCAGAATTGAGGTTTGAGGACTGAGGATTGAGGATTGAAGATTGAGTATCGAGGATTGAAGATTGAGGATTGAGGGTTGAGGATTGAGGATTGAGGATGAGGTCTGAGGGTTGAGGATTGTGGTTTGAGGACTGAGGACTGAGGATTGAGGATTGAGAATTGAGGATTGAGGATTGAGGATTGAAGATTTAGGATTGGGTATTGAGGATTGAGGAGTGAGGATTGGGGATTGAGGATTGAGGATTGAGGATTGAAGATTGAGTATTGAGGATTGAAGACTGACGATTGAGGATTGTGGATTCAGGATTGAGGATTGAGTATTGAGGATCGAGGATTGTGAGATTGAGTTTTGAGGATTGAAGATTGAGGATTGAGGTTTGGGGACTGAGGATTGAGGATTGAGGATTGAGGATTGAGGATTGAGGATTGAGGATTGAGGATTGAAGATTGAGTATTGAGGATTGAAGAATGAGGATCGAGGATTGAGGGTTGAGGATTGAGGAATGAGGATCGAGGATTGAAGATTGAGGATTGGGTATTGAGGATTGAAGAATGAGGATTGAGGATTGAGGATTGAAGATTGAGTATTGAGGATTGAATGTTGACGATTGAGGATTGAAGATTGAGTATTGAGGATTGAAGATTGAGGATTGGGGATTGAGGATTGAGGATTGAGGATTGAAGATTGAGGATTGGGGACTGAGGATTGAAGATAGAGTATTCAGGATTGAGGATTCAGAATTGACGTTTGAGGACTGGGTATTGAGGATTAAAGATTGAGTATTGAGGATTGAAGATTGAGGATTCAGGATTGAGGATTCAGAATTGAGGTTTGAGGACTGAGGATTGAGGGTTGAAGATTGAGTATTGAGGATTGCGGATTGAGGATTGAAGATTGAGGATTAAGGATTGAGGATGAGGGCTGAGGGTTGAGGATTGAGGTTTGAGGACTGAGGACTGAGGATTGAGGATTGAGAATTGAGGATTGAGGCTTGAGGATTGTGGATTGAGGATTGAAGATTGAGGATTGGGGACTGAGGATTCAGGATTGAGGATTGAGTATTGATGATTGAGAATTGAGGATTGAGGATTGAAGATTGAGGATTAAGGATTGAGGATTGGGTATCGAGGATCTAGGATTGGAGATTGACTATTGAGGATTGAAGAATGAGGATTGAGGATTGAAGATTGAGGATTGAGGATTGAGCATTGAGGGCTGAGGATTGAAGATTGAGGATTGGGGACTGAGTGTTGAGGGTTCAGTGATGAGAATTGATGTTTGTGGATAGAGATTTGAAGATTGCAGATTGAGTATTGGGTATTGAAAACTGTGAATTGATGATACAGTATTGAGGATTGAGAATTGACAACTGAAAGTTGAGGACTGAGGTCTGAAGATTGAGGATTCAGGTTTGAAGACTCAGGATTGAGGTTTGAGGACTGAGGATTGAGGATTGATGATTGAGGATTGAGGATTGAGCATTGAGGATTGAGGATTGATAGTTGAGGATTGAGGACGAGGACTGACGGTTGAGGATTGAGGTATGAGGATTGAGGATTGAGGGTTGAGGATTGAGGATTGAGGATTGAGGATTGAGCATTGAGGATTGAAGATTGAGGTCTGGGGATTGAGGATTGAAGATTGATTACTGAGGATTGAAGATTGAGAATTGAGAATTGAGGATTGAGAATTGGGAATTGAGGACGAGGACTGGGGGTTGAGTATTGAGGTTTGAGGAATGAGGATTCAGGATTGAGGATTGAAGATTGAGTATTGAGGATTGAAGATTGAGGATTGAGGATTAAGAATTGAGGATTGAAGATTGAGTAATGAGGATTGAAGATTGAGGATTGGGGATTGATGATTAAAGATTGAGGACTGAGTGTTGTGGGTTGAGTGATGAGAATAAATGTTTGTGGATGGAGACTTGAAGATTGTAGATTGAGGTTGAGTATTGAAAACTGAGAATTCAGGATATTCCATTGAGTATTGAGAATTGGGGATTGATGGTTGAGTATTGCGGATTGATGGTTGAGGGTTGTGTGTTGAATATTGAGGATTGAGGATTTTAGGATTGAGGATTGAGGATTGAAGATAGAGGACTGAGGACTGAGGATTGAGTATTGAGAATTGAGGATTGAAGATTGAGGACTGACTGTTGAGGGTTGAGTGATGAGAATTGATGTTTGTGGATGGAGACATGAGGATTGAAGATTGAGGATTGAGTATTGAAAACTGAGAATTCTGGATATTCTATTGAGTGTTGAGAATTGAGTATTGATGATTGAGTATTGAGGGTTGATGATTGAGGATTGAGGATTGAGGATCGAGAATTGAGTATTGAGGATAGAAGATTGACGATTGAGTATTGAAGATTGAGGATTGATGACTGAGGATTGAGGATTTAGGATTGAGGATTGAGGATTGAGGATTGAAGATGGAGGATTAACGATTGAGGATTGGGGATTGAGGATCTAGGATTGGAGATTGGTTATTGAGGATTGAAGTTTGAGAATTGAGGATTCAGAATTGAGAATTGAGAATTGAGGATGAGGACTGAGGGTTGAGGATTGAGGTTTGAGGAATGAGGATTGAGGATTGAGGATTGAGGATTGAGGATTGAGGATTGAGGATTGAGAATTGAGTATTGAAGATTGAGTATTCATGACTGAGGATTGAGGATTGAGGATTGAGGGTTGAGGTTTGACGATCGAAGATTGAGTATTGAGGATTGAAGATTGAGGTTTGAGGATTGAGGATTGAGGATCGAGAATTGAGTATTGAGTATAGAAGATTGACGATTGAGTATTGAAGATTGAGGTTTGAGGACTGAGGATTGAGGATTGAGGATTGAGGATTGAGGATTGAGCATTGAGGATTGAGGATTGATAGTTGAGGATTGAGGACGAGGACTGACGGTTGAGGATTGAGGTATGAGGATTGAGGATTGAGGGTTGAGGACAGAGGATTGAGGATTGAGGATTGAGCATTGAGGATTGAAGATTGAGGTCTGGGGATTGAGGATTGAAGATTGATTACTGAGGATTGAAGATTGAGAATTGAGAATTGAGGATTGAGAATTGGGAATTGAGGACGAGGACTGAGGGTTGAGTATTGAGGTTTGAGGAATGAGGATTGAGGATTGAGGATTGAAGATTGAGTATTGAGGATTGAATGTTGACGATTGAGGATTGAAGATTGAGAATTGAGGATTGAAGATTGAGGGTTGAGGACAGAGGATTGAGGATTGAGGATTGAGGATTGAGGATTGAGGATTGGGTATGGCGGGTTGAACATTGAGGATTGAGGATTGAGGTTTGAGTATTGAGGATTGAGGACTGAAGGTTGTATATTGATTATTGAAGATTGAGGATTGAGGATTGAGGGTTGTGGATTGAGGACGAGGACTGAGGGTTGTGTATTGATGTTTGAGGTCTGAAGATCGAGGATTGAGGATTGAGAATTGAGGATTGAAGGTTGACGATTGAGGATTGAAGATTGTGTATTGAGGATTGAAGATTGAGGATTGGGGGTTTGAGGATTGAGGATTGAGGATTGAAGATTGAGGATTGGGGACTGAGGATTGAAGATTGAGAATTCAGGATTGAGGATTCAGAATTGAGGTTTGAGGACTGGGTATTGAGGATTAAAGATTGAGCATTGAGGATTGAAGATTGAGGATTCAGGATTGAGGATTCAGAATTGAGGTTTGAGGACTGAGGATTGAGGGTTGAAGATTGAGTATTGAGGATTATGGATTGAGGATTGAAGATTGAGGATTAAGGATTGAGGATGAGGGCTGAGGGTTGAGGATTGAGGATTGAAGACTGACGGTTGAGGATTGGGGATTGAGGATTGAGAATTGAGTATCGGGGATTGAAGATTGAGTATTGAGGATTGAAGATAGAGGATTGAGGTTTGGGGACTGAGGATTGAGGATTGAGGATTGATGATTGAGGATTGATGATTGAGGATTGAGGATTGAGGATTGAACATTGAGGATTGGGTATCGCGGATTGAACATTGAGGATTGAGGATTGAGGATTGAGGATTGACGATTGAGTATTGAGGATTGAAGATTGAGGATTGGGGATTGAGGATTGAGGTTTGAGGATTCAGGATTGAGAATTGAGGATTGAGGATTGAAGATAGAGTATTGAGGATTGAAGGTTGAGGATTGAGGATTGAGGACTGAGGATTGACGATGAGGGCTGAGGGTTGAGGATTGAGGTTTGAGGACTGAGGACTGAGGATTGAGGATTGAGGATTGAGGATTGACGATTGAGTACTGAGGATTGAAGATTGAGGATTGGGGATTGAGGATTGAGGTTTGAGGATTGAGGATTGAGAATTGAGGATTGAGGATTGAGGATTGAAGGTTGAGTATTGATGATTGAAGGTTGAGGATTGAGGATTGAGGACTGAGGATTGACGATGAGGGCTGAGGGTTGAGGATTGAGGTTTGAGGACTGAGGACTGAGGATTGAGGATTGAGAATTGATGATACAGTATTGAGGATTGAGAATTGACAACTGAAAGTTGAGGACTGAGGTCTGAAGATTGAGGATTCAGGTTTGAAGACTCAGGATTGAGGTTTGAGGACTGAGGATTGAGGATTGATGATTGAGGATTGAGGATTGAGCATTGAGGATTGAGGATTGATAGTTGAGGATTGAGGACGAGGACTGACGGTTGAGGATTGAGGTATGAGGATTGAGGATTGAGGGTTGAGGATTGAGGATTGAGGATTGAGGATTGAGCATTGAGGATTGAAGATTGAGGTCTGGGGATTGAGGATTGAAGATTGATTACTGAGGATTGAAGATTGAGAATTGAGAATTGAGGATTGAGAATTGGGAATTGAGGACGAGGACTGGGGGTTGAGTATTGAGGTTTGAGGAATGAGGATTCAGGATTGAGGATTGAAGATTGAGTATTGAGGATTGAAGATTGAGGATTGAGGATTAAGAATTGAGGATTGAAGATTGAGTAATGAGGATTGAAGATTGAGGATTGGGGATTGATGATTAAAGATTGAGGACTGAGTGTTGTGGGTTGAGTGATGAGAATAAATGTTTGTGGATGGAGACTTGAAGATTGTAGATTGAGGTTGAGTATTGAAAACTGAGAATTCAGGATATTCCATTGAGTATTGAGAATTGGGGATTGATGGTTGAGTATTGCGGATTGATGGTTGAGGGTTGTGTGTTGAATATTGAGGATTGAGGATTTTAGGATTGAGGATTGAGGATTGAAGATAGAGGACTGAGGACTGAGGATTGAGTATTGAGAATTGAGGATTGAAGATTGAGGACTGACTGTTGAGGGTTGAGTGATGAGAATTGATGTTTGTGGATGGAGACATGAGGATTGAAGATTGAGGATTGAGTATTGAAAACTGAGAATTCTGGATATTCTATTGAGTGTTGAGAATTGAGTATTGATGATTGAGTATTGAGGGTTGATGATTGAGGATTGAGGATTGAGGATCGAGAATTGAGTATTGAGGATAGAAGATTGACGATTGAGTATTGAAGATTGAGGATTGATGACTGAGGATTGAGGATTTAGGATTGAGGATTGAGGATTGAGGATTGAAGATGGAGGATTAACGATTGAGGATTGGGGATTGAGGATCTAGGATTGGAGATTGGTTATTGAGGATTGAAGTTTGAGAATTGAGGATACAGAATTGAGAATTGAGAATTGAGGATGAGGACTGAGGGTTGAGGATTGAGGTTTGAGGAATGAGGATTGAGGATTGAGGATTGAGGATTGAGGATTGAGGATTGAGGATTGAGAATTGAGTATTGAAGATTGAGTATTCATGACTGAGGATTGAGGATTGAGGATTGAGGGTTGAGGTTTGACGATCGAAGATTGAGTATTGAGGATTGAAGATTGAGGTTTGAGGATTGAGGATTGAGGATCGAGAATTGAGTATTGAGTATAGAAGATTGACGATTGAGTATTGAAGATTGAGGTTTGAGGACTGAGGATTGAGGATTGAGGATTGAGGATTGAGGATTGAGCATTGAGGATTGAGGACGAGGACTGACGGTTGAGGATTGAGGTATGAGGATTGAGGATTGAGGGTTGAGGACAGAGGATTGAGGATTGAGGATTGAGCATTGAGGATTGAAGATTGAGGTCTGGGGATTGAGGATTGAAGATTGATTACTGAGGATTGAAGATTGAGAATTGAGAATTGAGGATTGAGAATTGGGAATTGAGGACGAGGACTGAGGGTTGAGTATTGAGGTTTGAGGAATGAGGATTGAGGATTGAGGATTGAAGATTGAGTATTGAGGATTGAATGTTGACGATTGAGGATTGAAGATTGAGAATTGAGGATTGAAGATTGAGGGTTGAGGACAGAGGATTGAGGATTGAGGATTGAGGATTGAGGATTGAGGATAGGGTATGGCGGGTTGAACATTGAGGATTGAGGATTGAGGTTTGAGTATTGAGGATTGAGGACTGAAGGTTGTATATTGATTATTGAAGATTGAGGATTGAGGATTGAGGGTTGTGGATTGAGGACGAGGACTGAGGGTTGTGTATTGATGTTTGAGGTCTGAAGATCGAGGATTGAGGATTGAGAATTGAGGATTGAAGGTTGACGATTGAGGATTGAAGATTGTGTATTGAGGATTGAAGATTGAGGATTGGGGGTTTGAGGATTGAGGATTGAGGATTGAAGATTGAGGATTGGGGACTGAGGATTGAAGATTGAGAATTCAGGATTGAGGATTCAGAATTGAGGTTTGAGGACTGGGTATTGAGGATTAAAGATTGAGCATTGAGGATTGAAGATTGAGGATTCAGGATTGAGGATTCAGAATTGAGGTTTGAGGACTGAGGATTGAGGGTTGAAGATTGAGTATTGAGGATTATGGATTGAGGATTGAAGATTGAGGATTAAGGATTGAGGATGAGGGCTGAGGGTTGAGGATTGAGGATTGAAGACTGACGGTTGAGGATTGGGGATTGAGGATTGAGAATTGAGTATCGGGGATTGAAGATTGAGTATTGAGGATTGAAGATAGAGGATTGAGGTTTGGGGACTGAGGATTGAGGATTGAGGATTGATGATTGAGGATTGATGATTGAGGATTGAGGATTGAGGATTGAACATTGAGGATTGGGTATCGCGGATTGAACATTGAGGATTGAGGATTGAGGATTGAGGATTGACGATTGAGTATTGAGGATTGAAGATTGAGGATTGGGGATTGAGGATTGAGGTTTGAGGATTCAGGATTGAGAATTGAGGATTGAGGATTGAAGATAGAGTATTGAGGATTGAAGGTTGAGGATTGAGGATTGAGGACTGAGGATTGACGATGAGGGCTGAGGGTTGAGGATTGAGGTTTGAGGACTGAGGACTGAGGATTGAGGATTGAGGATTGAGGATTGACGATTGAGTATTGAGGATTGAAGATTGAGGATTGGGGATTGAGGATTGAGGTTTGAGGATTGAGGATTGAGAATTGAGGATTGAGGATTGAGGATTGAAGGTTGAGTATTGATGATTGAAGGTTGAGGATTGAGGATTGAGGACTGAGGATTGACGATGAGGGCTGAGGGTTGAGGATTGAGGTTTGAGGACTGAGGACTGAGGATTGAGGATTGAGAATTGATGATTGAGGATTGAGGATTGAGGATTGAGGATTGAGGATTGGGTATTGAGGATTGAAGAATGAGGATTGAGGATTGAGGATTGAGAATTGAGGATTGAAGATTGAGTATTGAGGATTGAAGACTGACGATTGAGGATTGAGGATTGAGGATTGAGGTTTGAGGTATGAGGATTGAGGATTGAGGATTGAAGATTGAGTGTTGAGGATTGAATGTTGACGATTGAGGATTGAAGATTGAGAATTGAGGATTGAAGATTGAGGATTGAGGATTGAGGATTGAGGATTGATGATTGAAGATTGAGTATTGGGTATTGAGGATTGAAGAATGAGGATTGAAAATTGAGGATTGAGGATTGAACGTTGAGGACTGAGTGATGAGGGTTGAGTGATGAGAATTGGTGTTTGTGGATAGAGGTTTGAAGATTGCAGATTGAGTATTGAGTATTGAAAGCTGTGAATTGAGGGTATTCTATTGAGGATTGAGGATTGACAACTGATTGTTGAGGACTGAGGGCCGAAGATTGAGGATTCAGGATTGAGGATTCAGAATTGAGGTTTGAGGACTGAGGATTGAGGATTGAAGATTGAGTATTGAGGATTGAGGATTGAGGATTGAAGATTGAGGATTGGGTATTGAGGATTGAAGAATGAGGATTGAGGATTGAGGATTGAGGATTGAGGATTGAGGATTGACGATTGAGTATTGAGGATTGAAGATTGAGGATTGGGGATTGAGGATTGAGGTTTGAGGATTGAGGATTGAGAATTGAGGATTGAGGATTGAGGATTGAAGATTGAGTATTGAGGATTGAAGGTTGAGGATTGAGGATTGAGGACTGAGGATTGACGAGTAGGGCTGAGGGTTGAGGATTGAGGTTTGAGGACTGAGGACTGAGGATTGAGGATTGAGAATTGAGGATTGAGGATTGAGGATTGAGGATTGAGGATTGAGGATTGAGACTCGAGGATTGAGGATTGAAGATTGAGAATTGAGGATTGAAGATTGAGGATTGAGGATTGACGATGAGGGCGGAGGATTGAGGGTTGAGGTTTGAGGACTGAGGACTGAGGATTGATGATTGAGGATTGAGAATTGAGGATTGAGGATTGAGGATTGAAGATTGAGTGCTGGGTATTGAGGATTGAAGAATGAGGATTGAAAATTGAGGATTGAGGATTGAGAATTGAGGATTGAAGATTGAGGATTGAGGATTGTACATTGAGGACTGAGTGTTGAGGGTTGAGTGATGAGAACAGATGTTTGTGGATAGAGGTTTGAAGATTGCAGATTGAGTATTGAGTATTGAAAACTGTGAATTAGGGGTATTCTATAGAGGATTGAGGATTGACAACTGATTGTCGACGACTAAGGACCGAAGATTGGGGATTCAGGATTGAGGATTCAGAATTGAGGTTTGAGGACTGAGGATTGAGGATTGAACATTGAGTATTGAGGATTGATGATTGAGGATTGAGGATTGAGGATTGAGGATTCAGGATTGAGGATGATGTCTGAGGGTTGAGGATTGAGGATTGAGAATTGAGGATTGAAGACTGACGATTGAGGATTGAGGATTGAGGATTGAGTATTAAGGATTGAGGATTGAAGGTTGAGTATTGAGGATTGAAGATTGAGGGATGAGGGTTGAGGATTGAGGTTTGAGGACTGAGGACTGAGGATTGAAGATTGAGAATTGAGGATTGAGGATTGAGGATTAAAGATTGAGGATTGAGGATTGCGTATTGAGGATTGAAGAATGAGGATTGAGGATTGAGGATTGAGAATTGAGGATTGAAGATTGAGTATTGAGGATTGAAGGCTGACGATTGAGGATTGAGAATTGACGATTGAGGATAGAGGATTGAGGATTGGGGATTGAGAATTGCGGACTGTGGATTGAAGGTTGAGTATTGAGCATTGAAGATTTTGGATTGAGGATTGAAGATTGAGGATTGACGGTGAGGGCTGAGGGTTGAGGATTGAGGTTTGAGTACTGAGGACTGAGGATTGAGGATTGAGAATTGAGGATTGAGGCTTGAGGATTGTGGATTGAGGATTGAAGACTGAGGATTGGGGTCTGAGGATTCAGGATTGAGGATTGAGTATTGATGATTGAGAATTGAGGATTGAGGATTGAAGATTGAGGATTAAAGATTGAGGATTGGGTATCGAGGATCTAGGATTGGAGATTGACTATTGAGTATTGAAGAATGAGGATTGAGGATTGAGGATTGAGGACTGAGGATTGCAGATTGAGTATTGAGAATTGAAGACTGACGATTGAGGATTGAGGATTGAGGATTGGGGATTGAGGATTGAGGATTGAAGATTGAGTATTGAGGATTAAAGATTGAGGATTGAGGATCGAGCATTGAGGGCTGAGGATTGAAGATTGAGGACTGGGGACTGAGTGTTGAGGGTTCAGTGATGAGATTTGAAGATTGCAGATTGAGTATTGGGTATTGAAAACTGTGAATTGATGATACAGTATTGAGGATTGAGAATTGACAACTGACTGTTGAGGACTGAGGTCTGAAGATTGAGGATTCAGGTTTGAAGACTCAGGATTGAGGTTTGAGGACTGAGGATTGAGGATTGAGGATTGAGGATTGAGCATTGAGGATTGAAGATTGAGGTCTGGGGATTGAGGATTGAAGATTGATTACTGAGGATTGAAGATTGAGAATTGAGAATTGAGGATTGAGAATTGGGAATTGAGGACGAGGACTGAGGGTTGAGTATTGAGGTTTGAGGAATGAGGATTGAGGATTGAGGATTGAAGATTGAGTATTGAGGATTGAAGATTGAGGATTGAGGATTGAGGATTGAGGATTGATGATTGAAGATTGAGTATTGGGTATTGAGGATTGAAGAATGAGGATTGAAAATTGAGGATTGAGGATTGAGAATTGAGGATTGAGGATTGAGGATTGAGGATTGAGTATTCAGGATTGAGGATTGAAGATTGAGGATTGAGGATTGAGGATAGAGGATTGAAGATTGAGTATTGAGGATTGAAGATTGAGGGTTGAGGATTGAGGATTGAGGATTGAGGATTGAGAATTGAGGATTGAGGATTGAGGATTGAAGATTGAGTACTGGGTATTGAGGATTGAAGAATGAGGATTGAAAATTGAGGATTGAGGATTGAGAATTGAGGATTGAAGATTGAGATTTGAGGATTGTACATTGAGGACTGAGTGTTGAGGGTTGAGTGATGAGAACTGATGTTTGTGGATAGAGGTTTGAAGATTGCAGATTGAGTATTGAGTATTGAAAACTGTGAATTGAGGGTATTCTATAGAGGATTGAGGATTGACAACTGATTGTCGAGGACTAAGGACCGAAGATTGAGGATTCAGGATTGAGGATTCAGAATTGAGGTTTGAGGACTGAGAATTGAGGATTGAAGATTGAGTATTGAGGATTGATGATTGAGGATTGAGGATTGAGGATTGAGGATTGAGGATGATGTCTGAGGGTTGAGGATTGAGGATTGAGAATTGAGGATTGAAGACTGACGATTGAGGATTGAGGATTGAGGATTGAGTATTAAGGATTGAGGATTGAATGTTGAGTATTGAGGATTGAAGATTGAGGGATGAGGGTTGAGGATTGAGGTTTGAGGACTGAGGACTGAGGATTGAAGATTGAGAATTGCGGATTGAGGATTGAGGATTAAAGATTGAGGATTGAGGATTGGGTATTGAGGATTGAAGAATGAGGATTGAGGATTGAGCATTGAGAATTGAGGATTGAAGGTTGAGTATTGAGGATTGAAGACTGACGATTGAGGATTGAGGATTGAGGACTGAGAATTGAGGATTGAGGATTAAAGATTGAGGATTGAGGATTGGGTATTGAGGATTGAAGATTGAGTATTGAGGATTGAAGATTGAGGATTGAGGTTTGGGGACTGAGGATTGAGGATTGAGGATTGATGATTGAGGATTGAGGATTGAGGATTGAGGATTGAGGATTGAACATTGAGGATTGGGTATCGCGGATTGAACATTGAGGATTGAGGATTGAGGATTGAGGATTGCGGATTGACGATTGAGTATTGAGGATTGAAGATTGAGGATTGAGGATTGGGGATTGAGGATTGATGATTGAGGATTGAGGATTGAGGATTGAGGATTGAGGATTGAACATTGAGGATTGGGTATCGCGGATTGAACATTGAGGATTGAGGATTGAGGATTGAGGATTGAGGATTGACGATTGAGTATTGAGGATTGAAGATTGAGGGTTGGGGATTGAGGATTGAGGTTTGAGGATTCAGGATTGAGAATTGAGGATTGAGGATTGAAGATTGAGTATTGAGGATTGAAGGTTGAGGATTGAGGATTGAGGACTGAGGATTGACGATGAGGGCTGAGGGTTGAGGATTGAGGTTTGAGGACTGAGGACTGAGGATTGAGGATTGAGGATTGAGGATTGACGATTGAGTATTGAGGATTGAAGATTGAGGATTGGGGATTGAGGATTGAGGTTTGAGGGTTGAGGATTGAGAATTGAGGATTGAGGATTGAGGATTGAAGATTGAGTATTGATGATTGAAGGTTGAGGATTGAGGATTGAGGACTGAGGATTGACGATGAGGGCTGAGGGTTGAGGATTGAGGTTTGAGGACTGAGGACTGAGGATTGAGGATTGAGAATTGAGGATTGAGGATTGAGGATTGAGGATTGAGGATTGAGGATTGGGTATTGAGGATTGAAGAGTGAGGATTGAGGATTGAGGATTGAGAATTGAGGATTGAAGATTGAGTATTGAGGATTGAAGACTGACGATTCAGGATTGAGGATTGAGGATTGAGGTTTGAGGAATGAGGATCGAGGATTGAGGATTGAAGATTGAGTATTGAGGATTGAATGTTGACGATTGAGGATTGAAGATTGAGAATTGAGGATTGAAGATTGAGGATTGAGGATTGAGGATTGAGGATTGATGATTGAAGATTGAGTATTGGGTATTGAGGATTGAAGAATGAGGATTGAAAATTGAGGAGTGAGGATTGAGAATTGTGGATTGAGGATTGAGGATTGAGGATTGAACGTTGAGGACTGAGTGATGAGGGTTGAGTGATGAGAATTGGTGTTTGTGGATAGAGGTTTGAAGATTGCAGATTGAGTATTGAGTATTGAAAGCTGTGAATTGAGGGTATTCTATTGAGGATTGAGGATTGACAACTGATTGTTGAGGACTGAGGGCCGAAGATTGAGGATTCAGGATTGAGGATTCAGAATTGAGGTTTGAGGACTGAGGGTTGAGGATTGAAGATTGAGTATTGAGGATTGATGATTGAGGATTGAGGATTGAGGATTGAGGATTGAGGATGAGGTCTGAGGGTTGAGGATTGAGGTTTGAGGACTGAGGACTGAGGATTGAGGATTTAGAATTGAGGATTGAGGATTGAGGATTGAAGATTGAGGATTGAGGATTGAAGATTGAGTATTGAGGATTGAAGGTTGAGGATTGAGGATTGAGGATTGAGGATTGAGGATTGAGGATTGAGGATTGAGGGTTGAGGATTGAGGATTGAGAATGGAGGAGTGAAGGTTGAGTATTGAGGATTGAAGATTGAGGATTGGGTGTTGAGGATTGAAGAATGAGGATTGAGGATTTAGGATTGAGGATTGAGGATTGAGGATTGAAGATTGAGTATTGAGGATTGAAGATTGAGGATTGGGAATTGAGGATTGAAGATTGAGGATTGAGGATTGAGTGTTGAGTATTGAGGACGAGGACTGACGGTTGAGGATTGAGGTTTGAGGATTGAGGATAGAGGATTGAGGACTGAGGATTGAGGATTGAGGATAGAGCATTAAGGATTGAAGATTGAGGACTGGGGTTGAGGATTGAAGGCTGAGGATTAAGCATTGAGGATTGGGGATTGAGTATCTAGGATTGGAGATTGATTATTGAGGATTGAAGATTGAGGATTGAGAATGAGGGCTGAGGGTTGAGGGTTGAGGTTTGTGGTTTGAGGACTGAGGATTGAGGATTGAGTATTGAGGATTGTGGATTGAGGGTTGAGGATTGAGGATTGAAGATTGAGGATTGGGTATTGCGGATTGAACATTGAGGATTGAGGATTGAGGATTGAGTGTTGAGTATTGAGGACGAGGACTGAGGTTTGAGGATTGAGGTTTGAGGAACGAGGATTGCGGATTGAGGATTGAGGACTGAGGATTGACGATTGAGTATTGAAGATTGAGGATTGCTTACTGAGGATTGAGAATTGAGGATTGAGGATTGAGGATTGAGGATTGAGGATTGAAGATTGAGGATTGAGGATTGAGGATTGACGATTGAATATTGAGTATTGAGGACTGAAGATTGAGGATTGAGGATTGAGTGTTGAGTATTGAGGACGAGGACTGACGGTTGAGGATTGAGGTTTGAGGATTGAGGATAGAGGATTGAGGACTGAGGATTGAGGATTGAGGATAGAGCATTGAGGATTGAAGATTGAGGACTGGGGTTGAGGATTGAAGGCTGAGGATTAAGGATTGAGGATTGGGGATTGAGTATCTAGGATTGGAGATTGATTATTGAGGATTAAAGATTGAGGATTGAGGATTGAGGATTGAGGATTGAGGATTGAGGATTGAAGATTGAGTATTGAGTATTGAAAGCTGTGAGTTGATGATATTCTATTGAGGATTGAGGATTGACGTCTGATTGTTCAGGTCTGAGGTCTGAAGATTGAGGATTCAGGATTGAGGATTCAGGATTGAGGTTTGATGACTGAGGATTGAGGATTGAGGATTGAGGCATCAGGATTGAGGATTGAGGATTGAAGATTGAGGATTGAGGATTGAGGATGAGGGCTGAGGGTTGTGGATTGAGGTTTGAGGTCTGAGGATTGAGGGTTGAGGATTGAGAGTTGAGGATTGAGGGTTGAAGATTGAAGATTGAGGATTGGGTATTGAGGATTGAAGAATGAGGATTGACGAATGACGATTGAGGATTGAGGATTGAAGATTGAGTATTGAGGATTGAAGCCTGACGATTGACGATTGAGGATTGAGGACTGAGGATTGAGGATGGAGGATTGAATATTGAGTATTGAGGATTGAGTATTGAGGATTGAAGATTGAGGATTGAGGATTGAAGATTGAGGATTGAGGATTGAGTATTGAGGATTGAGGGTGAGGGCTGAGGGTTTTGGGTTGAGGTTGGAGGACTGAGGACAGAGGATTGTGGATTGAGAATTGAGGATTGAGGATTGAGGATTGAAGATTGAGGATTGGGTATTGAGGATTGAAGAATGAGGATAGAGGATTGAGGATTGAGGATTGAGGATTGAAGATTGAGGATTGAGCATTGAGTATTGAGGATTGAATATTGAGTATTGAGGATTGAAGATTGAGGATTGAAGATTGAGTGTTGAGTATTGAGGACGAGGACTGACGGTTGAGGATTGAGGTTTGAGGATTGAGGATAGAGGATTGAGGACTGAGGATTGAGGATTGAGTATTGAAGATTGAGGATTGATTACTGAGGATTGAGAATTGAGGATTGAGGATTGGGTGCTGAGGATTGAAGATTGAGGATTGAGGATTTAGGATTGAGGATTGAGGATTGAGGATTGAAGATTGAGTATTGAGGATTGAGTATTGCGGATTGAGGATTGAAGACTGAGTATTGAGGATCGAAGATTGAGGATTGAGGATTGAGTGTTGAGTATTGAGGACGAGGACTGACGGTTGAGGATTGAGGTTTGAGGTTTGAGGATAGAGGACTGAGGATTGAAGATTGAGGTTTGAGGATTGAGGATTGAAGACTGAGGATTGGGTATTGAGGATTGAACATTGAGGATTGAGCGTTGAGGATTGAGGATTGAGGATTGACGATTGAGGATTGAGGAATGAGGATGAGGGCTGAGGGTTGGGGATTGAGGTTTGAGGTCTGAGGACTGAGGATTGAGGATTGAGAGTTGTGGATTAAAGGATTGAAGATTGAAGACTGAGGATTGGGTATTGAGGATTGAAGCCTGACGATTGAGGATTGAGGATAGAGGATTGAGGATTGAGGATGGAGGATTGAAGATTGAGGATTGAGGTTTGATGATTGAGAATTGTGGATTGAATATTGAGGATTGAGGATTGAGGATTGAGGATTGAGAATGAGGGCTGAGGGTTGAGGGTTGAGGTTTGAGTATTGAATCCTGAGAATTCAGGATATTCTATTGAGTATTGAGAATTGAGGATTGATAGTTGAGTGTTGAGGATTGAGGTTTGAGTATTGAGGATTGAGGATTGAGGATTGAAGATTGAATATTGATGACTGAAGGTTGAGGATCGAGGGTTGAGGGTTGTGTATTGAGGACGAGGACTGAGGGTTGAGTATTGATGTTTGTGGTCTGAGGATTGAGGATTGAGGATTGAGAATTGAGGATTGAGGATTGAGGATTGAAGATTGAGGATTGGGTGTTGAGGATTGGAGAATGAGGATTGAGGATTGAGGATTGGGGATAGAGGATTGAAGATTGAGTATTGAGGATTGAAGATTGAGGATTGAGGTCTGTGGATTGAGGATTGAGGGTTGAGAATTGAGGATTGAGGATTGAGGATTGAAGATTGAGGATTGGGTATTGAGGATTGGGTATTGAGGATTGAAGAATGAGGATTGAGGATTGAGGATTGAGGATTGAGCATTGGAGATTGAGTATTGAGGACTGCAGATTCAGGGTTTAGGATTGAGGATTGAGGATTGAGCATTGAGGATTGAGGATTGAGGGTCGAGGATTGAAGATTAAGTATTGAGGATTGAAGATTGAGGATTGAGGATTGAAGATTGAGGATTGATGATTGAAGATTGAGGATTGGGGATAGAGGATTGACGATTGAGGATTGAGTATTGAGGAGAGAGAATTGAGGATTGAGGATTGAGGATTGAAGATTGAGGATTGAGGATTGAAGACTGAGTATTGATGATTGAAGATTGAGGATTGAAGAATGAGGACTGAGGATTGAGGATTGAGGATTGAGGATTGACGATTGAGTATTGAGGATTGATGATTGGCGATCGAGGATTGAGAATTGAGGATTGAGGATTGAGGATTGAGGATTGAAGATTGAGTATTGAGGATTGAAGGTTGAGGATTGAGGATTGAGGATTGAGGATTGAGGATTGAGGATTGAGGGTTGAGGATTGAGGATTGAGAATGGAGGAGTGAAGGTTGAGTATTGAGGATTGAAGATTGAGGATTGGGTGTTGAGGATTGAAGAATGAGGATTGAGGATTTAGGATTGAGGATTGAGGATTGAGGATTGAAGATTGAGTATTGAGGATTGAAGATTGAGGATTGGGAATTGAGGATTGAAGATTGAGGATTGAGGATTGAGTGTTGAGTATTGAGGACGAGGACTGACGGTTGAGGATTGAGGTTTGAGGATTGAGGATAGAGGATTGAGGACTGAGGATTGAGGATTGAGGATAGAGCATTAAGGATTGAAGATTGAGGACTGGGGTTGAGGATTGAAGGCTGAGGATTAAGCATTGAGGATTGGGGATTGAGTATCTAGGATTGGAGATTGATTATTGAGGATTGAAGATTGAGGATTGAGAATGAGGGCTGAGGGTTGAGGGTTGAGGTTTGTGGTTTGAGGACTGAGGATTGAGGATTGAGTATTGAGGATTGTGGATTGAGGGTTGAGGATTGAGGATTGAAGATTGAGGATTGGGTATTGCGGATTGAACATTGAGGATTGAGGATTGAGGATTGAGTGTTGAGTATTGAGGACGAGGACTGAGGGTTGAGGATTGAGGTTTGAGGATTGAGGATAGAGGATTGAGGACTGAGGATTGAGGATTGAGGATAGAGCATTGAGGATTGAAGATTGAGGACTGGGGTTGAGGATTGAAGGCTGAGGATTAAGGATTGAGGATTGGGGATTGAGTATCTAGGATTGGAGATTGATTATTGAGGATTAAAGGTTGAGGATTGAGGATTGAGGATTGAGGATTGAGGATTGAGGATTGAAGATTGAGTATTGAGTATTGAAAACTGTGAGTTGATGATATTCTATTGAGGATTGAGGATTGACGTCTGATTGTTCAGGTCTGAGGTCTGAAGATTGAGGATTCAGGATTGAGGATTCAGGATTGAGGTTTGATGACTGAGGATTGAGGATTGAGGATTGAGGCATCAGGATTGAGGATTGAGGATTGAAGATTGAGGATTGAGGATTGAGGATGAGGGCTGAGGGTTGTGGATTGAGGTTTGAGGTCTGAGGATTGAGGGTTGAGGATTGAGAGTTGAGGATTGAGGGTTGAAGATTGAAGATTGAGGATTGGGTATTGAGGATTGAAGAATGAGGATTGACGAATGACGATTGAGGATTGAGGATTGAAGATTGAGTATTGAGGATTGAAGCCTGACGATTGACGATTGAGGATTGAGGACTGAGGATTGAGGATGGAGGATTGAATATTGAGTATTGAGGATTGAGTATTGAGGATTGAAGATTGAGGATTGAGGATTGAAGATTGAGGATTGAGGATTGAGTATTGAGGATTGAGGGTGAGGGCTGAGGGTTTTGGGTTGAGGTTGGAGGACTGAGGACAGAGGATTGTGGATTGAGAATTGAGGATTGAGGATTGAGGATTGAAGATTGAGGATTGGGTATTGAGGATTGAAGAATGAGGATAGAGGATTGAGGATTGAGGATTGAGGATTGAAGATTGAGGATTGAGCATTGAGTATTGAGGATTGAATATTGAGTATTGAGGATTGAAGATTGAGGATTGAAGATTGAGTGTTGAGTATTGAGGACGAGGACTGACGGTTGAGGATTGAGGTTTGAGGATTGAGGATAGAGGATTGAGGACTGAGGATTGAGGATTGAGTATTGAAGATTGAGGATTGATTACTAAGGATTGAGAATTGAGGATTGAGGATTGGGTGCTGAGGATTGAAGATTGAGGATTGAGGATTTAGGATTGAGGATTGAGGATTGAGGATTGAAGATTGAGTATTGAGGATTGAGTATTGCGGATTGAGGATTGAAGACTGAGTATTGAGGATCGAAGATTGAGGATTGAGGATTGAGTGTTGAGTATTGAGGACGAGGACTGACGGTTGAGGATTGAGGTTTGAGGTTTGAGGATAGAGGACTGAGGATTGAAGATTGAGGTTTGAGGATTGAGGATTGAAGACTGAGGATTGGGTATTGAGGATTGAACATTGAGGATTGAGCGTTGAGGATTGAGGATTGAGGATTGACGATTGAGGATTGAGGAATGAGGATGAGGGCTGAGGGTTGGGGATTGAGGTTTGAGGTCTGAGGACTGAGGATTGAGGATTGAGGATTGAAGATTGAGTATTGAGGATTGAAGATTGAGGATTGGGAATTGAGGATTGAAGATTGAGGACTGAGGATTGAGTGTTGAGTATTGAGGACGAGGACTGACGGTTGAGGATTGAGGTTTGAGGATTGAGGATAGAGGATTGAGGACTGAGGATTGAGGATTGAGGATAGAGCATTAAGGATTGAAGATTGAGGACTGGGGTTGAGGATTGAAGGCTGAGGATTAAGCATTGAGGATTGGGGATTGAGTATCTAGGATTGGAGATTGATTATTGAGGATTGAAGATTGAGGATTGAGAATGAGGGCTGAGGGTTGAGGGTTGAGGTTTGTCGTTTGAGGACTGAGGATTGAGGATTGAGTATTGAGGATTGTGGATTGAGGGTTGAGGATTGAGGATTGAAGATTGAGGATTGGGTATTGCGGATTGAACATTGAGGATTGAGGATTGAGGATTGAGTGTTGAGTATTGAGGACGAGGACTGAGGGTTGAGGATTGAGGTTTGAGGAACGAGGATTGCGGATTGAGGATTGAGGACTGAGGATTGACGATTGAGTATTGAAGATTGAGGATTGCTTACTGAGGATTGAGAATTGAGGATTGAGGATTGAGGATTGAGGATTGAGGATTGAAGATTGAGGATTGAGGATTGAGGATTGACGATTGAGGATTGACGATTGAATATTGAGTATTGAGGACTGAAGATTGAGGATTGAGGATTGAGTGTTGAGTATTGAGGACGAGGACTGACGGTTGAGGATTGAGGTTTGAGGATTGAGGATAGAGGATTGAGGACTGAGGATTGAGGATTGAGGATAGAGCATTGAGGATTGAAGATTGAGGACTGGGGTTGAGGATTGAAGGCTGAGGATTAAGGATTGAGGATTGGGGATTGAGTATCTAGGATTGGAGATTGATTATTGAGGATTAAAGATTGAGGATTGAGGATTGAGGATTGAGGATTGAGGATTGAGGATTGAAGATTGAGTATTGAGTATTGAAAACTGTGAGTTGATGATATTCTATTGAGGATTGAGGATTGACGTCTGATTGTTCAGGTCTGAGGTCTGAAGGTTGAGGATTCAGGATTGAGGATTCAGGATTGAGGTTTGATGACTGAGGATTGAGGATTGAGGATTGAGGCATCAGGATTGAGGATTGAGGATTGAAGATTGAGGATTGAGGATTGAGGATGAGGGCTGAGGGTTGTGGATTGAGGTTTGAGGTCTGAGGATTGAGGGTTGAGGATTGAGAGTTGAGGATTGAGGGTTGAAGATTGAAGATTGAGGATTGGGTATTGAGGATTGAAGAATGAGGATTGACGAATGACGATTGAGGATTGAGGATTGAAGATTGAGTATTGAGGATTGAAGCCTGACGATTGACGATTGAGGATTGAGGACTGAGGATTGAGGATGGAGGATTGAATATTGAGTATTGAGGATTGAGTATTGAGGATTGAAGATTGAGGATTGAGGATTGAAGATTGAGGATTGAGGATTGAGTATTGAGGATTGAGGGTGAGGGCTGAGGGTTTTGGGTTGAGGTTGGAGGACTGAGGACAGAGGATTGTGGATTGAGAATTGAGGATTGAGGATTGAGGATTGAAGATTGAGGATTGGGTATTGAGGATTGAAGAATGAGGATAGAGGATTGAGGATTGAGGATTGAGGATTGAAGATTGAGGATTGAGCATTGAGTATTGAGGATTGAATATTGAGTATTGAGGATTGAAGATTGAGGATTGAAGATTGAGTGTTGAGTATTGAGGACGAGGACTGACGGTTGAGGATTGAGGTTTGAGGATTGAGGATAGAGGATTGAGGACTGAGGATTGAGGATTGAGTATTGAAGATTGAGGATTGATTACTGAGGATTGAGAATTGAGGATTGAGGATTGGGTGCTGAGGATTGAAGATTGAGGATTGAGGATTTAGGATTGAGGATTGAGGATTGAGGATTGAAGATTGAGTATTGAGGATTGAGTATTGCGGATTGAGGATTGAAGACTGAGTATTGAGGATCGAAGATTGAGGATTGAGGATTGAGTGTTGAGTATTGAGGACGAGGACTGACGGTTGAGGATTGAGGTTTGAGGGTTGAGGATAGAGGACTGAGGATTGAAGATTGAGGTTTGAGGATTGAGGATTGAAGACTGAGGATTGGGTATTGAGGATTGAACATTGAGGACTGAGCGTTGAGGATTGAGGATTGAGGATTGACGATTGAGGATTGAGGAATGAGGATGAGGGCTGAGGGTTGGGGATTGAGGTTTGAGGTCTGAGGACTGAGGATTGAGGATTGAGAGTTGTGGATTAAAGGATTGAAGATTGAAGACTGAGGATTGGGTATTGAGGATTGAAGCCTGACGATTGAGGATTGAGGATAGAGGATTGAGGATTGAGGATGGAGGATTGAAGATTGAGGATTGAGGTTTGAAGATTGAGAATTGTGGATTGAATATTGAGGATTGAGGATTGAGGATTGAGGATTGAGAATGAGGGCTGAGGGCTGAGGGTTGAGGTTTGAGTATTGAATCCTGAGAATTCAGGATATTCTATTGAGTATTGAGAATTGAGGATTGATAGTTGAGTGTTGAGGATTGAGGTTTGAGTATTGAGGATTGAGGATTGAGGATTGAAGATTGAATATTGATGACTGAAGGTTGAGGATCGAGGGTTGAGGGTTGTGTATTGAGGACGAGGACTGAGGGTTGAGTATTGATGTTTGTGGTCTGAGGATTGAGGATTGAGGATTGAGAATTGAGGATTGAGGATTGAGGATTGAAGATTGAGGATTGGGTGTTGAGGATTGGAGAATGAGGATAGAGGATTGAGGATTGGGGATAGAGGATTGAAGATTGAGTATTGAGGATTGAAGATTGAGTATTGAGGATTGAGTATTGAGAATTGAGGACTGATAGTTGAGTATTGAGGTCTGAGGATTGAGGATTGAAGACTGAGTATTGAGGATAGAAGATTGAGGATTGAGGATTGATATTTGATGATTGAGGATGAGGTCTTAGGGTTGAGGATTGAGGTTTGAGGGCTGAGGACTGAGAATTGAGGATTGAGGACTGAGAATGTGGGCTGATGGTTGGGGATTGAGGTTTGAGGACTGAGGACTGAGGATTGAGGATTGAGAATTGAGAATTGAGGATTGAGGATTGAGGATTGAGGATTGAGGATTGAGGATTGAGGATTGAGTATAGAGGATTGAAGATTGAGGATTGAGGATTGAGGATTGAGGATTGAAGATTGAGGATTGGGTATTGAGGATTGAAGAATGAGGATTGAGGAATGAGGATTGAGGATTGAGGATTCAAGATTGAGTATTGAGGATTGAAGCCTGACGATTGAGGATTGAGGATTGAGGGTTGAGGATTGAGGACGGAGGATTGACGATTGAGTATTGAGGATTGAAGTTTGAGGTTTGAGGTTTGAGGACTGAGGATTGAGGATTGATTATTGAGGATTGCTTGTTGAGGATTGAGGATTGAGGATTGAAGTTTGAGGATTGATGGTTGAGGATTGGGAATTGAGGATTGAAGATTGAGGTTGAGGATTGAGTATTGAGGATTGAGGATTGAAGACTGAGTATTGAGGATTGAAGGTTGAGGATTGAGGATTGAGGATTGAGGATTGAGGATTGAAGATTGAATATTGATGATTGAAGATTGAGGATTGAGGATTGAGGTTTGTGGATTGAGGACGAGGACTGAGGGTTGAATATTGATGTTTGAGGTCTGAGGATTGAGGATTGAGGATTGAGGATTGAGAATTGAGGATTGAGGATTGAGGATGGAATATTGAGTATTGAGGATTGTAGATTGAGGATTGAGGGTTGAGTGCTGAGTATTGAGGACGAGGACTGACCTTTGAGGATTGAGGTTTGAGGATTGAGGATAGAGGATTGAGGACTGAGGATTGAGGATTGAGGATAGAGCATTAAGGATTGAAGATTGAGGACTGGGGTTGAGGATTGAAGGCTGAGGATTAAGCATTGAGGATTGGGGATTGAGTATCTAGGATTGGAGATTGATTATTGAGGATTGAAGATTGAGGATTGAGGATTGAATATTGAGGATTGAGAATGAAGGCTGAGGGTTGAGGGTTGAGGTTTGAGGTTTGAGGACTGAGGATTGAGGATTGAGTATTGAGGATTGAGGATTGAGGATTGAGGATTGAGGATTGAAGATTGAGGATTGGGTATTGCGGATTGAACATTGAGGATTGAGGATTGAGGATTGAGTGTTGAGTATTGAGGACGAGGTCTGAGGGTTGAGGATTGAGGTTTGAGGAACGAGGATTGCGGATTGAGGATTGAGGACTGAGGATTGACGATTGAGTATTGAAGATTGAGGATTGATTACTGCGGATTGAGAATTGAGGATTGAGGATTGAGGATTGAGGATTGAGGATTGAAGATTGAGGATTGAGGATTGAGGATTGACGATTGAATATTGAGTATTGAGGATTGAAGATTGAGGATTGAGGATTGAGTGTTGAGTATTGAGGACGAGGACTGACGGTTGAGGATTGAGGTTTGAGGATTGAGGATAGAGGATTGAGGACTGAGGATTGAGGATTGAGGTTTGAAGAACGAGGATTGCGGATTGAGGATTGAGGACTGAGGATTGACGATTGAGTATTGAAGATTGAGGATTGATTACTGAGGATTGAGAATTGAGGATTGAGGATTGAGGATTGAGGATTGAAGATTGAGAATTGTGGATTGAATATTGAGGATTGAGAATTGAGGATTGAGGATTGAGGATTGAGGATTGAGGATTGAGGATTGAAGATTGAGGATTGGGTATTGCGGATTGAACATTGAGGATTGTGGATTGAGGATTGAGTGTTGAGTATTGAGGACGAGGACTGAGGGTTGAGGATTGAGGTTTGAGGAACGAGGATTGCGGATTGAGGATTGAGGACTGAGGATTCAGGATGGAGGATTGAAGATTGAGTATTGAGGATTGAAGATTGAGGATTGAGGATTGAGGATTGAGGATTCAGGGTTGCGTGTTGAGGATTGAGTATTGAATACTGAGAATTCAGTATATTCTATTGAGTATTGAGAATTGGGGACTGAAGATTGAGTATTGAGGATTGAAGATTGAGGATTGAGGATTGAGGATTGGGGATTGATGATTGAGGATTGGGTATTGCGGATTGAACATTGAGGATTGAGGATTGTGGATTGAGGATTGAGGATTGAGGACTGAAGATTGAATATTGATGATTGAAGAATGAGGATTGAGGATTGATTGTTGTGGATTGAGGACGAGGACTGAGGGTTGAGTATTGATGTTTGAGGTCTGAGGATTGAGGATTGAGGACGAGGACTGACGGTTGAGGATTGAGGTTTGAGGATTGAGGATAGAGGATTGAGGACTGAGGATTGAGGATTGAGTATTGAAGATTGAGGATTGATTACTGAGGATTGAGAATTGAGGATTGAGGATTGAGGATTGACGATTGAGGATTGAGAATGAGGGCTGAGGGTTGAGGGTTGAGGTTTGAGTATTGAATCCTGAGAATTCAGGATATTCTATTGAGTATTGAGAATTGAGGATTGATAGTTGAGTGTTGAGGATTGAGGTTTGAGTATTGAGGATTGAGGATTGAGGATTGAACATTGAGGATTGGGGACTGAGTGTCGAGTGTTGAGTGATGAGAATTGATGTTTGTGGATAGAGTTCAAGATTGCAGATTGAGTATTGAGTATTGAAAACTGTGAATTGATGACATTCTATTGAGGATTGAGGTTTGACAACTGATTGTTGAGGACTGAGGGCTGAAGATTGAGTATTCAGTATTGAGGATTCAGGATTGAGGTTTGAGGACAGAGGATTGAGTATTGAGGATTGAGGATTGAGGATTGAGGATTGAGAATTGAGGATTGAGTATTGAGGATTGAAGATTGAGGATAGGGTATTGAGGATTGAAGAATGAGGTTTGAGGACTGAGGATTGAGGATTGAGGATTGAGGATTGAAGATACAGTATTGAGGATCGAAGATTGAGAGTTGAGGATTGAGGATTGAACATTGAGGAATCAGTGCTGAGGGTTGAGTGGTGAAAATTCATGTTTGTGGATACAGGTTGGAAGACTGCAGATTGAGTATTGAGTTTTGAATGCTGTGAATTGAGGATATTCTACTGAGGATTGAAGAATGACAACTGATTGTTGAGGACTGAGGGCTGAAGGTTGAGGAATCAGGATTGAGGATTCAGAATTGAGGTTTGAGGACTGTGGACTGAGGATTGAAGATTGAGGTTTGGGTACTGAGGATTGAACATTGAGGATTGAGCGTTGAGGATTGAGGATTGAGGATTGACGATTGAGGATTGAGGAATGAGGATGGGGGCTGAGGGTTGGGGATTGAGGTTTGAGGTCTGAGGACTGAGTATTGAGGATTGAGAGTTGAGGATTAAAGGATTGAAGGTTGAAGACTGAGGATTGGGTATTGAGGATTGAAGCCTGACGATTGAGGATTGAGGATAGAGGATTGAGGATTGAGGATGGAGGATTGAAGATTGAGGATTGAGGATTGAAGATTGAGAATTGTGGAGTGAATATTGAGGATTGAGGATTGAGGATTGAGGATTGAGAATGAGGGCTGAGGGTTGAGGGTTGAGGTTTGAGTATTGAATCCTGAGAATTCAGGATATTCTATTGAGTATTGAGAATTGAGGATTGATAGTTGAGTGTTGAGGATTGAGGTTTGAGTATTGAGGATTGAGGATTGAGGATTGAGGATTGAGGATTGAGGATTGAGGATTGAGGTTGAGGATTGAGTATAGAGGATTGAAGATTGAGGATTGAGAATTGAGGATTGAGGATTGAGGATTGAAGATTGAGGATTGGGTGTTGAGGATTGAAGAATGAGGATTGAGGATTGAGGATTGTGGATTGAGGATTGAAGATAGAGGATTGGGTATTGAGGATTGAAGAATGAGTATTGAGGATTGAGGACTGAGGATTGAGGGTTGCAGATTGAGCATTGAGGATTGAAGATTGAGGGTTGAGGATTGAGGATTGAGGGTTGAAGGTTGAGGATTGATGATTGAGGATGAGGGCTGAGGGTTGAGGATTGAGATTTGAGGACTTAGGGCTGAGGATTGAGGATTGAGAATTGAGGATCGAGGATTGAGGATTGAAGATTGAGGATTGGGTATTGAGGATTGAAGAATGAGGATTGAGGAATGAGGATTGAGGATTGAGGATTGAAGATTGAGTATAGAGGATTGAAGCCTGACGATTGAGGATTGAGTATTGAGGAGTGAGAATTGAGGATTGAGGATTGAAGATTGAGGATTGAGGATTGAAGACTGAGTATTGATGACTGAAGATTGAGGATTGAAGAATGAGGACTGAGGATTGAGGATTGAGGATTGAGGATTGAAGGTTCAGTATTGAGGATTGATGATTGGCGATCGAGGATTGAGAATTGAGGATTGAGCATTGAGGATTGAGGATTGAAGAATGAGTATTGAGGATTGAAGGTTGAGGATTGTGGATTGAGAGTTGAGGATTGAGGATTGAGGATTGGGGATAGAAGATTGAAGATTGAGTATTGAGGATTGAAGATTGAGGATTGAGGTCTGTGGATTGAGGATTGAGGATTGAGGATTGAGAATTGAGGATTGAGGATTGAGGATTGAAGATTGAGGATTGGGTATTGAGGATTGGGTATTGAGGATTGAAGAATGAGGATTGAGGATTGAGGATTGAGGATTGATTATTGAGGATTGGAGATTGAGTATTGAGGATTGCAGATTGAGGGTTGAGGATTGAGGATTGAGGATTGAGCATTGAGGATTGAGGATTGAGGATTGAGGATTGAGGATGGAGGATTGAAGATTGAGGATTGAGGATTGAAGATTGAGAATTGTGGATTGAATATTGAGGATTGAGGATTGAGGATTGAGGATTGAGAATGAGGGCTGAGGGTTGAGGGTTGAGGTTTGAGTATTGAATCCTGAGAATTCAGGATATTCTATTGAGTATTGAGAATTGCGGATTGATAGTTGAGTGTTGAGGATTGAGGTTTGAGTATTGAGGATTGAGGATTGAGGATTGAAGATTGAATATTGATGATTGAAGGTTGAGGATCGAGGGTTGAGGGTTGTGTATTGAGGACGAGGACTGAGGGTTGAGTATTGTTGTTTGTGGTCTGAGGATTGAGCATTGAGGATTGAGAATTGAGGATTGAGGATTGAGGATTGAAGATTGAGGATTGGGTGTTGAGGATTGGAGAATGAGGATTGAGGATTGAGAATTGGGGATAGAGGTTTGAAGATTGAGTATTGAGGATTGAAGATTGAGGATTGAGGTCTGTGGATTGAGGATTGAGGATTGAGGATTGAGAATTGAGGATTGAGGATTGAGGATTGAAGATTGAGGATTGGGTATTGAGGATTGGGTATTGAGGATTGAAGAATGAGGATTGAGTATTGAGGATTGAGGATTGAGGATTGGAGATTGAGTATTGAGGATTGCAGATTGAGGGTTGAGGATTGAGGATTGAGGATTGAAGATTGAGGATTGAGGATTGAGGATTGACGATTGAATATTGAGTATTGAGGATTGAAGATTGAGGATTGAGGATTGAGTGTTGAGTATTGAGGACGAGGACTGACGGTTGAGGATTGAGGTTTGAGGATTGCGGATAGAGGATTGAGGACTGAGGATTGAGGATTGAGGTTTGAGGAACGAGGATTGCGGATTGAGGATTGAGGACTGAGGATTGACGATTGAGTATGGAAGATTGAGGATTGATTACTGAGGATTGAGAATTGAGGATTGAGGATTGAGGATTGAGGATTGAAGATTGAGAATTGTGGATTGAATATTGAGGATTGAGAATTGAGGATTGAGGATTGAGGATTGAAGATTGAGGATTGGGTGTTGAGGATTGGAGAATGAGGATTCAGGATTGAGGATTGGGGATAGAAGATTGAAGATTGAGTATTGAGGATTGAAGGTTGAGGATTGAGGTCTGTGGATTGAGGATTGAGGATTGAGGATTGAGAATTGAGGATTGAGGATTGAGGATTGAAGATTGGGGATTGAGGATTGAGGATTGAGGATTGAGGATTGAAGATTGAGGATTGGGGATTGAGGATTGACGATTGAGGATTGAGTATTGAGGAGTAAGAATTGAGGATTGAGGACTGAAGATTGAGGATTGAGGATTGAAGACTGAGTATTGATGATTGAAGATTGAGGATTGAAGAATGAGGACTGAGGATTGAGGATTGAGGATTGAGGATTGAGGATTCAGTATTGAGGATTGATGATTGGCGATCGAGGATTGAGAATTGAGGTTTGAGCGTTGAGGATTGAGGATTGAAGAATGAGTATTGAGGATTGAAGGTTGAGGATTGTGCATTAAGGATTGAAGATTGAGGACTGGGGTTGAGGATTGAAGGCTGAGGATTAAGGATTGAGGATTGGGGATTGAGTATCTAGGATTGGAGATTGATTATTGAGGATTGAAGATTGAGGATTGAGGATTGAGGATTGAGAATTGAGAATTGAGTATGAAGACTGAGGCTTGAGGATTGAGGTTTGAGGGACGAGGATTGCGGATTGAGGAGTGAGGACTGAGGATTGACGATTGAGTATTGAAGATTGAGGATTGATTACTGAGGATTGAGAATTGAGGATTGAGGATTGAGGATTGACGATTGAAGATTGAGAATTGTGGATTGAATATTGAGGATTGAGAATTGAGGATTGAGGATTGAGGATTGAAGGTTGAGAATTGGGTGTTGAGGATTGGAGAATGAGGATTGAGGATTGAGGATTGGGGATAGAAGATTGAAGATTGAGTATTGAGGATTGAAGATTGAGGATTGAGGTCTGTGGATTGAGGATTGAGGATTGAGAATTGAGGATTGAGGATTGAGGATTGAGGATTGAAGATTCAGGATTGGGTATTGAGGATTGGGTATTGAGGATTGAAGAATGAGGATTGAGGATTGAGGATTGATGATTGAGGATTGGGGATTGAGGATTGACGATTGAGGATTGAGTATTGAGGAGTAAGAATTGAGGATTGAGGACTGAAGATTGAGGATTGAGGATTGAAGACTGAGTATTGATGATTGAAGATTGAGGATTGAAGAATGAGGACTGAGGATTGAGGATTGAGGATTGAGGATTGAAGTTTCAGTATTGAGGATTGATGATTGGCGATCGAGGATTGAGAATTGAGGTTTGAGCGTTGAGGATTGAGGATTGAAGAATGAGTATTGAGGATTGAAGGTTGAGGATTGTGCATTAAGGATTGAAGATTGAGGACTGGGGTTGAGGATTGAAGGCTGAGGATTAAGGATTGAGGATTGGGGATTGAGTATCTAGGATTGGAGATTGATTATTGAGGATTGAAGATTGAGGATTGAGGATTGAGGATTGAGAATTGAGAATTGAGTATGAAGACTGAGGCTTGTGGATTGAGGTTTGAGGAACGAGGATTGCGGATTGAGGAGTGAGGACTGAGGATTGACGATTGAGTATTGAAGATTGAGGATTGATTACTGAGGATTGAGAATTGAGGATTGAGGATTGAGGATTGACGATTGAAGATTGAGAATTGTGGATTGAATATTGAGGATTGAGAATTGAGGATTGAGGATTGAGGATTGAAGGTTGAGAATTGGGTGTTGAGGATTGGAGAATGAGGATTGAGGATTGAGGATTGGGGATAGAAGATTGAAGATTGAGTATTGAGGATTGAAGATTGAGGATTGAGGTCTGTGGATTGAGGATTGAGGATTGAGAATTGAGGATTGAGGATTGAGGATTGAGGATTGAAGATTCAGGATTGGGTATTGAGGATTGGGTATTCAGGATTGAAGAATGAGGATTGAGGATTGAGGATTGATGATTGAGGATTGGGGATTGAGGATTGACGATTGAGGATTGAGTATTGAGGAGTAAGAATTGAGGATTGAGGACTGAAGATTGAGGATTGAGGATTGAAGACTGAGTATTGATGATTGAAGATTGAGGATTGAAGAATGAGGACTGAGGATTGAGGATTGAGGATTGAGGATTGAAGTTTCAGTATTGAGGATTGATGATTGGCGATCGAGGATTGAGAATTGAGGTTTGAGCGTTGAGGATTGAGGATTGAAGAATGAGTATTGAGGATTGAAGGTTGAGGATTGTGCATTAAGGATTGAAGATTGAGGACTGGGGTTGAGGATTGAAGGCTGAGGATTAAGGATTGAGGATTGGGGATTGAGTATCTAGGATTGGAGATTGATTATTGAGGATTGAAGATTGAGGATTGAGGATTGAGGATTGAGAATTGAGAATTGAGTATGAAGACTGAGGCTTGAGGATTGAGGTTTGAGGAACGAGGATTGCGGATTGAGGAGTGAGGACTGAGGATTGACGATTGAGTATTGAAGATTGAGGATTGATTACTGAGGATTGAGAATTGAGGATTGAGGATTGAGGATTGACGATTGAAGATTGAGAATTGTGGATTGAATATTGAGGATTGAGAATTGAGGATTGAGGATTGAGGATTGAAGGTTGAGGATTGGGTGTTGAGGATTGGAGAATGAGGATTGAGGATTGAGGATTGGGGATAGAAGATTGAAGATTGAGTATTGAGGATTGAAGATTGAGGATTGAGGTCTGTGGATTGAGGATTGAGGATTGAGAATTGAGGATTGAGGATTGAGGATTGAAGATTGAGGATTGGGTATTGAGGATTGGGTATTGAGGATTGAAGAATGAGGATTGAGGATTGAGGATTGAGGATTGATTATTGAGGTTTGGAGATTGAGTATTGAGGGTTGCAGATTGAGGGTTGAGGATTGAGGATTGAGGATTGAGCATTGAGGATTGAGGATTGAGGATTGAGGATTTCAGATTGAGGGTTGAGGATTGAGGATTGAGGATTGAGCATTGAGCATTGAGGATTGAGGATTGAGGGTTGCAGATTGAGTATTGAGGCTTGAAGATTGTGGGTTGAGGATTGACGATTGAGGATTGAGTATTGAGGAGTGAGAATTGAGGATTGAGGATTGAAGGTTGAGGATTGAGGATTGAAGATTGAGGATTGAAGAATGAGGACTGAGGATTGAGTATTGAGGATTGAGTATTGACGATTGAGTATTGAGGATTGATGATTGGCGATCGAGGATTGAGAATTGAGGATTGAGGATTGAGGATTGATGATTGAAGATTGAGTATTGAGGATTGAAGGTTGAGGATTGAGGATTGAGGATTGAGGATTGAGGATTGAGGATTGAGGATTGAGGATTGAGAATGGAGGATTGAAGGTTGAGTATTGAGGATTGACGATTGAGGATTGAGGGTTGAGGATTGAGGGTTGACGGTTGAGTGTTGAGGTTTGAGTATTGAATCCTGAGAATTCAGGATATTCTATTGAGTATTGAGAATTGAGGGCTGATGGTTAAGTATTGAGGATTGAGTATTGAGGATTGAGGATTGAGGATTGAAGATTGAATATTGATGATTGAAGATTGATGATCGAGGATTGAGTGTTGTGGATTGAGGACGAGGACTGAGGGTTGAGCATTGATGTTTGAGGTCTGAGAATTGAGGATTGAGTATTGAGGATTGGGTGTTGAGGATTGAAGAATGAGGATTGAGGATTGAAGATTGAGGATTGAGGATTGAGTATTGAGAATTGAGGACTGATAGTTGAGTATTGAGGACTGAGGATTGAGGATTGAAGACTGAGTATTGAGGATTGAAGATTGAGGATTGAGGATTGATATTTTAGGATTGAGGATGAGGTCTTAGGGTTGAGGATTGAGGTTTGAGCCCTCAGGACTGAGAATTGAGGATTGAGGACTGAGAATGTGGGCTGAGGGTTGAGGATTGAGGTTTGAGGACTGAGGACTGAGGATTGGGGATTGAGAATTGAGAATTGAGGATTGAGGATTGAGGATTGAAGATTGAGGATTGGGTATTGAGGATTGTAGAATGAGGACTGAGGATTGAGAATTGAGGATTGAGGATTGAGGATTGAGGATTGAGGATTGAGTATAGAGGATTGAAGATTGAGGATTGAGGATTGAGGATTGAGGATTGAGGATTGAAGATTGAGGATTGGGTGTTGAGGATTGAAGAATGAGGATTGAGGATTGAGGATTGTGGATTGAGGATTGAAGATAGAGGATTGGGTATTGAGGATTGAAGAATGAGTATTGAGGATAGAGGACTGAGGATTGAGGGTTGCAGATTGAGTATTGAGGATTGAAGATTGAGGGTTGAGGATTGAGGATTGAGGGTTGAAGGTTGAGGATTGATGATTGAGGATGAGGGCTGAGGGTTGAGGATTGAGATTTCAGGACTTAGTGCTGAGGATTGAGGATTGAGAATTGAGGATTGAGGATTGAGGATTGAAGATTGAGGATTGAGTATTGAGGATTGAAGATTGAGGATTGAGGATTGAAGATTGAGGATTGATGATAGAAGATTGAGGATTGGGGATAGAGGATTGACGATTGAGGATTGAGTATTGAGGAGTGATAATTGAGGATTGAGGATTGAGGATTGAAGATTGAGGATTGAGGATTGAAGACTGAGTATTGATGATTGAAGATTGAGGATTGAAGAATGAGGACTGAGGATTGAGGATTGAGGATTGAGGATTGACGATTGAGTATTGAGGATTGATGATTGGCGATCGACGATTGAGAATTGAGGATTGAGGATTGAGGATTGATGATTGAAGATTGAGTATTGAGGATTGAAGGTTGAGGATTGAGGATTGAGGTTTGAGGATTGAGGATTGAGGATTGAGGATTGAGAATGGAGGATTGAAGGTTGAGTATTGAGGATTGACGATTGAGGTTTGAGGGTTGGGGATTGAGGGTTGAGGGTTGAGTGTTGAGGTTTGAGTATTGAGGATTGAGGATTGAGGATTGAAGATTGAATATTGATGATTGAAGGTTGAGGATCGAGGGTTGAGGGTTGTGTATTGAGGACGAGGACTGAGGGTTGAGTATTGATGTTTGTGGTCTGAGGATTGAGGATTGAGGATTGAGAATTGAGGATTGAGGATTGAGGATTGAAGATTGAGGATTGGGTGTTGAGGATTGGAGAATGAGGATTGAGGATTGAGGATTGGGGATAGAGGATTGAAGATTGAGTATTGAGGATTGAACATTGAGGATTGAGGTCTGTGGATTGAGGATTGAGGATTGAGAATTGAGGATTGAGGATTGAGGATTGAAGATTGAGGGTTGGGTATTGAGGATTGGGTATTGAGGATTGAAGAATGAGGATTGAGGATTGAGGATTGAGGATTGAGGATTGGAGATTGAGTATTGAGGATTGCAGATTCAGGGTTGAGGATTGAGGATTGAGGATTGAGCATTGAGGATTGAGGATTGAGGGTTGAGGATTGAAGATTGAGTATTGAGGATTGAAGATTGAGGTTTGAGGATTGAAGATTGAGGATTGATGATTGAAGATTGAGGATTGGGGATAGAGGATTGACGATTGAGGATTGAGTATTGAGGAGTGAGAATTGAGGATTGAGGATTGAGGATTGAAGATTGAAGATTGAGGATTGAGGATTGAGGATTGGGGATTGAGGATTGAGGATTGAGGTTTGAGGATTGAGAGTTGAGGATTGGGGGTTGAAGGTTGCATATTGAGGATTGGGTATTGAGGATTGAAGAATGAGGATTGACGAATGACGATTGAGGATTGAGGATTGAAGATTGAGGATTGAGGATTGAGGATTGGGGATTGAGGATTGAGGATTGAAGATTGAGTATTGGGGATTGAGGATCGACGATTGAGGATTGAGGATTGATTACTGAGGATTGAGAATTGAGGATTGAGAATTGAGGATTGAGGATTCAGGATTGAGAATGAGGGCTGAGGGTTGAGGGTTGAGGTTTGAGTATTGAATCCTGAGAATTCAGGATATTCTATTGAGTATTGTGAATTGAGGATTGATAGTTGAGTGTTGAGGATTGAGGTTTGAGTATTGAGGATTGAGGATTGAGGATTGAACATTGAGGATTGGGGACTGAGTGTCGAGGGTTGAGCGATGAGAATTGATGTTTGTGGATAGAGATTTGAAGATTGCAGATTGAGTATTGAGTATTGAAAACTGTGAATTGATGACATTCTATTGAGGATTGAGGTTTGACAACTGATTGTTGAGGACTGAGGGCTGAAGATTGAGGATTCAGTATTGAGGATTCAGGATTGAGGTTTGAGGACAGAGGATTGAGGATTGAGGATTGAGGATTGAGGATTGAGGATTGAGGATTGAAGATTGAGGATTGGGTGTTGAGGATTGAACATTGAGGATTGAGGATTGAGGATTGAAGATACAGTATTGAGGATCGAAGATTGAGAGTTGAGGATTGAGGATTGAACATTGAGGAATGAGTGCTGAGGGTTGAGTGGTGAAAATTGATGTTTGTGGATACAGGTTGGAAGATTGCATATTGAGTATTGAGTATTGAAAGCTGTGAATTGAGGATATTCTACTGAGGATTGAGGAATGACAACTGATTGTTGAGGACTGAGGGCTGAAGATTGAGGATTCAGGATTGAGGATTCAGAATTGAGGTTTGAGGACTGAGGATTGAGGATTGAAGATTGAGGATTGAGGATTGAGGATTGAAGACTGAGGGTTGGGTATTGAGGGTTGAACATTGGGGATTGAGGGTTGAGGATTGAGGATTGAGGATTGACGATTGAGGATTGAGTATTGAGGAGTGAGAATTGAGGATTGAGGATTGAGGATTGAGGATTGAGAATGAGGGCTGAGGGTTGAGGGTTGAGGTTTGAGTATTGAATCCTGAGAATTCAGGATATTCTATTGAGTATTGAGAATTGAGGATTGATAGTTGAGTGTTGAGGATTGAGGTTTGAGTATTGAGGATTGAGGATTGAGGATTGAACATTGAGGATTGGGGACTGAGTGTCGAGGGTTGAGTGATGAGAATTGATGTTTGTGGATAGAGATTTGAAGATTGCAGATTGAGTATTGAGTATTGAAAACTGTGAATTGATGACATTCTATTGAGGATTGAGGTTTGACAACTGATTGTTGAGGACTGAGGGCTGAAGATTGAGGATTCAGTATTGAGGATTCAGGATTGAGGTTTGAGGACAGAGGATTGAGGATTGAGGATTGAGGATTGAGGATTGAGGACTGAGGATTGAAGATTGAGGATTTGGTGTTGAGGATTGAACATTGAGGATTGAGGATTGAGGATTGAAGATACAGTATTGAGGATCGAAGATTGAGAGTTGTGGATTGAGGATTGAACATTGAGGAATGAGTGCTGAGGGTTGAGTGGTGGAAATTGATGTTTGTGGATACAGGTTGGAAGATTGCATATTGAGTATTGAGTATTGAAAGCTGTGAATTGAGGATATTCTACTGAGGATTGAGGAATGACAACTGATTGTTGAGGACTGAGGGCTGAAGATTGAGGATTCAGGATTGAGGATTCAGAATTGAGGTTTGAGGACTGAGGATTGAGGAATGAAGATTGAGGATTGAGGATTGAGGATTGAAGACTGAGGGTTGGGTATTGAGGGTTGAACATTGAGGATTGAGGGTTGAGGATTGAGGATTGAGGGTTGAGGATTGAGGATGGAAGGTTGAATATTGATGAATGAAGATTGAGGATTGAGGATTGAGGTTTGTGGATTGAGGACGAGGACTGAGGGTTGAATATTGACGTTTGAGGTCTGAGGATTGAGGATTGAAGAATGAGGATTGAGGATTGAGGATTGAGGATTGAGGATTGGAGATTGAGTATTGAGGAATGCAGATTCAGGGTTGAGGATTGAGGATTGAGGATTGAGCATTGAGGATTGAGGATTGAGGGTTGAGGATTGAAGATTGAGTATTGAGGATTGAAGATTGAGGTTTGAGGATTGAAGATTGAGGATTGATGATTGAAGATTGAGGATTGGGGATAGAGGATTGACGATTGAGGATTGAGTATTGAGGAGTGAGAATTGAGGATTGAGGATTGAGGATTGAAGATTGAAGATTGAGGATTGAGGATTGAGGATTGGGGATTGAGGATTGAGGATTGAGGTTTGAGGATTGAGAGTTGAGGATTGAGGGTTGAAGGTTGCATATTGAGGATTGGGTATTGAGGATTGAAGAATGAGGATTGACGAATGACGATTGAGGATTGAGGACTGAAGATTGAGGATTGAGGATTGAGGATTGGGGATTGAGGATTGAGGATTGAAGATTGAGTATTGGGGATTGAGGATCGACGATTGAGGATTGAGGATTGATTACTGAGGATTGAGAATTGAGGATTGAGGATTGAGGATTGAGGATTGAGGATTGAGAATGAGGGCTGAGGGTTGAGGGTTGAGGTTTGAGTATTGAATCCTGAGAATTCAGGATATTCTATTGAGTATTGAGAATTGAGGATTGATAGTTGAGTGTTGAGGATTGAGGTTTGAGTATTGAGGATTGAGGATTGAGGATTGAACATTGAGGATTGGGGACTGAGTGTCGAGGGTTGAGTGATGAGAATTGATGTTTGTGGATAGAGATTTGAAGATTGCAGATTGAGTATTGAGTATTGAAAACTGTGAATTGATGACATTCTATTGAGGATTGAGGTTTGACAACTGATTGTTGAGGACTGAGGGCTGAAGATTGAGGATTCAGTATTGAGGATTCAGGATTGAGGTTTGAGGACAGAGGATTGAGGATTGAGGATTGAGGATTGAGGATTGAGGATTGAGGATTGAAGATTGAGGATTGGGTGTTGAGGATTGAACATTGAGGATTGAGGATTGAGGATTGAAGATACAGTATTGAGGATCGAAGATTGAGAGTTGAGGATTGAGCATTGAACATTGAGGAATGAGTGCTGAGGGTTGAGTGGTGAAAATTGATGTTTGTGGATACAGGTTGGAAGATTGCATATTGAGTATTGAGTATTGAAAGCTGTGAATTGAGGATATTCTACTGAGGATTGAGGAATGACAACTGATTGTTGAGGACTGAGGGCTGAAGATTGAGGATTCAGGATTGAGGATTCAGAATTGAGGTTTGAGGACTGAGGATTGAGGATTGAAGATTGAGGATTGAGGATTGAGGATTGAAGACTGAGGGTTGGGTATTGAGGGTTGAACATTGAGGATTGAGGGTTGAGGATTGAGGATTGAGGGTTGAGGATTGAGGATGGAAGGTTGAATATTGATGAATGAAGATTGAGGATTGAGGATTGAGGTTTGTGGATTGAGGACGAGGACTGAGGGTTGAATATTGACGTTTGAGGTCTGAGGATTGAGGATTGAGGATTGAGGATTGAGAATTGAGGATTGAGTATTGAGGATTGAAGATTGAGGATAGGGTATTGAGGATTGAAGAATGAGGTTTGAGGATTGAGGATTGAGGATTGAGGATTGAGGATTGAAGATACAGTATTGAGGATCGAAGATTGAGAGTTGAGGATTGAGGATTGAACATTGTGGAATGAGTGCTGAGGGTTGAGTGGTGAAAATTGATGTTTGTGGATACAGGTTGGAATATTGCAGATTGAGTATTGAGTTTTGAATGCTGTGAATTGAGGATATTCTATTGAGGATTGAGGAATGACAACTGATTGTTGAGGACTGAGGGCTGAAGGTTGAGGAATCAGGATTGAGGATTCAGAATTGAGGTTTGAGGACTGAGGACTGAGGATTGAAGATTGAGGATTGAGGATTGAGGATTGACGATTGAATATTGAGTATTGAGGACTGAAGATTGAGGATTGAGGATTGAGTGTTGAGTATTGAGGACGAGGACTGACGGTTGAGGATTGAGGTTTGAGGATTGAGGATAGAGGATTGAGGACTGAGGATTGAGGATTGAGGATAGAGCATTGAGGATTGAAGATTGAGGACTGGGGTTGAGGATTGAAGGCTGAGGATTAAGGATTGAGGATTGGGGATTGAGTATCTAGGATTGGAGATTGATTATTGAGGATTAAAGATTGAGGATTGAGGATTGAGGATTGAGGATTGAGGATTGAGGATTGAAGATTGAGTATTGAGTATTGAAAACTGTGAGTTGATGATATTCTATTGAGGATTGAGGATTGACGTCTGATTGTTCAGGTCTGAGGTCTGAAGATTGAGGATTCAGGATTGAGGATTCAGGATTGAGGTTTGATGACTGAGGATTGAGGATTGAGGATTGAGGCATCAGGATTGAGGATTGAGGATTGAAGATTGAGGATTGAGGATTGAGGATGAGGGCTGAGGGTTGTGGATTGAGGTTTGAGGTCTGAGGATTGAGGGTTGAGGATTGAGAGTTGAGGATTGAGGGTTGAAGATTGAAGATTGAGGATTGGGTATTGAGGATTGAAGAATGAGGATTGACGAATGACGATTGAGGATTGAGGATTGAAGATTGAGTATTGAGGATTGAAGCCTGACGATTGACGATTGAGGATTGAGGACTGAGGATTGAGGATGGAGGATTGAATATTGAGTATTGAGGATTGAGTATTGAGGATTGAAGATTGAGGATTGAGGATTGAAGATTGAGGATTGAGGATTGAGTATTGAGGATTGAGGGTGAGGGCTGAGGGTTTTGGGTTGAGGTTGGAGGACTGAGGACAGAGGATTGTGGATTGAGAATTGAGGATTGAGGATTGAGGATTGAAGATTGAGGATTGGGTATTGAGGATTGAAGAATGAGGATAGAGGATTGAGGATTGAGGATTGAGGATTGAAGATTGAGGATTGAGCATTGAGTATTGAGGATTGAATATTGAGTATTGAGGATTGAAGATTGAGGATTGAAGATTGAGTGTTGAGTATTGAGGACGAGGACTGACGGTTGAGGATTGAGGTTTGAGGATTGAGGATAGAGGATTGAGGACTGAGGATTGAGGATTGAGGATTGAAGATTGAGTATTGAGGATTGAGTATTGCGGATTGAGGATTGAAGACTGAGTATTGAGGATCGAAGATTGAGGATTGAGGATTGAGTGTTGAGTATTGAGGACGAGGACTGACGGTTGAGGATTGAGGTTTGAGGTTTGAGGATAGAGGACTGAGGATTGAAGATTGAGGTTTGAGGATTGAGGATTGAAGACTGAGGATTGGGTATTGAGGATTGAACATTGAGGATTGAGCGTTGAGGATTGAGGATTGAGGATTGACGATTGAGGATTGAGGAATGAGGATGAGGGCTGAGGGTTGGGGATTGAGGTTTGAGGTCTGAGGACTGAGGATTGAGGATTGAGGATTGAAGATTGAGTATTGAGGATTGAAGATTGAGGATTGGGAATTGAGGATTGAAGATTGAGGACTGAGGATTGAGTGTTGAGTATTGAGGACGAGGACTGACGGTTGAGGATTGAGGTTTGAGGATTGAGGATAGAGGATTGAGGACTGAGGATTGAGGATTGAGGATAGAGCATTAAGGATTGAAGATTGAGGACTGGGGTTGAGGATTGAAGGCTGAGGATTAAGCATTGAGGATTGGGGATTGAGTATCTAGGATTGGAGATTGATTATTGAGGATTGAAGATTGAGGATTGAGAATGAGGGCTGAGGGTTGAGGGTTGAGGTTTGTGGTTTGAGGACTGAGGATTGAGGATTGAGTATTGAGGATTGTGGATTGAGGGTTGAGGATTGAGGATTGAAGATTGAGGATTGGGTATTGCGGATTGAACATTGAGGATTGAGGATTGAGGATTGAGTGTTGAGTATTGAGGACGAGGACTGAGGGTTGAGGATTGAGGTTTGAGGAACGAGGATTGCGGATTGAGGATTGAGGACTGAGGATTGACGATTGAGTATTGAAGATTGAGGATTGCTTACTGAGGATTGAAGATTGAGGATTGGGAATTGAGGATTGAAGATTGAGGACTGAGGATTGAGGATTGAGGATTGACGATTGAGGATTGACGATTGAATATTGAGTATTGAGGACTGAAGATTGAGGATTGAGGATTGAGTGTTGAGTATTGAGGACGAGGACTGACGGTTGAGGATTGAGGTTTGAGGATTGAGGATAGAGGATTGAGGACTGAGGATTGAGGATTGAGGATAGAGCATTGAGGATTGAAGATTGAGGACTGGGGTTGAGGATTGAAGGCTGAGGATTAAGGATTGAGGATTGGGGATTGAGTATCTAGGATTGGAGATTGATTATTGAGGATTAAAGATTGAGGATTGAGGATTGAGGATTGAGGATTGAGGATTGAGGATTGAAGATTGAGTATTGAGTATTGAAAACTGTGAGTTGATGATATTCTATTGAGGATTGAGGATTGACGTCTGATTGTTCAGGTCTGAGGTCTGAAGATTGAGGATTCAGGATTGAGGATTCAGGATTGAGGTTTGATGACTGAGGATTGAGGATTGAGGATTGAGGCATCAGGATTGAGTATTGAGGATCGAAGATTGAGGATTGAGGATTGAGTGTTGAGTATTGAGGACGAGGACTGACGGTTGAGGATTGAGGTTTGAGGGTTGAGGATAGAGGACTGAGGATTGAAGATTGAGGTTTGAGGATTGAGGATTGAAGACTGAGGATTGGGTATTGAGGATTGAACATTGAGGACTGAGCGTTGAGGATTGAGGATTGAGGATTGACGATTGAGGATTGAGGAATGAGGATGAGGGCTGAGGGTTGGGGATTGAGGTTTGAGGTCTGAGGACTGAGGATTGAGGATTGAGAGTTGTGGATTAAAGGATTGAAGATTGAAGACTGAGGATTGGGTATTGAGGATTGAAGCCTGACGATTGAGGATTGAGGATAGAGGATTGAGGATTGAGGATGGAGGATTGAAGATTGAGGATTGAGGTTTGAAGATTGAGAATTGTGGATTGAATATTGAGGATTGAGGATTGAGGATTGAGGATTGAGAATGAGGGCTGAGGGCTGAGGGTTGAGGTTTGAGTATTGAATCCTGAGAATTCAGGATATTCTATTGAGTATTGAGAATTGAGGATTGATAGTTGAGTGTTGAGGATTGAGGTTTGAGTATTGAGGATTGAGGATTGAGGATTGAAGATTGAATATTGATGACTGAAGGTTGAGGATCGAGGGTTGAGGGTTGTGTATTGAGGACGAGGACTGAGGGTTGAGTATTGATGTTTGTGGTCTGAGGATTGAGGATTGAGGATTGAGAATTGAGGATTGAGGATTGAGGATTGAAGATTGAGGATTGGGTGTTGAGGATTGGAGAATGAGGATTGAGGATTGAGGATTGGGGATAGAGGATTGAAGATTGAGTATTGAGGATTGAAGATTGAGTATTGAGGATTGAGTATTGAGAATTGAGGACTGATAGTTGAGTATTGAGGTCTGAGGATTGAGGATTGAAGACTGAGTATTGAGGATAGAAGATTGAGGATTGAGGATTGATATTTGATGATTGAGGATGAGGTCTTAGGGTTGAGGATTGAGGTTTGAGGGCTGAGGACTGAGAATTGAGGATTGAGGACTGAGAATGTGGGCTGATGGTTGAGGATTGAGGTTTGAGGACTGAGGACTGAGGATTGAGGATTGAGAATTGAGAATTGAGGATTGAGGATTGAGGATTGAGGATTGAGGATTGAGGATTGAGGATTGAGTATAGAGGATTGAAGATTGAGGATTGAGGATTGAGGATTGAGGATTGAAGATTGAGGATTGAAGATTGAGTATTGAGGATTGAAGATTGAGGTTTGAGGTTTGAGGACTGAGGATTGAGGATTGATTATTGAGGATTGCTTGTTGAGGATTGAGGATTGAGGATTGAAGTTTGAGGATTGATGGTTGAGGATTGGGAATTGAGGATTGAAGATTGAGGTTGAGGATTGAGTATTGAGGATTGAGGATTGAAGACTGAGTATTGAGGATTGAAGGTTGAGGATTGAGGATTGAGGATTGAGGATTGAGGATTGAAGATTGAATATTGATGATTGAAGATTGAGGATTGAGGATTGAGGTTTGTGGATTGAGGACGAGGACTGAGGGTTGAATATTGATGTTTGAGGTCTGAGGATTGAGGATTGAGGATTGAGGATTGAGAATTGAGGATTGAGGATTGAGGATGGAATATTGAGTATTGAGGATTGTAGATTGAGGATTGAGGGTTGAGTGCTGAGTATTGAGGACGAGGACTGACCTTTGAGGATTGAGGTTTGAGGATTGAGGATAGAGGATTGAGGACTGAGGATTGAGGATTGAGGATAGAGCATTAAGGATTGAAGATTGAGGACTGGGGTTGAGGATTGAGGATTGAATATTGAGGATTGAGAATGAAGGCTGAGGGTTGAGGGTTGAGGTTTGAGGTTTGAGGACTGAGGATTGAGGATTGAGTATTGAGGATTGAGGATTGAGGATTGAGGATTGAGGATTGAAGATTGAGGATTGGGTATTGCGGATTGAACATTGAGGATTGAGGATTGAGGATTGAGTGTTGAGTATTGAGGACGAGGACTGAGGGTTGAGGATTGAGGTTTGAGGAACGAGGATTGCGGATTGAGGATTGAGGACTGAGGATTGACGATTGAGTATTGAAGATTGAGGATTGATTACTGCGGATTGAGAATTGAGGATTGAGGATTGAGGATTGAGGATTGAGGATTGAAGATTGAGGATTGAGGATTGAGGATTGACGATTGAATATTGAGTATTGAGGATTGAAGATTGAGGATTGAGGATTGAGTGTTGAGTATTGAGGACGAGGACTGACGGTTGAGGATTGAGGTTTGAGGATTGAGGATAGAGGATTGAGGACTGAGGATTGAGGATTGAGGTTTGAGGAACGAGGATTGCGGATTGAGGATTGAGGACTGAGGATTGACGATTGAGTATTGAAGATTGAGGATTGATTACTGAGGATTGAGAATTGAGGATTGAGGATTGAGGATTGAGGATTGAAGATTGAGAATTGTGGATTGAATATTGAGGATTGAGAATTGAGGATTGAGGATTGAGGATTGAGGATTGAGGATTGAGGATTGAAGATTGAGGATTGGGTATTGCGGATTGAACATTGAGGATTGTGGATTGAGGATTGAGTGTTGAGTATTGAGGACGAGGACTGAGGGTTGAGGATTGAGGTTTGAGGAACGAGGATTGCGGATTGAGGATTGAGGACTGAGGATTCAGGATGGAGGATTGAAGATTGAGTATTGAGGATTGAAGATTGAGGATTGAGGATTGAGGATTGAGGATTCAGGGTTGCGTGTTGAGGATTGAGTATTGAATACTGAGAATTCAGTATATTCTATTGAGTATTGAGAATTGGGGACTGAAGATTGAGTATTGAGGATTGAAGATTGAGGATTGAGGATTGAGGATTGGGGATTGATGATTGAGGATTGGGTATTGCGGATTGAACATTGAGGATTGAGGATTGAGGATTGAGGATTGAGGATTGAGGACTGAAGATTGAATATTGATGATTGAAGAATGAGGATTGAGGATTGATTGTTGTGGATTGAGGACGAGGACTGAGGGTTGAGTATTGATGTTTGAGGTCTGAGGATTGAGGATTGAGGACGAGGACTGACGGTTGAGGATTGAGGTTTGAGGATTGAGGATAGAGGATTGAGGACTGAGGATTGAGGATTGAGTATTGAAGATTGAGGATTGATTACTGAGGATTGAGAATTGAGGATTGAGGATTGAGGATTGACGATTGAGGATTGAGAATGAGGGCTGAGGGTTGAGGGTTGAGGTTTGAGTATTGAATCCTGAGAATTCAGGATATTCTATTGAGTATTGAGAATTGAGGATTGATAGTTGAGTGTTGAGGATTGAGGTTTGAGTATTGAGGATTGAGGATTGAGGATTGAACATTGAGGATTGGGGACTGAGTGTCGAGTGTTGAGTGATGAGAATTGATGTTTGTGGATAGAGTTCAAGATTGCAGATTGAGTATTGAGTATTGAAAACTGTGAATTGATGACATTCTATTGAGGATTGAGGTTTGACAACTGATTGTTGAGGACTGAGGGCTGAAGATTGAGTATTCAGTATTGAGGATTCAGGATTGAGGTTTGAGGACAGAGGATTGAGTATTGAGGATTGAGGATTGAGGATTGAGGATTGAGAATTGAGGATTGAGTATTGAGGATTGAAGATTGAGGATAGGGTATTGAGGATTGAAGAATGAGGTTTGAGGACTGAGGATTGAGGATTGAGGATTGAGGATTGAAGATACAGTATTGAGGATCGAAGATTGAGAGTTGAGGATTGAGGATTGAACATTGAGGAATCAGTGCTGAGGGTTGAGTGGTGAAAATTCATGTTTGTGGATACAGGTTGGAAGACTGCAGATTGAGTATTGAGTTTTGAATGCTGTGAATTGAGGATATTCTACTGAGGATTGAGGAATGACAACTGATTGTTGAGGACTGAGGGCTGAAGGTTGAGGAATCAGGATTGAGGATTCAGAATTGAGGTTTGAGGACTGTGGACTGAGGATTGAAGATTGAGGTTTGGGTACTGAGGATTGAACATTGAGGATTGAGCGTTGAGGATTGAGGATTGAGGATTGACGATTGAGGATTGAGGAATGAGGATGGGGGCTGAGGGTTGGGGATTGAGGTTTGAGGTCTGAGGACTGAGTATTGAGGATTGAGAGTTGAGGATTAAAGGATTGAAGGTTGAAGACTGAGGATTGGGTATTGAGGATTGAAGCCTGACGATTGAGGATTGAGGATAGAGGATTGAGGATTGAGGATGGAGGATTGAAGATTGAGGATTGAGGATTGAAGATTGAGAATTGTGGAGTGAATATTGAGGATTGAGGATTGAGGATTGAGGATTGAGAATGAGGGCTGAGGGTTGAGGGTTGAGGTTTGAGTATTGAATCCTGAGAATTCAGGATATTCTATTGAGTATTGAGAATTGAGGATTGATAGTTGAGTGTTGAGGATTGAGGTTTGAGTATTGAGGATTGAGGATTGAGGATTGAGGATTGAGGATTGAGGATTGAGGATTGAGGTTGAGGATTGAGTATAGAGGATTGAAGATTGAGGATTGAGAATTGAGGATTGAGGATTGAGGATTGAAGATTGAGGATTGGGTGTTGAGGATTGAAGAATGAGGATTGAGGATTGAGGATTGTGGATTGAGGATTGAAGATAGAGGATTGGGTATTGAGGATTGAAGAATGAGTATTGAGGATTGAGGACTGAGGATTGAGGGTTGCAGATTGAGCATTGAGGATTGAAGATTGAGGGTTGAGGATTGAGGATTGAGGGTTGAAGGTTGAGGATTGATGATTGAGGATGAGGGCTGAGGGTTGAGGATTGAGATTTGAGGACTTAGGGCTGAGGATTGAGGATTGAGAATTGAGGATCGAGGATTGAGGATTGAAGATTGAGGATTGGGTATTGAGGATTGAAGAATGAGGATTGAGGAATGAGGATTGAGGATTGAGGATTGAAGATTGAGTATAGAGGATTGAAGCCTGACGATTGAGGATTGAGTATTGAGGAGTGAGAATTGAGGATTGAGGATTGAAGATTGAGGATTGAGGATTGAAGACTGAGTATTGATGACTGAAGATTGAGGATTGAAGAATGAGGACTGAGGATTGAGGATTGAGGATTGAGGATTGAAGGTTCAGTATTGAGGATTGATGATTGGCGATCGAGGATTGAGAATTGAGGATTGAGCATTGAGGATTGAGGATTGAAGAATGAGTATTGAGGATTGAAGGTTGAGGATTGTGGATTGAGAGTTGAGGATTGAGGATTGAGGATTGGGGATAGAAGATTGAAGATTGAGTATTGAGGATTGAAGATTGAGGATTGAGGTCTGTGGATTGAGGATTGAGGATTGAGGATTGAGAATTGAGGATTGAGGATTGAGGATTGAAGATTGAGGATTGGGTATTGAGGATTGGGTATTGAGGATTGAAGAATGAGGATTGAGGATTGAGGATTGAGGATTGATTATTGAGGATTGGAGATTGAGTATTGAGGATTGCAGATTGAGGGTTGAGGATTGAGGATTGAGGATTGAGCATTGAGGATTGAGGATTGAGGATTGAGGATTGAGGATGGAGGATTGAAGATTGAGGATTGAGGATTGAAGATTGAGAATTGTGGATTGAATATTGAGGATTGAGGATTGAGGATTGAGGATTGAGAATGAGGGCTGAGGGTTGAGGGTTGAGGTTTGAGTATTGAATCCTGAGAATTCAGGATATTCTATTGAGTATTGAGAATTGCGGATTGATAGTTGAGTGTTGAGGATTGAGGTTTGAGTATTGAGGATTGAGGATTGAGGATTGAAGATTGAATATTGATGATTGAAGGTTGAGGATCGAGGGTTGAGGGTTGTGTATTGAGGACGAGGACTGAGGGTTGAGTATTGTTGTTTGTGGTCTGAGGATTGAGCATTGAGGATTGAGAATTGAGGATTGAGGATTGAGGATTGAAGATTGAGGATTGGGTGTTGAGGATTGGAGAATGAGGATTGAGGATTGAGAATTGGGGATAGAGGTTTGAAGATTGAGTATTGAGGATTGAAGATTGAGGATTGAGGTCTGTGGATTGAGGATTGAGGATTGAGGATTGAGAATTGAGGATTGAGGATTGAGGATTGAAGATTGAGGATTGGGTATTGAGGATTGGGTATTGAGGATTGAAGAATGAGGATTGAGTATTGAGGATTGAGGATTGAGGATTGGAGATTGAGTATTGAGGATTGCAGATTGAGGGTTGAGGATTGAGGATTGAGGATTGAAGATTGAGGATTGAGGATTGAGGATTGACGATTGAATATTGAGTATTGAGGATTGAAGATTGAGGATTGAGGATTGAGTGTTGAGTATTGAGGACGAGGACTGACGGTTGAGGATTGAGGTTTGAGGATTGCGGATAGAGGATTGAGGACTGAGGATTGAGGATTGAGGTTTGAGGAACGAGGATTGCGGATTGAGGATTGAGGACTGAGGATTGACGATTGAGTATGGAAGATTGAGGATTGATTACTGAGGATTGAGAATTGAGGATTGAGGATTGAGGATTGAGGATTGAAGATTGAGAATTGTGGATTGAATATTGAGGATTGAGAATTGAGGATTGAGGATTGAGGATTGAAGATTGAGGATTGGGTGTTGAGGATTGGAGAATGAGGATTCAGGATTGAGGATTGGGGATAGAAGATTGAAGATTGAGTATTGAGGATTGAAGGTTGAGGATTGAGGTCTGTGGATTGAGGATTGAGGATTGAGGATTGAGAATTGAGGATTGAGGATTGAGGATTGAAGATTGGGGATTGAGGATTGAGGATTGAGGATTGAGGATTGAAGATTGAGGATTGGGGATTGAGGATTGACGATTGAGGATTGAGTATTGAGGAGTAAGAATTGAGGATTGAGGACTGAAGATTGAGGATTGAGGATTGAAGACTGAGTATTGATGATTGAAGATTGAGGATTGAAGAATGAGGACTGAGGATTGAGGATTGAGGATTGAGGATTGAAGATTCAGTATTGAGGATTGATGATTGGCGATCGAGGATTGAGAATTGAGGTTTGAGCGTTGAGGATTGAGGATTGAAGAATGAGTATTGAGGATTGAAGGTTGAGGATTGTGCATTAAGGATTGAAGATTGAGGACTGGGGTTGAGGATTGAAGGCTGAGGATTAAGGATTGAGGATTGGGGATTGAGTATCTAGGATTGGAGATTGATTATTGAGGATTGAAGATTGAGGATTGAGGATTGAGGATTGAGAATTGAGAATTGAGTATGAAGACTGAGGCTTGAGGATTGAGGTTTGAGGGACGAGGATTGCGGATTGAGGAGTGAGGACTGAGGATTGACGATTGAGTATTGAAGATTGAGGATTGATTACTGAGGATTGAGAATTGAGGATTGAGGATTGAGGATTGACGATTGAAGATTGAGAATTGTGGATTGAATATTGAGGATTGAGAATTGAGGATTGAGGATTGAGGATTGAAGGTTGAGAATTGGGTGTTGAGGATTGGAGAATGAGGATTGAGGATTGAGGATTGGGGATAGAAGATTGAAGATTGAGTATTGAGGATTGAAGATTGAGGATTGAGGTCTGTGGATTGAGGATTGAGGATTGAGAATTGAGGATTGAGGATTGAGGATTGAGGATTGAAGATTCAGGATTGGGTATTGAGGATTGGGTATTGAGGATTGAAGAATGAGGATTGAGGATTGAGGATTGATGATTGAGGATTGGGGATTGAGGATTGACGATTGAGGATTGAGTATTGAGGAGTAAGAATTGAGGATTGAGGACTGAAGATTGAGGATTGAGGATTGAAGACTGAGTATTGATGATTGAAGATTGAGGATTGAAGAATGAGGACTGAGGATTGAGGATTGAGGATTGAGGATTGAAGTTTCAGTATTGAGGATTGATGATTGGCGATCGAGGATTGAGAATTGAGGTTTGAGCGTTGAGGATTGAGGATTGAAGAATGAGTATTGAGGATTGAAGGTTGAGGATTGTGCATTAAGGATTGAAGATTGAGGACTGGGGTTGAGGATTGAAGGCTGAGGATTAAGGATTGAGGATTGGGGATTGAGTATCTAGGATTGGAGATTGATTATTGAGGATTGAAGATTGAGGATTGAGGATTGAGGATTGAGAATTGAGAATTGAGTATGAAGACTGAGGCTTGTGGATTGAGGTTTGAGGAACGAGGATTGCGGATTGAGGAGTGAGGACTGAGGATTGACGATTGAGTATTGAAGATTGAGGATTGATTACTGAGGATTGAGAATTGAGGATTGAGGATTGAGGATTGACGATTGAAGATTGAGAATTGTGGATTGAATATTGAGGATTGAGAATTGAGGATTGAGGATTGAGGATTGAAGGTTGAGAATTGGGTGTTGAGGATTGGAGAATGAGGATTGAGGATTGAGGATTGGGGATAGAAGATTGAAGATTGAGTATTGAGGATTGAAGATTGAGGATTGAGGTCTGTGGATTGAGGATTGAGGATTGAGAATTGAGGATTGAGGATTGAGGATTGAGGATTGAAGATTCAGGATTGGGTATTGAGGATTGGGTATTGAGGATTGAAGAATGAGGATTGAGGATTGAGGATTGATGATTGAGGATTGGGGATTGAGGATTGACGATTGAGGATTGAGTATTGAGGAGTAAGAATTGAGGATTGAGGACTGAAGATTGAGGATTGAGGATTGAAGACTGAGTATTGATGATTGAAGATTGAGGATTGAAGAATGAGGACTGAGGATTGAGGATTGAGGATTGAGGATTGAAGTTTCAGTATTGAGGATTGATGATTGGCGATCGAGGATTGAGAATTGAGGTTTGAGCGTTGAGGATTGAGGATTGAAGAATGAGTATTGAGGATTGAAGGTTGAGGATTGTGCATTAAGGATTGAAGATTGAGGACTGGGGTTGAGGATTGAAGGCTGAGGATTAAGGATTGAGGATTGGGGATTGAGTATCTAGGATTGGAGATTGATTATTGAGGATTGATGATTGAGGATTGAGGATTGAGGATTGAGAATTGAGAATTGAGTATGAAGACTGAGGCTTGTGGATTGAGGTTTGAGGAACGAGGATTGCGGATTGAGGAGTGAGGACTGAGGATTGACGATTGAGTATTGAAGATTGAGGATTGATTACTGAGGATTGAGAATTGAGGATTGAGGATTGAGGATTGACGATTGAAGATTGAGAATTGTGGATTGAATATTGAGGATTGAGAATTGAGGATTGAGGATTGAGTATTGAAGGTTGAGGATTGGGTGTTGAGGATTGCAGAATTGAGGATTGAGGATTGAGGATTGAGGATTGAAGATTCAGGATTGGGTATTGAGGATTGGGTATTGAGGATTGAAGAATGAGGATTGAGGATTGAGGATTGATTATTGAGGATTGGAGATTGAGTATTGAGGATTGCAGATTGAGGGTTGAGGATTGAGGATTGAGGATTGAGCATTGAGGATTGAGGATTGAGGTTTGAGGATTGCGGATAGAGGATTGAGGACTGAGGATTGAGGATTGAGGTTTGAGGAACGAGGATTGCGGATTGAGGATTGAGGACTGAGGATTGACGATTGAGTATGGAAGATTGAGGATTGATTACTGAGGATTGAGAATTGAGGATTGAGGATTGAGGATTGAGGATTGAAGATTGAGAATTGTGGATTGAATATTGAGGATTGAGAATTGAGGATTGAGGATTGAGGATTGAAGATTGAGGATTGGGTGTTGAGGATTGGAGAATGAGGATTCAGGATTGAGGATTGGGGATAGAAGATTGAAGATTGAGTATTGAGGATTGAAGGTTGAGGATTGAGGTCTGTGGATTGAGGATTGAGGATTGAGGATTGAGAATTGAGGATTGAGGATTGAGGATTGAAGATTGGGGATTGAGGATTGAGGATTGAGGATTGAGGATTGAAGATTGAGGATTGGGGATTGAGGATTGACGATTGAGGATTGAGTATTGAGGAGTAAGAATTGAGGATTGAGGACTGAAGATTGAGGATTGAGGATTGAAGACTGAGTATTGATGATTGAAGATTGAGGATTGAAGAATGAGGACTGAGGATTGAGGATTGAGGATTGAGGATTGAAGATTCAGTATTGAGGATTGATGATTGGCGATCGAGGATTGAGAATTGAGGTTTGAGCGTTGAGGATTGAGGATTGAAGAATGAGTATTGAGGATTGAAGGTTGAGGATTGTGCATTAAGGATTGAAGATTGAGGACTGGGGTTGAGGATTGAAGGCTGAGGATTAAGGATTGAGGATTGGGGATTGAGTATCTAGGATTGGAGATTGATTATTGAGGATTGAAGATTGAGGATTGAGGATTGAGGATTGAGAATTGAGAATTGAGTATGAAGACTGAGGCTTGAGGATTGAGGTTTGAGGGACGAGGATTGCGGATTGAGGAGTGAGGACTGAGGATTGACGATTGAGTATTGAAGAATGAGGATTGATTACTGAGGATTGAGAATTGAGGATTGAGGATTGAGGATTGACGATTGAAGATTGAGAATTGTGGATTGAATATTGAGGATTGAGAATTGAGGATTGAGGATTGAGGATTGAAGGTTGAGAATTGGGTGTTGAGGATTGGAGAATGAGGATTGAGGATTGAGGATTGGGGATAGAAGATTGAAGATTGAGTATTGAGGATTGAAGATTGAGGATTGAGGTCTGTGGATTGAGGATTGAGGATTGAGAATTGAGGATTGAGGATTGAGGATTGAGGATTGAAGATTCAGGATTGGGTATTGAGGATTGGGTATTGAGGATTGAAGAATGAGGATTGAGGATTGAGGATTGATGATTGAGGATTGGGGATTGAGGATTGACGATTGAGGATTGAGTATTGAGGAGTAAGAATTGAGGATTGAGGACTGAAGATTGAGGATTGAGGATTGAAGACTGAGTATTGATGATTGAAGATTGAGGATTGAAGAATGAGGACTGAGGATTGAGGATTGAGGATTGAGGATTGAAGTTTCAGTATTGAGGATTGATGATTGGCGATCGAGGATTGAGAATTGAGGTTTGAGCGTTGAGGATTGAGGATTGAAGAATGAGTATTGAGGATTGAAGGTTGAGGATTGTGCATTAAGGATTGAAGATTGAGGACTGGGGTTGAGGATTGAAGGCTGAGGATTAAGGATTGAGGATTGGGGATTGAGTATCTAGGATTGGAGATTGATTATTGAGGATTGAAGATTGAGGATTGAGGATTGAGGATTGAGAATTGAGAATTGAGTATGAAGACTGAGGCTTGTGGATTGAGGTTTGAGGAACGAGGATTGCGGATTGAGGAGTGAGGACTGAGGATTGACGATTGAGTATTGAAGATTGAGGATTGATTACTGAGGATTGAGAATTGAGGATTGAGGATTGAGGATTGACGATTGAAGATTGAGAATTGTGGATTGAATATTGAGGATTGAGAATTGAGGATTGAGGATTGAGGATTGAAGGTTGAGAATTGGGTGTTGAGGATTGGAGAATGAGGATTGAGGATTGAGGATTGGGGATAGAAGATTGAAGATTGAGTATTGAGGATTGAAGATTGAGGATTGAGGTCTGTGGATTGAGGATTGAGGATTGAGGATTGAGGATTGAGGATTGAGGATTGAGGATTGAAGATTCAGGATTGGGTATTGAGGATTGGGTATTGAGGATTGAAGAATGAGGATTGAGGATTGAGGATTGATGATTGAGGATTGGGGATTGAGGATTGACGATTGAGGATTGAGTATTGAGGAGTAAGAATTGAGGATTGAGGACTGAAGATTGAGGATTGAGGATTGAAGACTGAGTATTGATGATTGAAGATTGAGGATTGAAGAATGAGGACTGAGGATTGAGGATTGAGGATTGAGGATTGAAGTTTCAGTATTGAGGATTGATGATTGGCGATCGAGGATTGAGAATTGAGGTTTGAGCGTTGAGGATTGAGGATTGAAGAATGAGTATTGAGGATTGAAGGTTGAGGATTGTGCATTAAGGATTGAAGATTGAGGACTGGGGTTGAGGATTGAAGGCTGAGGATTAAGGATTGAGGATTGGGGATTGAGTATCTAGGATTGGAGATTGATTATTGAGGATTGAAGATTGAGGATTGAGGATTGAGGATTGAGAATTGAGAATTGAGTATGAAGACTGAGGCTTGTGGATTGAGGTTTGAGGAACGAGGATTGCGGATTGAGGAGTGAGGACTGAGGATTGACGATTGAGTATTGAAGATTGAGGATTGATTACTGAGGATTGAGAATTGAGGATTGAGGATTGAGGATTGACGATTGAAGATTGAGAATTGTGGATTGAATATTGAGGATTGAGAATTGAGGATTGAGGATTGAGTATTGAAGGTTGAGGATTGGGTGTTGAGGATTGCAGAATTGAGGATTGAGGATTGAGGATTGAGGATTGAAGATTCAGGATTGGGTATTGAGGATTGGGTATTGAGGATTGAAGAATGAGGATTGAGGATTGAGGATTGATTATTGAGGATTGGAGATTGAGTATTGAGGATTGCAGATTGAGAGTTGAGGATTGAGGATTGAGGATTGAGCATTGAGGATTGAGGATTGAGGATTGAGGATTGCAGATTGAGGGTTGAGGATTGAGGATTGAGGATTGAGCATTGAGCATTGAGGATTGAGGATTGAGGGTTGCAGATTGAGTATTGAGGATTGAAGATTGAGGGTTGAGGATTGACGATTGAGGATTGAGTATTGAGGAGTGAGAATTGGGGATTGAGGATTGAAGGTTGAGGATTGAGGATTGAAGATTGAGGATTGAAGAATGAGGACTGAGGATTGAGTATTGAGGATTGAGGTTTGACGATTGAGTATTGAGGATTGATGATTGGCGATCGAGGATTGAGAATTGAGGATTGAGGATTGAGGATTGAGGATTGAAGGTTGAGTATTGAGGATTGAAGGTTGAGGATTGAGGATTGAGGATTGAGGATTGAGGATTGAGGATTGAGGATTGAGGATTGAGAATGGAGGATTGAAGGTTGAGTATTGAGGATTGACGATTGAGGATTGAGGGTTGAGGATTGAGGGTTGACGGTTGAGTGTTGAGGTTTGAGTATTGAATCCTGAGAATTCAGGATATTCTATTGAGTATTGAGAGTTGAGGGCTGATGGTTGAGTATTGAGGATTGAGTATTGAGGATTGAGGATTGAGGATTGAAGATTGAATATTGATGATTGAAGATTGATGATCGAGGATTGAGTGTTGTGGATTGAGGACGAGGACTGAGGGTTGAGTATTGATGTTTGAGGTCTGAGGATTGAGGATTGAGTATTGAGGATTGGGTGTTGAGGATTGAAGAATGAGGATTGAGGATTGAAGATTGAGGATTGAGGATTGAGTATTGAGAATTGAGGACTGATAGTTGAGTATTGAGGACTGAGGATTGAGGATTGAAGACTGAGTATTGAGGATTGAAGATTGAGGATTGAGGATTGATATTTGAGGATTGAGGATGAGGTCTTAGGGTTGAGGATTGAGGTTTGAGGGCTGAGGACTGAGAATTGAGGATTGAGGACTGAGAATGTGGGCGGAGGGTTGAGGATTGAGGTTTGAGGACTGAGGACTGAGGATTGAGGATTGAGAATTGAGAATTGAGGATTGAGGATTGAGGATTGAAGATTGAGGATTGGGTATTGAGGATTGTAGAATGAGGATTGAGGATTGAGGATTGAGGATTGAGGATTGAGGATTGAGGATTGAGGATTGAGGATTGAGGGTTGAAGATTGAGGATTGATGATTGAGGATGAGGGCTGAGGGTTGAGGATTGAGATTTGAGGACTTAGGGCTGAGGATTGAGGATTGAGAATTGAGGATTGAGGATTGAGGATTGAAGATTGAGGATTGGGTATTGAGGATTGAAGAATGAGGATTGAGGAATGAGGATTGAGGATTGAGGATTGAAGATTGAGTATAGAGGATTGAAGCCTGACGATTGAGGATTGAAGATTAAGGATTGGGGATTGAGGATTGACGATTGTGGATTGAGTATTGAGGAGTGAGAATTGAGGATTGCGGATTGAAGATTGAGGATTGAGGATTGAAGACTGAGTATTGATGATTGAAGATTGAGGATTGAAGAATGAGGACTGAGGATTGAGGATTGAGGATTGAGGATTGAAGATTCAGTATTGAGGATTGATGATTGGCGATCGAGGATTGAGAATTGGGGATTGAGCATTGAGGATTGAGGATTGAAGAATGAGTATTGAGGATTGAAGGTTGAGGATTGTGGATTGAGAATTGAGGATTGAGGATTGAGGATTGGGGATAGAAGATTGAAGATTGAGTATTGAGGATTGAAGAGTGAGGATTGAGGTCTGTGGATTGAGGATTGAGGATTGAGGATTGAGAATTGAGGATTGAGGATTGAGGATTGAAGATTGAGGATTGGGTATTGAGGATTGGGTATTGAGTATTGAAGAATGAGGATTGAGGATTGAGAATTGATTATTGAGGATTGGAGATTGAGTATTGAGGATTGCAGATTGAGGGTTGAGGATTGAGGATTGAGGATTGAGCATTGAGGAGTGAGGATTGAGGAATGAGGATTGGAGATTGAGTATTGAGGATTGAAGATTGGGGATTGAGGATTGAGGATTGAGGATTGAGGATTGAAGATTGAGGATTGGGGATTGAGGATTGACGATTGAGGATTGAGTATTGAGGAGTGAGAATTGAGGATTGAGGATTGAAGATTGAGGATTGAGGATTGAAGACTGAGTATTGATGATTGAAGATTGAGGATTGAAGAATGAGGACTGAGGATTGAGGATTGAGGATTGAGGATTGAAGATTCAGTATTGAGGATTGATGATTGGCGATCGAGGATTGAGAATGGATGTTTGAGCATAGAGGATTGAGGATTGAAGAATGAGTATTGAGGATTGAAGGTTGAGGATTGTGCATTAAGGATTGAAGATTGAGGACTGGGGTTGAGGATTGAAGGCTGAGGATTAAGGATTGAGGATTGGGGATTGAGTATCTAGGATTGGAGATTGATTATTGAGGATTGAAGATTGAGGATTGAGGATTGAGGATTGAGAATTGAGAATTGAGTATGAAGACTGAGGCTTGAGGATTGAGGTTTGAGGAACGAGGATTGCGGATTGAGGAGTGAGGACTGAGGATTGACGATTGAGTATTGAAGATTGAGGATTGATTACTGAGGATTGAGAATTGAGGATTGAGGATTGAGGATTGACGATTGAAGATTGAGAATTGTGGATTGAATATTGAGGATTGAGAATTGAGGATTGAGGATTGAGGATTGAAGGTTGAGGATTGGGTGTTGAGGATTGGAGAATGAGGATTGAGGATTGAGGATTGGGGATAGAAGATTGAAGATTGAGTATTGAGGATTGAAGATTGAGGATTGAGGTCTGTGGATTGAGGATTGAGGATTGAGAATTGAGGATTGAGGATTGAGGATTGAAGATTGAGGATTGGGTATTGAGGATTGGGTATTGAGGATTGAAGAATGAGGATTGAGGATTGAGGATTGAGGATTGATTATTGAGGTTTGGAGATTGAGTATTGAGGATTGCAGATTGAGGGTTGAGGATTGAGGATTGAGGATTGAGCATTGAGGATTGAGGATTGAGGATTGAGGATTTCAGATTGAGGGTTGAGGATTGAGGATTGAGGATTGAGCATTGAGCATTGAGGATTGAGGATTGAGGGTTGCAGATTGAGTATTGAGGCTTGAAGATTGTGGGTTGAGGATTGACGATTGAGGATTGAGTATTGAGGAGTGAGAATTGAGGATTGAGGATTGAAGGTTGAGGATTGAGGATTGAAGATTGAGGATTGAAGAATGAGGACTGAGGATTGAGTATTGAGGATTGAGTATTGACGATTGAGTATTGAGGATTGATGATTGGCGATCGAGGATTGAGAATTGAGGATTGAGGATTGAGGATTGATGATTGAAGATTGAGTATTGAGGATTGAAGGTTGAGGATTGAGGATTGAGGATTGAGGATTGAGGATTGAGGATTGAGGATTGAGGATTGAGAATGGAGGATTGAAGGTTGAGTATTGAGGATTGACGATTGAGGATTGAGGGTTGAGGATTGAGGGTTGACGGTTGAGTGTTGAGGTTTGAGTATTGAATCCTGAGAATTCAGGATATTCTATTGAGTATTGAGAATTGAGGGCTGATGGTTAAGTATTGAGGATTGAGTATTGAGGATTGAGGATTGAGGATTGAAGATTGAATATTGATGATTGAAGATTGATGATCGAGGATTGAGTGTTGTGGATTGAGGACGAGGACTGAGGGTTGAGCATTGATGTTTGAGGTCTGAGAATTGAGGATTGAGTATTGAGGATTGGGTGTTGAGGATTGAAGAATGAGGATTGAGGATTGAAGATTGAGGATTGAGGATTGAGTATTGAGAATTGAGGACTGATAGTTGAGTATTGAGGACTGAGGATTGAGGATTGAAGACTGAGTATTGAGGATTGAAGATTGAGGATTGAGGATTGATATTTTAGGATTGAGGATGAGGTCTTAGGGTTGAGGATTGAGGTTTGAGCCCTGAGGACTGAGAATTGAGGATTGAGGACTGAGAATGTGGGCTGAGGGTTGAGGATTGAGGTTTGAGGACTGAGGACTGAGGATTGGGGATTGAGAATTGAGAATTGAGGATTGAGGATTGAGGATTGAAGATTGAGGATTGGGTATTGAGGATTGTAGAATGAGGACTGAGGATTGAGAATTGAGGATTGAGGATTGAGGATTGAGGATTGAGGATTGAGTATAGAGGATTGAAGATTGAGGATTGAGGATTGAGGATTGAGGATTGAGGATTGAAGATTGAGGATTGGGTGTTGAGGATTGAAGAATGAGGATTGAGGATTGAGGATTGTGGATTGAGGATTGAAGATAGAGGATTGGGTATTGAGGATTGAAGAATGAGTATTGAGGATAGAGGACTGAGGATTGAGGGTTGCAGATTGAGTATTGAGGATTGAAGATTGAGGGTTGAGGATTGAGGATTGAGGGTTGAAGGTTGAGGATTGATGATTGAGGATGAGGGCTGAGGGTTGAGGATTGAGATTTCAGGACTTAGTGCTGAGGATTGAGGATTGAGAATTGAGGATTGAGGATTGAGGATTGAAGATTGAGGATTGAGTATTGAGGATTGAAGATTGAGGATTGAGGATTGAAGATTGAGGATTGATGATAGAAGATTGAGGATTGGGGATAGAGGATTGACGATTGAGGATTGAGTATTGAGGAGTGATAATTGAGGATTGAGGATTGAGGATTGAAGATTGAGGATTGAGGATTGAAGACTGAGTATTGATGATTGAAGATTGAGGATTGAAGAATGAGGACTGAGGATTGAGGATTGAGGATTGAGGATTGACGATTGAGTATTGAGGATTGATGATTGGCGATCGACGATTGAGAATTGAGGATTGAGGATTGAGGATTGATGATTGAAGATTGAGTATTGAGGATTGAAGGTTGAGGATTGAGGATTGAGGTTTGAGGATTGAGGATTGAGGATTGAGGATTGAGAATGGAGGATTGAAGGTTGAGTATTGAGGATTGACGATTGAGGTTTGAGGGTTGGGGATTGAGGGTTGAGGGTTGAGTGTTGAGGTTTGAGTATTGAGGATTGAGGATTGAGGATTGAAGATTGAATATTGATGATTGAAGGTTGAGGATCGAGGGTTGAGGGTTGTGTATTGAGGACGAGGACTGAGGGTTGAGTATTGATGTTTGTGGTCTGAGGATTGAGGATTGAGGATTGAGAATTGAGGATTGAGGATTGAGGATTGAAGATTGAGGATTGGGTGTTGAGGATTGGAGAATGAGGATTGAGGATTGAGGATTGGGGATAGAGGATTGAAGATTGAGTATTGAGGATTGAACATTGAGGATTGAGGTCTGTGGATTGAGGATTGAGGATTGAGAATTGAGGATTGAGGATTGAGGATTGAAGATTGAGGGTTGGGTATTGAGGATTGGGTATTGAGGATTGAAGAATGAGGATTGAGGATTGAGGATTGAGGATTGAGGATTGGAGATTGAGTATTGAGGATTGCAGATTCAGGGTTGAGGATTGAGGATTGAGGATTGAGCATTGAGGATTGAGGATTGAGGGTTGAGGATTGAAGATTGAGTATTGAGGATTGAAGATTGAGGTTTGAGGATTGAAGATTGAGGATTGATGATTGAAGATTGAGGATTGGGGATAGAGGATTGACGATTGAGGATTGAGTATTGAGGAGTGAGAATTGAGGATTGAGGATTGAGGATTGAAGATTGAAGATTGAGGATTGAGGATTGAGGATTGGGGATTGAGGATTGAGGATTGAGGTTTGAGGATTGAGAGTTGAGGATTGAGGGTTGAAGGTTGCATATTGAGGATTGGGTATTGAGGATTGAAGAATGAGGATTGACGAATGACGATTGAGGATTGAGGATTGAAGATTGAGGATTGAGGATTGAGGATTGGGGATTGAGGATTGAGGATTGAAGATTGAGTATTGGGGATTGAGGATCGACGATTGAGGATTGAGGATTGATTACTGAGGATTGAGAATTGAGGATTGAGGATTGAGGATTGAGGATTCAGGATTGAGAATGAGGGCTGAGGGTTGAGGGTTGAGGTTTGAGTATTGAATCCTGAGAATTCAGGATATTCTATTGAGTATTGTGAATTGAGGATTGATAGTTGAGTGTTGAGGATTGAGGTTTGAGTATTGAGGATTGAGGATTGAGGATTGAACATTGAGGATTGGGGACTGAGTGTCGAGGGTTGAGCGATGAGAATTGATGTTTGTGGATAGAGATTTGAAGATTGCAGATTGAGTATTGAGTATTGAAAACTGTGAATTGATGACATTCTATTGAGGATTGAGGTTTGACAACTGATTGTTGAGGACTGAGGGCTGAAGATTGAGGATTCAGTATTGAGGATTCAGGATTGAGGTTTGAGGACAGAGGATTGAGGATTGAGGATTGAGGATTGAGGATTGAGGATTGAGGATTGAAGATTGAGGATTGGGTGTTGAGGATTGAACATTGAGGATTGAGGATTGAGGATTGAAGATACAGTATTGAGGATCGAAGATTGAGAGTTGAGGATTGAGGATTGAACATTGAGGAATGAGTGCTGAGGGTTGAGTGGTGAAAATTGATGTTTGTGGATACAGGTTGGAAGATTGCATATTGAGTATTGAGTATTGAAAGCTGTGAATTGAGGATATTCTACTGAGGATTGAGGAATGACAACTGATTGTTGAGGACTGAGGGCTGAAGATTGAGGATTCAGGATTGAGGATTCAGAATTGAGGTTTGAGGACTGAGGATTGAGGATTGAAGATTGAGGATTGAGGATTGAGGATTGAAGACTGAGGGTTGGGTATTGAGGGTTGAACATTGAGGATTGAGGGTTGAGGATTGAGGATTGAGGATTGACGATTGAGGATTGAGTATTGAGGAGTGAGAATTGAGGATTGAGGATTGAGGATTGAGGATTGAGAATGACGGCTGAGGGTTGAGGGTTGAGGTTTGAGTATTGAATCCTGAGAATTCAGGATATTCTATTGAGTATTGAGAATTGAGGATTGATAGTTGAGTGTTGAGGATTGAGGTTTGAGTATTGAGGATTGAGGATTGAGGATTGAACATTGAGGATTGGGGACTGAGTGTCGAGGGTTGAGTGATGAGAATTGATGTTTGTGGATAGAGATTTGAAGATTGCAGATTGAGTATTGAGTATTGAAAACTGTGAATTGATGACATTCTATTGAGGATTGAGGTTTGACAACTGATTGTTGAGGACTGAGGGCTGAAGATTGAGGATTCAGTATTGAGGATTCAGGATTGAGGTTTGAGGACAGAGGATTGAGGATTGAGGATTGAGGATTGAGGATTGAGGACTGAGGATTGAAGATTGAGGATTTGGTGTTGAGGATTGAACATTGAGGATTGAGGATTGAGGATTGAAGATACAGTATTGAGGATCGAAGATTGAGAGTTGAGGATTGAGGATTGAACATTGAGGAATGAGTGCTGAGGGTTGAGTGGTGGAAATTGATGTTTGTGGATACAGGTTGGAAGATTGCATATTGAGTATTGAGTATTGAAAGCTGTGAATTGAGGATATTCTACTGAGGATTGAGGAATGACAACTGATTGTTGAGGACTGAGGGCTGAAGATTGAGGATTCAGGATTGAGGATTCAGAATTGAGGTTTGAGGACTGAGGATTGAGGATTGAAGATTGAGGATTGAGGATTGAGGATTGAAGACTGAGGGTTGGGTATTGAGGGTTGAACATTGAGGATTGAGGGTTGAGGATTGAGGATTGAGGGTTGAGGATTGAGGATGGAAGGTTGAATATTGATGAATGAAGATTGAGGATTGAGGATAAAGGTTTGTGGATTGAGGACGAGGACTGAGGGTTGAATATTGACGTTTGAGGTCTGAGGATTGAGGATTGAAGAATGAGGATTGAGGATTGAGGATTGAGGATTGAGGATTGGAGATTGAGTATTGAGGATTGCAGATTCAGGGTTGAGGATTGAGGATTGAGGATTGAGCATTGAGGATTGAGGATTGAGGGTTGAGGATTGAAGATTGAGTATTGAGGATTGAAGATTGAGGTTTGAGGATTGAAGATTGAGGATTGATGATTGAAGATTGAGGATTGGGGATAGAGGATTGACGATTGAGGATTGAGTATTGAGGAGTGAGAATTGAGGATTGAGGATTGAGGATTGAAGATTGAAGATTGAGGATTGAGGATTGAGGATTGGGGATTGAGGATTGAGGATTGAGGTTTGAGGATTGAGAGTTGAGGATTGAGGGTTGAAGGTTGCATATTGAGGATTGGGTATTGAGGATTGAAGAATGAGGATTGACGAATGACGATTGAGGATTGAGGATTGAGGATTGAGAATTGAGGATTGAGGATTGAGGATTGAGGATTGAAGATTCAGGATTGGGTATTGAGGATTGGGTATTGAGGATTGAAGAATGAGGATTGAGGATTGAGGATTGATGATTGAGGATTGGGGATTGAGGATTGACGATTGAGGATTGAGTATTGAGGAGTAAGAATTGAGGATTGAGGACTGAAGATTGAGGATTGAGGATTGAAGACTGAGTATTGATGATTGAAGATTGAGGATTGAAGAATGAGGACTGAGGATTGAGGATTGAGGATTGAGGATTGAAGTTTCAGTATTGAGGATTGATGATTGGCGATCGAGGATTGAGAATTGAGGTTTGAGCGTTGAGGATTGAGGATTGAAGAATGAGTATTGAGGATTGAAGGTTGAGGATTGTGCATTAAGGATTGAAGATTGAGGACTGGGGTTGAGGATTGAAGGCTGAGGATTAAGGATTGAGGATTGGGGATTGAGTATCTAGGATTGGAGATTGATTATTGAGGATTGAAGATTGAGGATTGAGGATTGAGGATTGAGAATTTAGAATTGAGTATGAAGACTGAGGCTTGTGGATTGAGGTTTGAGGAACGAGGATTGCGGATTGAGGAGTGAGGACTGAGGATTGACGATTGAGTATTGAAGATTGAGGATTGATTACTGAGGATTGAGAATTGAGGATTGAGGATTGAGGATTGACGATTGAAGATTGAGAATTGTGGATTGAATATTGAGGATTGAGAATTGAGGATTGAGGATTGAGTATTGAAGGTTGAGGATTGGGTGTTGAGGATTGGAGAATTGAGGATTGAGGATTGAGGATTGAGGATTGAAGATTCAGGATTGGGTATTGAGGATTGGGTATTGAGGATTGAAGAATGAGGATTGAGGATTGAGGATTGATTATTGAGGATTGGAGATTGAGTATTGAGGATTGCAGATTGAGGGTTGAGGATTGAGGATTGAGGATTGAGCATTGAGGATTGAGGATTGAGGATTGAGGATTGCAGATTGAGGGTTGAGGATTGAGGATTGAGGATTGAGCATTGAGCATTGAGGATTGAGGATTGAGGGTTGCAGATTGAGTATTGAGGATTGAAGATTGAGGGTTGAGGATTGACGATTGAGGATTGAGTATTGAGGAGTGAGAATTGGGGATTGAGGATTGAAGGTTGAGGATTGAGGATTGAAGATTGAGGATTGAAGAATGAGGACTGAGGATTGAGTATTGAGGATTGAGGTTTGACGATTGAGTATTGAGGATTGATGATTGGCGATCGAGGATTGAGAATTGAGGATTGAGGATTGAGGATTGAGGATTGAAGGTTGAGTATTGAGGATTGAAGGTTGAGGATTGAGGATTGAGGATTGAGGATTGAGGATTGAGGATTGAGGATTGAGGATTGAGAATGGAGGATTGAAGGTTGAGTATTGAGGATTGACGATTGAGGATTGAGGGTTGAGGATTGAGGGTTGACGGTTGAGTGTTGAGGTTTGAGTATTGAATCCTGAGAATTCAGGATATTCTATTGAGTATTGAGAGTTGAGGGCTGATGGTTGAGTATTGAGGATTGAGTATTGAGGATTGAGGATTGAGGATTGAAGATTGAATATTGATGATTGAAGATTGATGATCGAGGATTGAGTGTTGTGGATTGAGGACGAGGACTGAGGGTTGAGTATTGATGTTTGAGGTCTGAGGATTGAGGATTGAGTATTGAGGATTGGGTGTTGAGGATTGAAGAATGAGGATTGAGGATTGAAGATTGAGGATTGAGGATTGAGTATTGAGAATTGAGGACTGATAGTTGAGTATTGAGGACTGAGGATTGAGGATTGAAGACTGAGTATTGAGGATTGAAGATTGAGGATTGAGGATTGATATTTGAGGATTGAGGATGAGGTCTTAGGGTTGAGGATTGAGGTTTGAGGGCTGAGGACTGAGAATTGAGGATTGAGGACTGAGAATGTGGGCGGAGGGTTGAGGATTGAGGTTTGAGGACTGAGGACTGAGGATTGAGGATTGAGAATTGAGAATTGAGGATTGAGGATTGAGGATTGAAGATTGAGGATTGGGTATTGAGGATTGTAGAATGAGGATTGAGGATTGAGGATTGAGAATTGAGGATTGAGGATTGAGGATTGAGGATTGAGGATTGAGGGTTGATGATTGAGGATTGATGATTGAGGATGAGGGCTGAGGGTTGAGGATTGAGATTTGAGGACTTAGGGCTGAGGATTGAGGATTGAGAATTGAGGATTGAGGATTGAGGATTGAAGATTGAGGATTGGGTATTGAGGATTGAAGAATGAGGATTGAGGAATGAGGATTGAGGATTGAGGATTGAAGATTGAGTATAGAGGATTGAAGCCTGACGATTGAGGATTGAAGATTAAGGATTGGGGATTGAGGATTGACGATTGTGGATTGAGTATTGAGGAGTGAGAATTGAGGATTGCGGATTGAAGATTGAGGATTGAGGATTGAAGACTGAGTATTGATGATTGAAGATTGAGGATTGAAGAATGAGGACTGAGGATTGAGGATTGAGGATTGAGGATTGAAGATTCAGTATTGAGGATTGATGATTGGCGATCGAGGATTGAGAATTGGGGATTGAGCATTGAGGATTGAGGATTGAAGAATGAGTATTGAGGATTGAAGGTTGAGGATTGTGGATTGAGAATTGAGGATTGAGGATTGAGGATTGGGGATAGAAGATTGAAGATTGAGTATTGAGGATTGAAGAGCGAGGATTGAGGTCTGTGGATTGAGGATTGAGGATTGAGGATTGAGAATTGAGGATTGAGGATTGAGGATTGAAGATTGAGGATTGGGTATTGAGGATTGGGTATTGAGTATTGAAGAATGAGGATTGAGGATTGAGAATTGATTATTGAGGATTGGAGATTGAGTATTGAGGATTGCAGATTGAGGGTTGAGGATTGAGGATTGAGGATTGAGCATTGAGGAGTGAGGATTGAGGAATGAGGATTGGAGATTGAGTATTGAGGATTGAAGATTGGGGATTGAGGATTGAGGATTGAGGATTGAGGATTGAAGATTGAGGATTGGGGATTGAGGATTGACGATTGAGGATTGAGTATTGAGGAGTGAGAATTGAGGATTGAGGATTGAAGATTGAGGATTGAGGATTGAAGACTGAGTATTGATGATTGAAGATTGAGGATTGAAGAATGAGGACTGAGGATTGAGGATTGAGGATTGAGGATTGAAGATTCAGTATTGAGGATTGATGATTGGCGATCGAGGATTGAGAATGGATGTTTGAGCATAGAGGATTGAGGATTGAAGAATGAGTATTGAGGATTGAAGGTTGAGGATTGTGCATTAAGGATTGAAGATTGAGGACTGGGGTTGAGGATTGAAGGCTGAGGATTAAGGATTGAGGATTGGGGATTGAGTATCTAGGATTGGAGATTGATTATTGAGGATTGAAGATTGAGGATTGAGGATTGAGGATTGAGAATTGAGAATTGAGTATGAAGACTGAGGCTTGAGGATTGAGGTTTGAGGAACGAGGATTGCGGATTGAGGAGTGAGGACTGAGGATTGACGATTGAGTATTGAAGATTGAGGATTGATTACTGAGGATTGAGAATTGAGGATTGAGGATTGAGGATTGACGATTGAAGATTGAGAATTGTGGATTGAATATTGAGGATTGAGAATTGAGGATTGAGGATTGAGGATTGAAGGTTGAGGATTGGGTGTTGAGGATTGGAGAATGAGGATTGAGGATTGAGGATTGGGGATAGAAGATTGAAGATTGAGTATTGAGGATTGAAGATTGAGGATTGAGGTCTGTGGATTGAGGATTGAGGATTGAGAATTGAGGATTGAGGATTGAGGATTGAAGATTGAGGATTGGGTATTGAGGATTGGGTATTGAGGATTGAAGAATGAGGATTGAGGATTGAGGATTGAGGATTGATTATTGAGGTTTGGAGATTGAGTATTGAGGATTGCAGATTGAGGGTTGAGGATTGAGGATTGAGGATTGAGCATTGAGGATTGAGGATTGAGGATTGAGGATTTCAGATTGAGGGTTGAGGATTGAGGATTGAGGATTGAGCATTGAGCATTGAGGATTGAGGATTGAGGGTTGCAGATTGAGTATTGAGGCTTGAAGATTGTGGGTTGAGGATTGACGATTGAGGATTGAGTATTGAGGAGTGAGAATTGAGGATTGAGGATTGAAGGTTGAGGATTGAGGATTGAAGATTGAGGATTGAAGAATGAGGACTGAGGATTGAGTATTGAGGATTGAGTATTGACGATTGAGTATTGAGGATTGATGATTGGCGATCGAGGATTGAGAATTGAGGATTGAGGATTGAGGATTGATGATTGAAGATTGAGTATTGAGGATTGAAGGTTGAGGATTGAGGATTGAGGATTGAGGATTGAGGATTGAGGATTGAGGATTGAGGATTGAGAATGGAGGATTGAAGGTTGAGTATTGAGGATTGACGATTGAGGATTGAGGGTTGAGGATTGAGGGTTGACGGTTGAGTGTTGAGGTTTGAGTATTGAATCCTGAGAATTCAGGATATTCTATTGAGTATTGAGAATTGAGGGCTGATGGTTAAGTATTGAGGATTGAGTATTGAGGATTGAGGATTGAGGATTGAAGATTGAATATTGATGATTGAAGATTGATGATCGAGGATTGAGTGTTGTGGATTGAGGACGAGGACTGAGGGTTGAGCATTGATGTTTGAGGTCTGAGAATTGAGGATTGAGTATTGAGGATTGGGTGTTGAGGATTGAAGAATGAGGATTGAGGATTGAAGATTGAGGATTGAGGATTGAGTATTGAGAATTGAGGACTGATAGTTGAGTATTGAGGACTGAGGATTGAGGATTGAAGACTGAGTATTGAGGATTGAAGATTGAGGATTGAGGATTGATATTTTAGGATTGAGGATGAGGTCTTAGGGTTGAGGATTGAGGTTTGAGCCCTGAGGACTGAGAATTGAGGATTGAGGACTGAGAATGTGGGCTGAGGGTTGAGGATTGAGGTTTGAGGACTGAGGACTGAGGATTGGGGATTGAGAATTGAGAATTGAGGATTGAGGATTGAGGATTGAAGATTGAGGATTGGGTATTGAGGATTGTAGAATGAGGACTGAGGATTGAGAATTGAGGATTGAGGATTGAGGATTGAGGATTGAGGATTGAGTATAGAGGATTGAAGATTGAGGATTGAGGATTGAGGATTGAGGATTGAGGATTGAAGATTGAGGATTGGGTGTTGAGGATTGAAGAATGAGGATTGAGGATTGAGGATTGTGGATTGAGGATTGAAGATAGAGGATTGGGTATTGAGGATTGAAGAATGAGTATTGAGGATAGAGGACTGAGGATTGAGGGTTGCAGATTGAGTATTGAGGATTGAAGATTGAGGGTTGAGGATTGAGGATTGAGGGTTGAAGGTTGAGGATTGATGATTGAGGATGAGGGCTGAGGGTTGAGGATTGAGATTTCAGGACTTAGTGCTGAGGATTGAGGATTGAGAATTGAGGATTGAGGATTGAGGATTGAAGATTGAGGATTGAGTATTGAGGATTGAAGATTGAGGATTGAGGATTGAAGATTGAGGATTGATGATAGAAGATTGAGGATTGGGGATAGAGGATTGACGATTGAGGATTGAGTATTGAGGAGTGATAATTGAGGATTGAGGATTGAGGATTGAAGATTGAGGATTGAGGATTGAAGACTGAGTATTGATGATTGAAGATTGAGGATTGAAGAATGAGGACTGAGGATTGAGGATTGAGGATTGAGGATTGACGATTGAGTATTGAGGATTGATGATTGGCGATCGACGATTGAGAATTGAGGATTGAGGATTGAGGATTGATGATTGAAGATTGAGTATTGAGGATTGAAGGTTGAGGATTGAGGATTGAGGTTTGAGGATTGAGGATTGAGGATTGAGGATTGAGAATGGAGGATTGAAGGTTGAGTATTGAGGATTGACGATTGAGGTTTGAGGGTTGGGGATTGAGGGTTGAGGGTTGAGTGTTGAGGTTTGAGTATTGAGGATTGAGGATTGAGGATTGAAGATTGAATATTGATGATTGAAGGTTGAGGATCGAGGGTTGAGGGTTGTGTATTGAGGACGAGGACTGAGGGTTGAGTATTGATGTTTGTGGTCTGAGGATTGAGGATTGAGGATTGAGAATTGAGGATTGAGGATTGAGGATTGAAGATTGAGGATTGGGTGTTGAGGATTGGAGAATGAGGATTGAGGATTGAGGATTGGGGATAGAGGATTGAAGATTGAGTATTGAGGATTGAACATTGAGGATTGAGGTCTGTGGATTGAGGATTGAGGATTGAGAATTGAGGATTGAGGATTGAGGATTGAAGATTGAGGGTTGGGTATTGAGGATTGGGTATTGAGGATTGAAGAATGAGGATTGAGGATTGAGGATTGAGGATTGAGGATTGGAGATTGAGTATTGAGGATTGCAGATTCAGGGTTGAGGATTGAGGATTGAGGATTGAGCATTGAGGATTGAGGATTGAGGGTTGAGGATTGAAGATTGAGTATTGAGGATTGAAGATTGAGGTTTGAGGATTGAAGATTGAGGATTGATGATTGAAGATTGAGGATTGGGGATAGAGGATTGACGATTGAGGATTGAGTATTGAGGAGTGAGAATTGAGGATTGAGGATTGAGGATTGAAGATTGAAGATTGAGGATTGAGGATTGAGGATTGGGGATTGAGGATTGAGGATTGAGGTTTGAGGATTGAGAGTTGAGGATTGAGGGTTGAAGGTTGCATATTGAGGATTGGGTATTGAGGATTGAAGAATGAGGATTGACGAATGACGATTGAGGATTGAGGATTGAAGATTGAGGATTGAGGATTGAGGATTGGGGATTGAGGATTGAGGATTGAAGATTGAGTATTGGGGATTGAGGATCGACGATTGAGGATTGAGGATTGATTACTGAGGATTGAGAATTGAGGATTGAGGATTGAGGATTGAGGATTCAGGATTGAGAATGAGGGCTGAGGGTTGAGGGTTGAGGTTTGAGTATTGAATCCTGAGAATTCAGGATATTCTATTGAGTATTGTGAATTGAGGATTGATAGTTGAGTGTTGAGGATTGAGGTTTGAGTATTGAGGATTGAGGATTGAGGATTGAACATTGAGGATTGGGGACTGAGTGTCGAGGGTTGAGCGATGAGAATTGATGTTTGTGGATAGAGATTTGAAGATTGCAGATTGAGTATTGAGTATTGAAAACTGTGAATTGATGACATTCTATTGAGGATTGAGGTTTGACAACTGATTGTTGAGGACTGAGGGCTGAAGATTGAGGATTCAGTATTGAGGATTCAGGATTGAGGTTTGAGGACAGAGGATTGAGGATTGAGGATTGAGGATTGAGGATTGAGGATTGAGGATTGAAGATTGAGGATTGGGTGTTGAGGATTGAACATTGAGGATTGAGGATTGAGGATTGAAGATACAGTATTGAGGATCGAAGATTGAGAGTTGAGGATTGAGGATTGAACATTGAGGAATGAGTGCTGAGGGTTGAGTGGTGAAAATTGATGTTTGTGGATACAGGTTGGAAGATTGCATATTGAGTATTGAGTATTGAAAGCTGTGAATTGAGGATATTCTACTGAGGATTGAGGAATGACAACTGATTGTTGAGGACTGAGGGCTGAAGATTGAGGATTCAGGATTGAGGATTCAGAATTGAGGTTTGAGGACTGAGGATTGAGGATTGAAGATTGAGGATTGAGGATTGAGGATTGAAGACTGAGGGTTGGGTATTGAGGGTTGAACATTGAGGATTGAGGGTTGAGGATTGAGGATTGAGGATTGACGATTGAGGATTGAGTATTGAGGAGTGAGAATTGAGGATTGAGGATTGAGGATTGAGGATTGAGAATGACGGCTGAGGGTTGAGGGTTGAGGTTTGAGTATTGAATCCTGAGAATTCAGGATATTCTATTGAGTATTGAGAATTGAGGATTGATAGTTGAGTGTTGAGGATTGAGGTTTGAGTATTGAGGATTGAGGATTGAGGATTGAACATTGAGGATTGGGGACTGAGTGTCGAGGGTTGAGTGATGAGAATTGATGTTTGTGGATAGAGATTTGAAGATTGCAGATTGAGTATTGAGTATTGAAAACTGTGAATTGATGACATTCTATTGAGGATTGAGGTTTGACAACTGATTGTTGAGGACTGAGGGCTGAAGATTGAGGATTCAGTATTGAGGATTCAGGATTGAGGTTTGAGGACAGAGGATTGAGGATTGAGGATTGAGGATTGAGGATTGAGGACTGAGGATTGAAGATTGAGGATTTGGTGTTGAGGATTGAACATTGAGGATTGAGGATTGAGGATTGAAGATACAGTATTGAGGATCGAAGATTGAGAGTTGAGGATTGAGGATTGAACATTGAGGAATGAGTGCTGAGGGTTGAGTGGTGGAAATTGATGTTTGTGGATACAGGTTGGAAGATTGCATATTGAGTATTGAGTATTGAAAGCTGTGAATTGAGGATATTCTACTGAGGATTGAGGAATGACAACTGATTGTTGAGGACTGAGGGCTGAAGATTGAGGATTCAGGATTGAGGATTCAGAATTGAGGTTTGAGGACTGAGGATTGAGGATTGAAGATTGAGGATTGAGGATTGAGGATTGAAGACTGAGGGTTGGGTATTGAGGGTTGAACATTGAGGATTGAGGGTTGAGGATTGAGGATTGAGGGTTGAGGATTGAGGATGGAAGGTTGAATATTGATGAATGAAGATTGAGGATTGAGGATAAAGGTTTGTGGATTGAGGACGAGGACTGAGGGTTGAATATTGACGTTTGAGGTCTGAGGATTGAGGATTGAAGAATGAGGATTGAGGATTGAGGATTGAGGATTGAGGATTGGAGATTGAGTATTGAGGATTGCAGATTCAGGGTTGAGGATTGAGGATTGAGGATTGAGCATTGAGGATTGAGGATTGAGGGTTGAGGATTGAAGATTGAGTATTGAGGATTGAAGATTGAGGTTTGAGGATTGAAGATTGAGGATTGATGATTGAAGATTGAGGATTGGGGATAGAGGATTGACGATTGAGGATTGAGTATTGAGGAGTGAGAATTGAGGATTGAGGATTGAGGATTGAAGATTGAAGATTGAGGATTGAGGATTGAGGATTGGGGATTGAGGATTGAGGATTGAGGTTTGAGGATTGAGAGTTGAGGATTGAGGGTTGAAGGTTGCATATTGAGGATTGGGTATTGAGGATTGAAGAATGAGGATTGACGAATGACGATTGAGGATTGAGGACTGAAGATTGAGGATTGAGGATTGAGGATTGGGGATTGAGGATTGAGGATTGAAGATTGAGTATTGGGGATTGAGGATCGACGATTGAGGATTGAGGATTGATTACTGAGGATTGAGAATTGAGGATTGAGGATTGAGGATTGAGGATTGAGGATTGAGAATGAGGGCTGAGGGTTGAGGGTTGAGGTTTGAGTATTGAATCCTGACAATTCAGGATATTCTATTGAGTATTGAGAATTGAGGATTGATAGTTGAGTGTTGAGGATTGAGGTTTGAGTATTGAGGATTGAGGATTGAGGATTGAACATTGAGGATTGGGGACTGAGTGTCGAGGGTTGAGTGATGAGAATTGATGTTTGTGGATAGAGATTTGAAGATTGCAGATTGAGTATTGAGTATTGAAAACTGTGAATTGATGACATTCTATTGAGGATTGAGGTTTGACAACTGATTGTTGAGGACTGAGGGCTGAAGATTGAGGATTCAGTATTGAGGATTCAGGATTGAGGTTTGAGGACAGAGGATTGAGGATTGAGGATTGAGGATTGAGGATTGAGGATTGAGGATTGAAGATTGAGGATTGGGTGTTGAGGATTGAACATTGAGGATTGAGGATTGAGGATTGAAGATACAGTATTGAGGATCGAAGATTGAGAGTTGAGGATTGAGGATTGAACATTGAGGAATGAGTGCTGAGGGTTGAGTGGTGAAAATTGATGTTTGTGGATACAGGTTGGAAGATTGCATATTGAGTATTGAGTATTGAAAGCTGTGAATTGAGGATATTCTACTGAGGATTGAGGAATGACAACTGATTGTTGAGGACTGAGGGCTGAAGATTGAGGATTCAGGATTGAGGATTCAGAATTGAGGTTTGAGGACTGAGGATTGAGGATTGAAGATTGAGGATTGAGGATTGAGGATTGAAGACTGAGGGTTGGGTATTGAGGGTTGAACATTGAGGATTGAGGGTTGAGGATTGAGGATTGAGGGTTGAGGATTGAGGATGGAAGGTTGAATATTGATGAATGAAGATTGAGGATTGAGGATTGAGGTTTGTGGATTGAGGACGAGGACTGAGGGTTGAATATTGACGTTTGAGGTCTGAGGATTGAGGATTGAGGATTGAGGATTGAGAATTGAGGATTGAGTATTGAGGATTGAAGATTGAGGATAGGGTATTGAGGATTGAAGAATGAGGTTTGAGGATTGAGGATTGAGGATTGAGGATTGAGGATTGAAGATACAGTATTGAGGATCGAAGATTGAGAGTTGAGGATTGAGGATTGAACATTGTGGAATGAGTGCTGAGGGTTGAGTGGTGAAAATTGATGTTTGTGGATACAGGTTGGAATATTGCAGATTGAGTATTGAGTTTTGAATGCTGTGAATTGAGGATATTCTATTGAGGATTGAGGAATGACAACTGATTGTTGAGGACTGAGGGCTGAAGGTTGAGGAATCAGGATTGAGGATTCAGAATTGAGGTTTGAGGACTGAGGACTGAGGATTGAAGATTGGGGTTTGAGGATTGAGGATTGAAGACTGAGGATTGGGTATTGAGGATTGAACATTGAGGATTGAGCGTTGAGGATTGAGAATTGAGGATTGACGATTGAGGATTGAGGAATGAGGATGAGGGCTGAGGGTTGGGGATTGAGGTTTGAGGTCTGAGGACTGAGGATTGAGGATTGAGAGTTGAGGATTAAAGGATTGAAGATTGAAGACTGAGGATTGCGTATTGAGGATTGAAGCCTGACGATTGAGGATTGAGGATAGAGGATTGAGGATTGAGGATGGAGGATTGAAGATTGAGGATTGAGGATTGAGTGTTGAGTATTGAGGACGAGGACTGACGGTTGAGGATTGAGGTTTGAGGATTGAGGATTGAGGATTGAGGACTGAGGATTGAGGATTGAGGATAGAGCATTGAGGATTGAAGGTTGAGGACTGGGGTTGAGGATTGAAGTCTGAGGATTAAGGATTGAGGATTGGGGATTGAGTATCTAGGATTGGAGATTGATTATTGAGGATTGAAGATTGAGGATTGAGGATTGAGCATTGAGGATTGAGGATTGAGGATGAGGGCTGAGGGTTGTGGATTGAGGTTTGAGGTCTGAGGATTGAGGGTTGAGGTTTGAGAGTTGAGGATTGAGGATAGAGGATTGAGGACTGAGGATTGAGGATTGAGGATAGAGCATTGAGGATTGAAGATTGAGGACTGGGGTTGAGGATTGAAGTCTGAGGATTAAGGATTGAGGATTGGGGATTGAGTATCTAGGATTGGAGATTGATTATTGAGGATTGACGAATGACGATTGAGGATTGAGGATTGAAGATTGAGTATTGAGGATTGAAGCCTGACGATTGACGATTGAGGATTGAGGACTGAGGATTGAGGATGGAGGACTGAATATTGAGTATTGAGGATTGAGTATTGAGGATTGAAGATTGAGGATTGAGGATTGAAGACTGAGGATTGAGGATTGAGTATTGAGGATTGAGGATGAGGGCTGAGGGTTTTGGGTTGAGGTTGGAGGACTGAGGACAGAGGATTGTGGATTGAGAATTGAGGATTGAGGATTGAGGATTGAAGATTGAGGATTGGGTATTGAGGATTGAAGAATGAGGATAGAGGATTGAGGACTGAGGATTGAGGATTGAAGATTGAGGATTGAGGATTGAGTATTGAGGATTGAATATTGAGTATTGAGGATTGAAGATTGAGGATTGAAGATTGAGTGTTGAGTATTGAGGACGAGGACTGACGGTTGAGGATTGAGGTTTGAGGATTGAGGATAGAGGATTGAGGACTGAGGATTGAGGATTGAGTACTGAAGAGTGAGGATTGATTACTGAGGATTGAGAATTGAGGATTGAGGATTGAGGATTGAGGATTGAGGATTGAGAATGAGGGCTGAGGGTTGAGGGTTGAGGTTTGAGTATTGAATCCTGAGAATGCAGGATATTCTATTGAGTATTGAGAATTGAGGATTGATAGTTGAGTGTTGAGGATTGAGGTTTGAGTATTGAGGATTGAGGATTGAGGATTGAACATTGAGGATTGGGGACTGAGTGTCGAGGGTTGAGTGATGAGAATTGATGTTTGTGGATAGAGTTGAAGATTGCAGATTGAGTATTGAGTATTGAAAACTGTGAATTGATGACATTCTATTGAGGATTGAGGTTTGACAACTGATTGTTGAGGACTGACGGCTGAAGATTGAGGATTCAGTGTTGAGGATTCAGGATTGAGGTTTGAGGACAGAGGATTGAGAATTGAGGATTGAGGATTGAGGATTGAGGATTGAGGATTGAAGATTGAGGATTGGGTGTTGAGGATTGAACATTGAGGATTGAGGATTGAGGATTGAGTGTTGAGGATTGAGGATGGAAGGTTGAATATTGATGAATGAAGATTGAGGATTGAGGATTGAGGATTGAGGTTTGTGGATTGAGGACGAGGACTGAGGGTTGAATATTGACGTTTGAGGTCTGAGGATTGAGGATTGAGGATTGAGAATTGAGGATTGAGTATTGAGGATTGAAGATTGAGGATAGGGTATTGAGGATTGAAGTATGAGGTTTGAGGACTGAGGATTGAGGATTGAGGATTGAGGATTGAAGATACAGTATTGAGGATCGAAGATTGAGAGTTGAGGATTGAGGATTGAACATTGAGGAATGAGTGCTGAGGGTTGAGTGGTGAAAATTGATGTTTGTGGATACAGGTTGGAAGATTGCGGATTGAGTATTGAGTTTTGAATGCTGTGAATTGAGGATATTCTATTGAGGATTGAGGAATGACAACTGATTGTTGAGGACTGAGGGCTGAAGGTTGAGGAATCAGGATTGAGGATTCAGAATTGAGGTTTGAGGACTGAGGACTGAGGATTGAAGATTGAGGTTTGAGGATTGAGGATTGAAGACTGAGGATTGGGTATTGAGGATTGAACATTGAGGATTGAGCGTTGAGGATTGAGGACTGAGGATTGACGATTGAGGATTGAGGAATGAGGATGAGGGCTGAGGGTTGTGGATTGAGGTTTGAGGTCTGAGGACTGAGGATTGAGGATTGAGAGTTGAGGAATAAAGGATTGAAGATTGAAGACTGAGGATTGGGTATTGAGGATTGAAGCCTGACGATTGAGGATTATGGATAGAGGATTGAGGAATGAGGATGGAGTATTGAAGATTGAGGATTGAGGTTTGAAGATTGAGAATTGTGGATTGAATATTGAGGATTGAGGATTGAGGATTGAGGATTGAGAATGATGGCTGAGGGTTGAGGGTTGAGGTTTGAGTATTGAATCCTGAGAATTCAGGATATTCTATTGAGTATTGAGAATTGAGGATTGATAGTTGAGTGTTGAGGATTGAGGTTTGAGTATTGAGGATTGAGGATTGAGGATTGAAGATTGAATATTGATGATTGAAGGTTGAGGATCGAGGGTTGAGGGTTGTGTATTGAGGACGAGGACTGAGGGTTGAGTATTGATGTTTGTGGTCTGAGGATTGAGGATTGAGGATTGAGAATTGAGGATTGAGGATTGAGGATTGAAGATTGAGGATTGGGTGTTGAGGATTGGAGAATGAGGATTGAGGATTGAGGATTGGGGATAGAGGATTGAAGATTGAGTATTGAGGATTGAACATTGAGGATTGAGGTCTGTGGATTGAGGATTGAGGATTGAGAATTGAGGATTGAGGTTTGAGGATTTAAGATTGAGGATTGGGTATTGAGGATTGGGTATTCAGGATTGAAGAATGAGGATTGAAGATTGAGGATTGGGGATAGAGGATTGACGATTGAGGATTGAGTATTGAGGAGTGAGAATTGAGGACTGAGGATTGAGGATTGAAGATTGAGTATTGAGGATTGAAGGTTGAGGATTGAGGATTGAGGATTGAGGATTGAGGATTGAGGATTGAGAATGGAGGATTGAAGGTTGAGTATTGAGGATTGACGAATTGAGGATTGAGGGTTGAGGATTGAGGGTTGAGGGTTGAGTGTTGAGGTTTGAGTATTGAATCCTGAGAATTCAGGATATTCTATTGAGTATTGAGAATTGAGGGCTGATGGTTGAGTATTGAGGATTGAGTATTGAGGATTGAGGATTGAGGATTGAAGATTGAATATTGATGATTGAAGATTGATGATCGAGGATTGAGTGTTGTGGATTGAGGACGAGGACTGAGGGTTGAGTATTGATGTTTGAGGTCTGAGGATTGGGGATTGAGGATTGAGAATTGAGGATTGAGGATTGAGGATTGAAGATTGAGGATTGGGTGCTGAGGATTGAAGATTGAGGATTGAGGATTTAGGATTGAGGATTGAGGATTGAGGATTGAAGATTGAGTATTGAGGATTGAAGATTGAGGATTGAGGTCTGAGAATTGAGGATTGAGGATTGAAGATTGAGGATTGGGTGTTGAGGATTGAAGAATGAGGATTGAGGATTGAGGATTGTGGATTGAGGATTGAAGATTGAGGATTGGGTATTGAGGATTGAAGTATGAGTATTGAGGATTGAGGACTGAGGATTGAGGGTTGCAGATTGAGTATTGAGGATTGAAGATTGAGGGTTGAGGATCGACGATTGAGGATTGAGTATTGAGGAGTGAGAATTGAGGATTGAGGATTGAAGATTGAGGATTGAGGATTGAAGATTGAGGATTGAAGAATGAGGACTGCGGATTGAGTATTGAGGATTGAGGATTGACGATTGAGTATTGAGGATTGATGATTGGCGATCGAGGATTGAGAATTGAGGATTGAGGATTGAGGATTGAGGATTGAAGATTGAGTATTGAGGATTGAAGGTTGAGGATTGAGGATTGAGGATTGAGGATTGAGGATTGAGGATTGAGGATTGAGAATGGAGGATTGAAGGTTGAGTATTGAGGATTGACGATTGAGGATTGAGGGTTGAGGATTGAGGGTTGACGGTTGAGTGTTGAGGTTTGAGTATTCAATCCTGAGAATTCAGGATATTCTATTGAGTATTGAGAATTGAGGGCTGATGGTTGAGTATTGAGGATTGAGTATTGAGGATTGAGGATTGAGGATTGAAGATTGAATATTGATGATTGAAGATTGATGATCGAGGATTGAGTGTTGTGGATTGAGGACGAGGACTGAGGGTTGAGTATTGATGTTTGAGGTCTGAGGATTGAGGATTGAGGATTGAGAATTGAGGATTGAGGATTGAGGATTGAAGATTGAGGATTGGGTGTTGAGGATTGAAGAATGAGGATTGAGGATTGAGGATTGAGGATTGAGGATTGAGGATTGAAGATTGAGTATTGAGGATTGAAGATTGAGGATTGAGGTCTGAGAATTGAGGATTGAGGATTGAAGATTGAGGATTGGGTGTTGAGGATTGAAGAATGAGGATTGAGGATTGAGGATTGTGGATTGAGGATTGAAGATTGAGGATTGGGTATTGAGGATTGAAGAATGAGTATTGGTGATTGAGGACTGAGGATTGAGGGTTGCAGATTGAGTATTGAGGATTGAAGATGGAGGGTTGAGGATTGAGTATTGAGGATTGAGCATTGAGGATTGAGGATTGAGGATTGAGGATTGAAGATTGAGTGTTGAGGATTGAAGATTGAGTATTGAGGATTGAGTATTGAGAATTGAGGACTGATAGTTGAGTATTGAGGACTGAGGATTGAGGATTGAAGACTGAGTATTGAGGATTGCAGATTGAGGATTGAGGATTGATATTTGAGGATTGAGGATGAGGTCTTAGGGTTGAGGATTGAGGTTTGAGGGCTGAGGACTGAGAATTGAGGATTGAGGACTGAGAATGTGGGCTGAGGGTTGAGGATTGAGGTTTGAGGACTGAGGACTGAGGATTGAGGATTGAGAATTGAGAATTGAGGATTGAGGATTGAGGATTGAAGATTGAGGATTGGGTATTCAGGATTGTAGAATGAGGACTGAGGATTGAGGATTGAGGATTGAGGATTGAGGATTGAGGATTGAGGATTGAGTATAGAGTATTGAAGATTGAGGATTGAGGATTGAGGATTGAGGATTGAGGATTGAAGATTGAGGATTGGGTGTTGAGGATTGAAGAATGAGGATTGAGGATTGAGGATTGAGGATTGCGGATTGAAGATAGAGGATTGGGTATTGAGGATTGAAGAATGAGTATTGAGGATTGAGGACTGAGGATTGAGGGTTGCAGATTGAGTATTGAGGATTGAAGATTGAGGGTTGAGGATTGAGGATTGAGGGTTGAAGGTTGAGGTTTGATGATTGAGGATGAGGGCTGAGGGTTGAGGATTGAGATTTGAGGACTTAGGGCTGAGGATTGAGGATTGAGAATTGAGGATTGAGGATTGAGGATTGAAGATTGAGGATTGAGTATTGAGGATTGAAGATTGAGGATTGAGGATTGAAGATTGAGGATTGATGATTGAAGATTGAGGATTGGGGATAGAGGATTGACGATTGAGGATTGAGTATTGAGGAGTGATAATTGAGGATTGAGGATTGAGGATTGAAGATTGAGGATTGAGGATTGAAGACTGAGTATTGATGATTGAAGATTGAGGATTGAAGAATGAGGACTGAGGATTGAGGATTGAGGATTGAGGATTGACGATTGAGTATTGAGGATTGATGATTGGCGATCGACGATTGAGAATTGAGGATTGAGGATTGAGGATTGATGATTGAAGATTGAGTATTGAGGATTGAAGGTTGAGGATTGAGGATTGAGGTTTGAGGATTGAGGATTGAGGATTGAGGATTGAGAATGGAGGATTGAAGGTTGAGTATTGAGGATTGACGATTGAGGTTTGAGGGTTGGGGATTGAGGGTTGAGGACTGAGTGTTGAGGTTTGAGTATTGAATCCTGAGAATTCAGGATATTCTATTGAGTATTGAGAATTGAGGGCTGATGGTTGAGTATTGAGGATTGAGTATTGAGGATTGAGGATTGAGGATAGAAGATTGAATATTGATGATTGAAGATTGATGATCGAGGATTGAGTGTTGTGGATTGAGGACGAGGACTGAGGGTTGAGTATTGATGTTTGAGGTCTGAGGATTGGGGATTGAGGATTGAGAATTGAGGATTGAGGATTGAGGATTGAAGATTGAGGATTGGGTGTTGAGGATTGAAGAATGAGGATTGAGGATTTAGGATTGAGGATTGAGGATTGAGGATTGAAGATTGAGTATTGAGGATTGAAGATTGAGGATTGGGAATTGAGGATTGAAGATTGAGGATTGAGGATTGAGTATTGCGGATTGAGGATTGAAGACTGAGTATTGAGGATTGAAGATTGAGGATTGAGGATTGAGTGTTGAGTATTGAGGACGAGGACTGACGGTTGAGGATTGAGGTTTGAGGATTGAGGATAGAGGATTGAGGACTGAGGATTGAGGATTGAGGATAGAGCATTAAGGATTGAAGATTGAGGACTGGGGTTGAGGATTGAAGGCTGAGGATTAAGCATTGAGGATTGGGGATTGTGTATCTAGGATTGGAGATTGATTATTGAGGATTGAAGATTGAGGATTGAGGATTGAAGATTGAGGATTGAGAATGAGGGCTGAGGGTTGAGGGTTGTGGTTTGAGGTTTGAGGACTGAGGATTGAGGATTGAGTATTGAGGATTGAGGATTGAGGATTGAGGATTGAGGATTGAAGATTGAGGATTGGGTATTGCGGATTGAACATTGAGGATTGAGGATTGAGGATTGAGTGTTGAGTATTGAGGACGAGGTCTGACGGTTGAGGATTGAGGTTTGAGGATTGAGGATAGAGGATTGAGGACTGAGGATTGAGGATTGAGTATTGAAGATTGAGGATTGATTACTGAGGATTGAGAATTGAGGATTGACGATTGAGGATTGAGGAATGAGGATGAGGGCTGAGGGTTGGGGATTGAGGTTTGAGGTCTGAGGACTGAGGATTGAGGATTGAGAGTTGAGGATTAAAGGATTGAAGATTGAAGACTGAGGATTGGGTATTGAGGATTGAAGCCTGACGATTGAGGATTGAGGATAGAGGATTGAGGATTGAGGATGGAGGATTGAAGATTGAGGATTGAGGATTGAGTGTTGAGTATTGAGGACGAGGACTGACGGTTGAGGATTGAGGTTTGAGGATTGAGGATTGAGGATTGAGGACTGAGGATTGAGGATTGAGGATAGAGCATTGAGGATTGAAGATTGAGGACTGGGGTTGAGGATTGAAGTCTGAGGATTAAGGATTGAGGATTGGGGATTGAGTATCTAGGATTGGAGATTGATTATTGAGGATTGAAGATTGAGGATTGAGGATTGAGGATTGAGGATTGAGGATTGAGGATGAGGGCTGAGGGTTGTGGATTGAGGTTTGAGGTCTGAGGATTGAGGGTTGAGGATTGAGAGTTGAGGATTGAGGATAGAGGATTGAGGACTGAGGATTGAGGATTGAGGATAGAGCATTGAGGGTTGAAGATTGAGGACTGGGGTTGAGGATTGAAGTCTGAGGATTAAGGATTGAGGATTGGGGATTGAGTATCTAGGATTGGAGATTGATTATTGAGGATTGACGAATGACGATTGAGGATTGAGGATTGAAGATTGAGTATTGAGGATTGAAGCCTGACGATTGACGATTGAGGATTGAGGACTGAGGATTGAGGATGGAGGACTGAATATTGAGTATTGAGGATTGAGTATTGAGTATTGAAGATTGAGGATTGAGGATTGAAGACTGAGGATTGAGGATTGAGTATTGAGGATTGAGGATGAGGGCTGAGGGTTTTGGGTTGAGGTTGGAGGACTGAGGACAGAGGATTGTGGATTGAGAATTGAGGATTGAGGATTGAGGATTGAAGATTGAGGATTGGGTATTGAGGATTGAAGAATGAGTATAGAGGATTGAGGACTGAGGATTGAGGATTGAAGATTGAGGATTGAGGATTGAGTATTGAGGATTGAATATTGAGTATTGAGGATTGAAGATTGAGGATTGAAATTGAGTGTTGAGTATTGAGGACGAGGACTGACGGTTGAGGATTGAGGTTTGAGGATTGAGGATAGAGGATTGAGGACTGAGGATTGAGGATTGAGTATTGAAGAGTGAGGATTGATTACTGAGGATTGAGAATTGAGGATTGAGGATTGAGGATTGAGGATTGAGGATTGAGAATGAGGGCTGAGGGTTGAGGGTTGAGGTTTGAGTATTGAATCCTGAGAATGCAGGATATTCTATTGAGTATTGAGAATTGAGGATTGATAGTTGAGTGTTGAGGATTGAGGTTTGAGTATTGAGGATTGAGGATTGAGGATTGAACATTGAGGATTGGGGACTGAGTGTCGAGGGTTGAGTGATGAGAATTGATGTTTGTGGATAGAGTTGAAGATTGCAGATTGAGTATTGGGTATTGAAAACTGTGAATTGATGACATTCTATTGAGGATTGAGGTTTGACAACTGATTGTTGAGGACTGAGGGCTGAAGGTTGAGGATTCAGTGTTGAGGATTCAGGATTGAGGTTTGAGGACAGAGGATTGAGAATTGAGGATTGAGGATTGAGGATTGAGGATTGAGGATTGAAGATTGAGGATTGGGTGTTGAGGATTGAACATTGAGGATTGAGGATTGAGGATTGAGTGTTGAGGATTGAGGATGGAAGGTTGAATATTGATGAATGAAGATTGAGGATTGAGGATTGAGGCTTGTGGATTGAGGACGAGGACTGAGGGTTGAATATTGACGTTTGAGGTCTGAGGATTGAGGATTGAGGATTGAGAATTGAGGATTGAGTATTGCAGATTGAAGATTGAGGATAGGGTATTGAGGATTGAAGTATGAGGTTTGAGGACTGAGGATTGAGGATTGAGGATTGAGGATTGAAGATACAGTATTGAGGATCGAAGATTGAGAGTTGAGGATTGAGGATTGAACATTGAGGAATGAGTGCTGAGGGTTGAGTGGTGAAAATTGATGTTTGTGAATACAGGTTGGAAGATTGCGGATTGAGTATTGAGTTTTGAATGCAGTGAATTGAGGATATTCTATTGAGGATTGAGGAATGACAACTGATTGTTGAGGACTGAGGGCTGAAGGTTGAGGAATCAGGATTGAGGATTCAGAATTGAGGTTTGAGGACTGAGGACTGAGGATTGAAGATTGAGGTTTGAGGATTGAGGATTGAAGACTGAGGATTGGGTATTGAGGATTGAACATTGAGGATTGAGCGTTGAGGATTGAGGACTGAGGATTGACGATTGAGGATTGAGGAATGAGGATGAGGGCTGAGGGTTGTGGATTGAGGTTTGAGGTCTGAGGACTGAGGATTGAGGATTGAGAGTTGAGGAATAAAGGATTGAAGATTGAAGACTGAGGATTGGGTACTGAGGATTGAAGCCTGACGATTGAGGATTATGGATAGAGGATTGAGGATTGACGATGGAGTATTGAAGATTGAGGATTGAGGTTTGAAGATTGAGAATTGTGGATTGAATATTGAGGATTGAGGATTGAGGATTGAGGATTGAGAATGAGGGCTGAGGGTTGAGGGTTGAGGTTTGAGTATTGAATCCTGAGAATTCAGGATATTCTATTGAGTATTGAGAATTGAGGATTGATAGTTGAGTGTTGAGGATTGAGGTTTGAGTATTGAGGATTGAGGATTGAGGATGGAAGATTGAATATTGATGATTGAAGGTTGAGGATCGAGGGTTGAGGGTTGTGTATTGAGGACGAGGACTGAGGGTTGAGTATTGATGTTTGTGGTCTGAGGATTGAGGATTGAGGATTGAGAATTGAGGATTGAGGATTGAGGATTGAAGATTGAGGATTGGGTGTTGAGGATTGGAGAATGAGGATTGAGGATTGAGGATTGGGGATAGAGGATTGAAGATTGAGTATTGAGGATTGAACATTGAGGATTGAGGTCTGTGGATTGAGGATTGAGGATTGAGAATTGAGGATTGAGGTTTGAGGATTTAAGATTGAGGATTGGGTATTGAGGATTGGGTATTGAGGATTGAAGAATGAGGATTGAAGATTGAGGATTGGGGATAGAGGATTGACGATTGAGGATTGAGTATTGAGGAGTGAGAATTGAGGACTGAGGATTGAGGATTGAAGATTGAGTATTGAGGATTGAAGGTTGAGGATTGAGGATTGAGGATTGAGGATTGAGGATTGAGGATTGAGGATTGAGAATGGAGGATTGAAGGTTGAGTATTGAGGATTGACGATTGAGGATTGAGGGTTGAGGATTGAGGGTTGAGGGTTGAGTGTTGAGGTTTGAGTATTGAATCCTGAGAATTCAGGATATTCTATTGAGTATTGAGAATTGAGGGCTGATGGTTGAGTATTGAGGATTGAGTATTGAGGATTGAGGATTGAGGATTGAAGATTGAATATTGATGATTGAAGATTGATGATCGAGGATTGAGTGTTGTGGATTGAGGACGAGGACTGAGGGTTGAGTATTGATGTTTGAGGTCTGAGGATTGGGGATTGAGGATTGAGAATTGAGGATTGAGGATTGAGGATTGAAGATTGAGGATTGGGTGCTGAGGATTGAAGATTGAGGATTGAGGATTTAGGATTGAGGATTGAGGATTGAGGATTGAAGATTGAGTATTGAGGATTGAAGATTGAGGATTGAGGTCTGAGAATTGAGGATTGAGGATTGAAGATTGAGGATTGGGTATTGAGGATTGAAGTATGAGTATTGAGGATTGAGGACTGAGGATTGAGGGTTGCAGATTGAGTATTGAGGATTGAAGATTGAGGGTTCAGGATCGACGATTGAGGATTGAGTATTGAGGAGTGAGAATTGAGGATTGAGGATTGAAGATTGAGGATTGAGGATTGAAGATTGAGGATTGAAGAATGAGGACTGCGGATTGAGTATTGAGGATTGAGGATTGAGGATTGAGGATTGAGGATTGAAGATTGAGTATTGAGGATTGAAGATTGAGGATTGGGAATTGAGGATTGAAGATTGAGGATTGAGGATTGAGTATTGCGGATTGAGGATTGAAGACTGAGTATTGAGGATTGAAGATTGAGGATTGAGGATTGAGTGTTGAGTATTGAGGACGAGGACTGACGGTTGAGGATTGAGGTTTGAGGATTGAGGATAGAGGATTGAGGACTGAGGATTGAGGATTGAGGATAGAGCATTAAGGATTGAAGATTGAGGACTGGGGTTGAGGATTGAAGGCTGAGGATTAAGCATTGAGGATTGGGGATTGTGTATCTAGGATTGGAGATTGATTATTGAGGATTGAAGATTGAGGATTGAGGATTGAAGATTGAGGATTGAGAATGAGGGCTGAGGGTTGAGGGTTGTGGTTTGAGGTTTGAGGACTGAGGATTGAGGATTGAGTATTGAGGATTGAGGATTGAGGATTGAGGATTGAGGATTGAAGATTGAGGATTGGGTATTGCGGATTGAACATTGAGGATTGAGGATTGAGGATTGAGTGTTGAGTATTGAGGACGAGGTCTGACGGTTGAGGATTGAGGTTTGAGGATTGAGGATAGAGGATTGAGGACTGAGGATTGAGGATTGAGTATTGAAGATTGAGGATTGATTACTGAGGATTGAGAATTGAGGATTGACGATTGAGGATTGAGGAATGAGGATGAGGGCTGAGGGTTGGGGATTGAGGTTTGAGGTCTGAGGACTGAGGATTGAGGATTGAGAGTTGAGGATTAAAGGATTGAAGATTGAAGACTGAGGATTGGGTATTGAGGATTGAAGCCTGACGATTGAGGATTGAGGATAGAGGATTGAGGATTGAGGATGGAGGATTGAAGATTGAGGATTGAGGATTGAGTGTTGAGTATTGAGGACGAGGACTGACGGTTGAGGATTGAGGTTTGAGGATTGAGGATTGAGGATTGAGGACTGAGGATTGAGGATTGAGGATAGAGCATTGAGGATTGAAGATTGAGGACTGGGGTTGAGGATTGAAGTCTGAGGATTAAGGATTGAGGATTGGGGATTGAGTATCTAGGATTGGAGATTGATTATTGAGGATTGAAGATTGAGGATTGAGGATTGAGGATTGAGGATTGAGGATTGAGGATGAGGGCTGAGGGTTGTGGATTGAGGTTTGAGGTCTGAGGATTGAGGGTTGAGGATTGAGAGTTGAGGATTGAGGATAGAGGATTGAGGACTGAGGATTGAGGATTGAGGATAGAGCATTGAGGGTTGAAGATTGAGGACTGGGGTTGAGGATTGAAGTCTGAGGATTAAGGATTGAGGATTGGGGATTGAGTATCTAGGATTGGAGATTGATTATTGAGGATTGACGAATGACGATTGAGGATTGAGGATTGAAGATTGAGTATTGAGGATTGAAGCCTGACGATTGACGATTGAGGATTGAGGACTGAGGATTGAGGATGGAGGACTGAATATTGAGTATTGAGGATTGAGTATTGAGTATTGAAGATTGAGGATTGAGGATTGAAGACTGAGGATTGAGGATTGAGTATTGAGGATTGAGGATGAGGGCTGAGGGTTTTGGGTTGAGGTTGGAGGACTGAGGACAGAGGATTGTGGATTGAGAATTGAGGATTGAGGATTGAGGATTGAAGATTGAGGATTGGGTATTGAGGATTGAAGAATGAGTATAGAGGATTGAGGACTGAGGATTGAGGATTGAAGATTGAGGATTGAGGATTGAGTATTGAGGATTGAATATTGAGTATTGAGGATTGAAGATTGAGGATTGAAATTGAGTGTTGAGTATTGAGGACGAGGACTGACGGTTGAGGATTGAGGTTTGAGGATTGAGGATAGAGGATTGAGGACTGAGGATTGAGGATTGGGTATTGAAGAGTGAGGATTGATTACTGAGGATTGAGAATTGAGGATTGAGGATTGAGGATTGAGGATTGAGGATTGAGAATGAGGGCTGAGGGTTGAGGGTTGAGGTTTGAGTATTGAATCCTGAGAATGCAGGATATTCTATTGAGTATTGAGAATTGAGGATTGATAGTTGAGTGTTGAGGATTGAGGTTTGAGTATTGAGGATTGAGGATTGAGGATTGAACAT